>NW_025999990.1:38901956-38933526 GCF_001458135.2 Marmota marmota marmota | reverse complement strand
GAGAGAGAGAGAGAGAGAGAGAGAGAGAGAGAGAGAGAGAGAGAGAGAGAGAGAATATGAATCAATAGATGTATAGGCAGATAGATATGTAATAGTAGAAAGACATGGTTTAGTTCCTCATCATATAAAGTGTCTCTGTCTCTAGCAGCTGTTACCACTTGGCATTCCATTGACGGCCTCTGATCTCTTCCAGGGGTTCTAGTCCTTCTACAGATGACTCCCATCCTTGACCTTCCTGAGCAATGCACGTGACATAACGCTTAGCTATACAAGGTTGCTCAATGTTGACATCTTTCCAAGTTCTTGGATTCTTCTTCAAATAGTAACATTCTTATTCAAAGAACAAATAATATGTCCCCAGGAAAAATAGAACTTTGGAGAAAACAACTTCCTGATCAAGTAACTGTTGCTTTTCAGAGATGGAAGCTGTTTTGTTGTTTTGGTTAGGTTTGATTTTTTTTTTTTTAAGTAACTCTAGGGGGAACCGTCTATTAGTTAGATACTCACTCAAGGTAATAGAAAATGAGGCAAATAAAAGTAATCTACCATAAGCTTTCCAAGCTCAGAAGCTTTGGGTGGGAGCTCAGGTCCAAGCAGTAACATTTTATATAAGGCTCTCATTTCTGGTCCCTGTTCTGATGTATTATTTAACAGAATCTTATCTTTTGAAGTCTAAAATGTCTCCTGGTATTGTATTTTCCTCCATTCTCTCCTTTTAATCTCCAGGATAATTTCTTGTCTTCTAAAAGAACCATGGCTATTGGATCTCCTTGTCCTTCCCTCCTTTATTCCAACCAAGTTTATCTCCTCTGCACTTCAGTCACCACATAGATCACCAAACACCAGGACCAAGAACCTTGTCACCTTCAAGATCTCCAACTCTGGCCTGCTTTCAACTCCTTCACTTCTTTCCTCCCTTCAGTGACTATTCATAGCAACTGGCTTGTGCTCATACTTTTCTGAAGAAACTTCTCAAAGATGAAGGAATGCTCTCCTTTCTAATGACTGGGGCTCACCTACTGGACGTCATTATAGCTAACACAGTAGAACAACCTGTTCTCCCTACTTTCTCCTCACTTGGTTTTCGTCATCTGGTCAGGGTCCTCTTTCTTGCTGTTCTCTCCATTTCAGACCTTCGTTCTGATGGCTCTTGGCCTGACTCCCTGCCAAGTTCTCTCCATGGTCCTCTTCTCTTCTGACTCCCTGAGCAACACTACAGTGATCTCACATCTGCATTTCTCTGCATCTCTGCTAATGCTGACATGTATTCTCAGCTTTATTGGTCACCTCTACCTCAAAATCTAATCCATCCTGGTGTCTGGCACATAATTAATGCTTAGTAAGTATTAACTAAATCGAATATAGTATATAACTGACTTGAATAGTAAATACTTATGAAGTACTGAGTGTGGACCAGCCATCATGGTGGTTACAAAGATTAAAATATATATATATATATATATATATATATATATATATATATATGTTTGTGAGCTGCAGAGGGAATGTTTGTGGAAACTTAGTTAACAGAATGAGGCCTGGGGACCAGAGTTTATCCTTAGAATCCCTGAAAGGCCAAATTCTTAATGAAAAATAAGGGAAAATGAGCTAAAATTGTACCCCAATAGTCATATCAGTTCCAGATAGAGCCTTATGTAAGACCCTAACCCTGGAACATATCAGATGGTCTCCAGGAAAGTACAAGATGTTTTTTGAAAATTAAGAGCCAGACACAGTGACGAACAAAACAAATGAAAAGGTCTAGGCACTGGATTTAGTTCTAAACTGAGCCTAGCACATAAATCCCGAGTTCAAAGCCAGCCTCAGCAAAAGCAAGGCACTAAGCAACTCAGTGAGACCCTGTCTCTAAATAAAATACAAAATAGGGCTGGGGATGTGGCTCAGGGGTCAAGTGCCCCTGAGTTCAATCCCTGGTACTCCCCTCAAAAAGGGAAACAAATGTGCCTTCCACATGGAGGATTAAATGAGAAAAGTCTTTACCAAAAGCATGGCACATGATATCAGGTTGAACAAGTGTTTTACCATGTTGGCATGGTTGCCCTCTCCGTTTTTACTTTTTTCTTCTTTTCTTGTTGTTCTTCATTTAATATCATCTCCCACATGATGATCAGCCTGCTTGAAAGTTTTGGATGTAATTTGAAAATGGTGAATTTATTTGCCTCCATTTCACAAATCCTGAATTTCTCCCTCCCTCCCCATCTCCCTCTCTCTCATTTAAAAATATGCAGCAAGTAAATCTTTAAATGATTTACAGCATCTTTTATTTAAGGACTACAAAGTACTACAGGAACAAGCGTGTGTGATGGAGGAGATGGAGGAGGTAATTGACCTGCCCCAAACCACAAGCCAAATCCAGGAGCAGAATGTCCGAGGCCTGACTCCACCCAGGCCCAGTAGCTGAACTCCAACACCTACACTCCTTCCAGATCTGTCCCATTATCATTCGCTTACGGCCCTCTTGCAGACAGGACACCACAAACCTATGAGCCAAAACCCTTTTACAGTCCCACAAAATGCTCCCAGGCCTTCTATGCCTTTCCTGGGCCCGGAAGGCTGATGGGAAAACATGACCACCCCCTGCTCCTCTGAGAGGCCCGGGGAGCTCCAGGTGGTTTTGCTGTGTTACTGTCTTTCTCGAAACATTTCCGTGGTTTCCAGTTGCTTCTCAATCAGATCATTTCTCATCCTGAGCTTTAGATTCACCCCTCTCTTCCATCTCACCCTACATTCATTCATCTCTCACCTGGCGGTATTCACCCCAGCCCTGAAAACCAACCCCAGCCCAGCTGAGCAAACCCCAAGTATGGCTACTGGACCTTAAAGTCCATTAAAAGAAGAAAAGCACCATGAGCAAGAGGGATGATAGCCTTAACATATTCTCTTCCGGTCAGACCACACTTAGAAAATCATGTGGCATTACAGGAAGGACATTCTAAGAGGAGTTTGGAAAAACAGGTGGCCATTGAGGGAGAGGCCCTGATTTGGTAAGGGGATAAAGAGTTCCGTGAGTTTGCAACATGATAGCATGGTTCCCATACTGGAAGGATTGTCACACTGAGGCACGGTGAGACCAACTCTGAGCCGCTTGAGACGCTAAGTCAATGCAATGGACTCGTGTTTCAGGGAAGCAGATTTCTGCTCCACTCAAGGGAGAAACTTCACAATGAGCTGAGCTGTCCAAAACTGGACTATTCTGGGTGTTTTGTTGGTGGTACTTGGCGATTAAACCCAGGTGTGCTCTACCACTGCTCATCCCTAGCCCATTTTAATTTTAGTTTAATTTTATTTTTTTGAGACAGGGTCTTGCTAAATTGTTAGGGTCTTGCCAAATTGCTGAGGCTGGTCTTGAACTTGTGCTCCTCCTGCCTCAGCCTCCTGCGTTGCTGAGATTACAGGTGTGCGCCACTGAACCTGGTGGAATATACTGTTTTATAAAAGGTGTGTGATTTGGGTAGGATCAAGTTTGTAAAGGATTTTTGTAGTGGCAATACTTATTTCTGACACAGTGGAGTTAGCCAATTTCTAGAGAGTAATTAAGTTAGCAGTACCTTGGATTCCATTCTGTCCAGGCTTGGGTTCTAGTCTATCTTTATACACAGTGTGACTTAAACCTCTCTGTGTTTCCGTTTCTTTATGGTAATAGTACCAACCTCACCCACCCCCTGCTGTAGGGATGGGTGAAATGAATAAATTGATACATTTAAAGGACTTAGAAAGTTAAGTTGACCTGGACAATCATTACAGTCATGTTTGTTTTTAGTATTTTATGATTTTTATCATCTGGTGACTGTGGCAACAACCCTTATGTGTCCTATATACACATCAAAGCTTTTTTTCTGCAGCACACAGCAGGCAGTTAGCTTTT
The DNA here is from genome assembly GCF_001458135.2 of Marmota marmota marmota. Classification (NCBI taxonomy): domain Eukaryota; kingdom Metazoa; phylum Chordata; class Mammalia; order Rodentia; family Sciuridae; genus Marmota; species Marmota marmota. Next base: position 38,929,640 of record NW_025999990.1, on the reverse strand, counting down.
AACAAAGGCAGGACCCCCCTTTTCCCCACTGAAGCATGAGAAAGGAGAACTGGGGCCCTGGAGATAGGAGACTCTCAGAGCGGGCTAGGCTCCTAGAATGTGCTCAGGGAGGGAAGAGGGTGTCATTGGCTTCTTTCTTCTCATGGTTTCTAGCCAGGGATGACATCTCAGAAAAGCATCTTCTAGAAATGCAGGGCTCCAAGGTCAGCCAGATGAGAGAACACAAATGAAAAGGTCCAGGCACTGGATTTAGTTCTAAACTGCGCCTAGCACACAGATGGCTCTCGGAAGCATGAATGCAACCTGGACGCACACCAACGTGCACCTACAGCCCAGGAGTTGAAAGAAATTAGACTGAGCCCTAAAGAAATCAGATAAAAAGAAACTTCAATAAATTTTTAACTAGTATTCACTAACATAACCGTCAGTCATCCATGCAAAGTCCACTGGGTTGTCCCTGGGATACTTGAATTCTTTCTGGAAGGCACAGATCTTCCTGTTTCTTTCCCTTCTTTAAAACCTCCTGGAACTCCCCTTTGCTTGCATTACCAAGCCCAAATCTCCTAGCAGAGCTTTTTCTTTTTTAATCTATTATCACGGTATATATTTAAGGTGTGCAACATGATGTTTTGATAAACATATACATAGTGAAATGATTGCTTCAGGAAAATTAACACATCCATCCCCTTCCAATAGTTACGTTTTTTTAATGAGTGGTAAGAGCACTTAATACCTACTCTCTTAGCAAAGTTTTCAGTGTACAGTACAATATTAACTATTGTCATCCAATTCTACATGGGATTGCTAGACTCATCCTACCTAACTGCAAATCTGCACCCTTTGACAGACAGATCCCCATGCCTTCCTCCTTCTTCCCACTGAAACCAGTATTCTATTCTGTTTCTATCTCTTCCACTTTTCTTTTAGATTCTGCATCTATGTAAGATCGTTCAGTATTTCTCTTCCTGTAGCTGCTTATGTACTTAGCATGATGGCCTCCAGATTCATCCATGTTGTCACAAATGGCAGTATCTCCTTTTTTTAAAGACTGAATCACAGTTCACCATATGTAATTTTTTTCCACCTTAATTTGCATTTGTGATCACACTCTACCACTGAGCTACACCCCCATCTCCAGGGTATTAATTCTTGATCCATTTGTCCATCAATGGACAGATCAATAACTTCACACCTTGCTTATTGTGAATGATGCTACACTGGACACGGGAATACAGACAACTCTATGAGGTGCTGTTTGTTTCCCTCAGGCAGATGTCAGCAGAGGAATTGCTGGGCCATCTTGGAGAGCTTTCAGAGTCCTTCTGTTTGTCACCATCCTACCTATTTAACTTCCTTCCATAGCCTGGACCCTGGACAGACAGAGGGAGCTATTACCACGCTCACCTCTGGCTGTCAAACCCCACTCACCCTAATGACCCAGCTGTCCTATCCTCTGTCACTCCCTTCTGCATGCTTATGTGGCTATCCTCTGGCTCTTATGTGTTAGATTAACTACTTTCATTGTTGGTCTCATCCACTGGACTATGAGTTTCCCAAGGACAGGAATTATGACTTCTTTTTCTGTGCATCCCCAGCATTTAACATCATTTTATGAGAGGAAGCTGTCAGGATTTTTGTGGAGTTAATAAAGGAATGAAGGAATTGGAATAAGTCTAAGCAGACCCCAGATCCCATTAGCACAGCTGAATCCCTGAAGCCATTTCAGAACCCACAGGTTCTTTTCAGCTTAGTTCACTGTAAGTTGGGTCTGGCAACCATGCATATTTTTAGTGAAACTTGAATGAGAGAAGCAAACCTTGCCCTTCAATGCAGAAATCTTCCCTCCAACCCTCCAGCAACCTTCCCACCTCTGTATAATAGCCAGATTTTCTCTCTCACTCTATAGAGCTGAAATTATTTTTTTTTGCTCTGGTGCAGTGATTTCTGTTATTTTGTTTATATTTATTTGTGTTTATCCTGTCTTCTTCATTACAATGTACGTCTCTGCCTATCAGCATGGACTTCTTTTGTAACTCACCGCAGTACACAAGATATCCATGGTTGACTGGCTGCCATATTAGTGAATAATGTTTGATAATTTTATTGAAATTCCTTTTTTTTACCTAGAGTCTGATTTCTTTAGGGTTTAGCCTAACTTCTTTCAGCTCTGGGTCGGCAGGCCCATGTTGATTTGCATTATGCCTGTATTAATGCTTTTGAATGCTATCCATGTGCTAGGTGCTGTTTAGAACTAAATAAAATGTCTTGCCCTAGTGATTTGTTTTCTTTCAACTTGGCAGATTTGTGACCCCTGTGTTTCTAGGAGCTGAAATTGTCAAGACTCTTTTAATGCACCTCTTTGTTCGGGCAATAGCACGGCTGGTGGCTTTGAGAATAGCTGTCGTTTTGAGAATAGCATTTGTAGACACAACTGCTGCTGAAAAGGGAAACTCTATACATGGACTATTTCACTGGGAGCAAGGCAGCAAAAAGAGCTACTATTGTTCTCCATTAAAAGAAATAAACGGAGCCTAGTGTATTAATTTGATCCTGAACATATGATGCGGCATTTTGCTCTAAGTCTGTGCACGACTGTATCTATATTATCCACGTCAGGGCAGTGCTGATCCCAATCAGTGTCTGTGATCACCCCCCAAGGCACCCAGTATAGAAAAGATCTGGCCCCTGCTTCAGTGAACTTCCAAGATGGCTTTGAGCAAACAGCACTAGCCACAGCGTGAAACTCCTCGGGTCCTTGTTACACTCCCGAGTGTCGTAGACTCAGGCAATCTCGGCACTGTAAAAAACACAGGCAGCTACACTCCGAAAGAACCAGAGGCTTAGGGTACTTCTTTGAAACTTGGATTTGTGCCACTACAGTTTAGCAAGAGTCGGAGACCAAGAGGGTGCATTTGTCTCTCTCCTGCCGGTGAAATAGGGCTCTTCTGTGCGTGTGTGGCTGTGTCCTTTCCACGGATGGGGTTGAGCATGAGGCCTTTGCTACTTGTGCAACACTGAATCTTCTGGCTCAACTGACTGTGCCAAATCCCTCCTCACATGACACATTAAAAATTGAAATGCAGCTGCCTATCTCCCTTTCTATCACTAGTATGTGTCTGATATACAATTCTAGAGCAGTTCGTTCCAAAAGCTGACTAAGGGCATGGGAAAAACACAAGTCTAACTAAAAGCAGAATGAATGACAGGTTAGAAAAACCTCAAGATGCTGAGCGGGCTTGGTGGCACACAACTGTAATCCCCAGCAACTCGCGGGGGAGGCTGAGGCAGGAGGATGGTGAGGTGGAGGTCAGCTTCAGCAACTTAGCGAGACCCTACCTCAAAAGTGCTTGGGATGCAGTGGTAAAGCCCCCCTGGGTTCAATCTCCAATACAAAAAAAAAAAATCAATCTCAGAGCAGGGTGGAGTCTTTTATCCTTCTCCTTGTGAAAATGTCCTGATCAAACAATATCATTTTGGAGCCAAAGAAAACTAAAATAGTAATCATATTAAAGTCAAATGTAAACAAAGAAGCAGCAATGGATCAAAAATAACATAGTTTTGAAGGAGGAAGTAATTTTAAGAACAGAACAGGTACATTTAAGAAAGCTAAATTCCCAAACCAAGATTTAAAAGTCTCCTTAAAATTAATCCCAATTATTTTTTTTTGGCTCTGGTGCAGTGATTTCTGTTATTTTGTTTATATTTATTTGTGTTTATCTGTCTTCTTCATTACAATGTACGTCTCTGCCTATCAGGATAAGGGGGAACTTATTGATTGAACAAAAAGAGAAGAGAGAGAGAGAGAGAGAGAGAGAGAGAGAGAACTCTAAAACACAATAAAAACAAATTAAGATCACATATAAATTGAATCTTCCTGATTTATAAAATCTTTGCATCTTTGCTAGTTGATAAGCAAAAAAGTCATCATTTTAATTTGTATGCATTTGATTACCAGTGAAATCAAATGTTTTCCTATGAATTTTCTAACCAATCTATTTTGTCTTTTTGCAAATTTTTTATTAATTCCAAATTTTTACTATTCTATGAAATATATGAGAAAATACCTTATCAATTTAGCTCTGTATGTATAGTAAGATTGATGTATGTACCAGGCCTGGAAAGTTTTCTATTAATGGCACAGTTATAAGCCATATTCATGTGTAATCTTATATACTTATTTATAAATTACATGTAATGACTTGATTCTGATCCATTTTGCACACTCATCATGAATAAAAAATATATGTTCTGGAAATCAAGATTTCAGAGAGGTCAACCACGTCAGGCTTCAGTAAATATATAGTAAATGTGTACATATAGCAGTTTGGGGCCACAGTCAGCACACGGGGACTGGTAATACCCTTAAGACAAGAACACAATGGAATGTGGTCAGTCAGGGCAAGTGCAATATCAGTAAAAGCCCCTGGTGACTTGGACACGAGGTGATTCACAGTGTCCAGACATGGCAGAAGAGTCCGAGCCACAGAACCTGATAAGTCTTCTCCTATGTCCTTATTGCTAGTTTTAAAGCCAATGTTAAATAGAAGAACTCTGATATATCCTTGTAGTCGGTGCTGAGTCCCATTCTTAAATCCTATTTTCTTTATTCTGTTCTTTGTTTAGCCCCACGATAATCCAGATGCAGCTTGGCACTAAGAGTACATTAATCCAGAAGATGGTCAATGTCTCTGCACTAGGGGAGCATACTATCTAGTAAGAGTAAGACCAGGAACAAACTTATAAATAGCAAATTAATTAAGCAAATGGTGGTAAGGGATAGGAAACAGAATACAGTGATAAAATAACTCCCCCCACACATATGCATATGCTCCTGTGTACACACACTCACTCACACACACACACACACACACACACACAAATACAAGTGTTGGAAAATAAGATGAGAGAGGAACAGATAGGGAAGGAAAATTCTTTTGCCTGGAGGAGACATAGGTGAGAGAAGAATTAAAAGTACCCTCAAAGAATTTATAGTATCATTTTTTTTGTGTGGAAGATGCCCTGATAAAATGAGATAAAAATAGTAAAGTATTACAATTTTCAATTACCTATTTTTAAAAATATTATCTTCCAAAAAGAAAGAGTTTAAAATATTTCTCCTCTGATAATATTTTAAAGGGGAAATTATCTTTTATGTGAAATTACTTACCCAAATGATAAGAGAAATACCAATGATTTTAAAATGTCTAACAGCACAAGGTCTATTTTCTCTAAATTCTTTCTAATTTTTCCTTCTTTTTTTTTCTGCTCCCTTGAACAATTATTACATGCAGTTCCTTAACAGGAAAAAAAAACGGTTAGAGTATCATGTGGTAAGGGTGATTCTATTCTAACCTATCTGGGTCTCAGAATCTTGATTTCAGTTTTTAGTTGTCTCTATTCTATTCAAATATCCTGCTTTAATAATTTCTTTTTTAAAAAAAATCTTTGAACTTGAAATTCTACGGAGAGAGTGATTAGTGAAAATGTAATGAAGCCACTCTATGGAATAAATAATAACTGAATCATAGGTATTCATCACCTAGTTATTATTCTTACATAAGTATATTATTAGATATGGCTATAGAAAAAAAAATCAGATAATTTTGGAATTGTTCTCCACTCTACTCCACCACCATATTAAAAAGTAATTTGTGCTCTCACATCCCTGTGCAGAACATTCACGGGTGGTTCCAGGGGAATCGAAGGAGGAAAGGGATGCACAAGCTAGTCCCATTTTAAAGATGAGAAAACCAAAGTTATAAGATGGCTTAGCTGAGCATTCTGGGGCTGTTCGAAGTGAGGAACAGATTTCAGATGTAATTCTCAAAGACCTGGCCTCTCAACAAAATACATGAACGAATGCCCATTTCCAGTTGGCACCGAAAGTCTCCAGGGCTGAGGGGTTGGAAATCTGCTTTAAAAATTCTAAAGCAAAAATCCTTCTGAAATAACAATTACAGCACACTAATTAACATGCTCCAATGTCCCTCCGTTTCAGTCACCTTGAGAGCCTGAGATTGTTAGTAGCACTTAGCTTGGCTTGGCAGTCTTTCCCCCTAAGAATGGGAGCCCTGGTGGTCTTTCTGACAAGCCAAGGCATAGACGTGTGTCTGCTGACATGAAAAGGACCCTTCTGTGAAATGTGTTGAATGCTTTAGTGTTTTATTAAATGGCCTTGATCATTGTTTCTCCTCCATCTCTTCCTTCCCAACCACATCCAATTTTTTTTTCGTATTTTTTTTTTAATAATCAAGGCCACTCTCCAAGAGTTGCTACCCGTCACAAATTTTACAATTTCAAATGAGTTCTGTGCTGTAATTCAAAAGATAACTCATTTCTATTTCCAACATTTAATGTATTTTCTCTCTTTTTTTTTCCCTGAAAGCAATATACGTGTGTAATTAATAAACAATTTAGTATGTCGAGGAACCTAGGAACTTGGCAAATGTTCTGGGGATATGAAATCTCAAGAAAAGCAGCACATTATAAGAAATAGTAAGTAATTACTTATGTAAGCTTTCTTTTTAAATTCTAAGAACATTAACTACTAATTACCTACTAATTACCAGTACTTCAGCAGGTGTTTGCACTTAACTGTGGGCTAAAGCCCCTGTGAAAAACAAACCCCTTGCAGACTCTCTCAGGATCCAAGCTGAATCCCACTGGACCTGAAGCACACCATAGGTATGCAGAGCTGGTCACCAGCCAAGGCCTTCACTGCGTGGCTGCTCAGGGTGAAAAGGCCACTTCGTGTTTGTCTGTCTCCTTTTTTTTCCTCTCCCTAAATGCAGCCATTATCAACAAATGAGAAGGACCAGCTCAGATGGCAGCATCCACATATTATGGGTTACACTCAAACTATGATGAAGAGGCCTTCATCAGAAACGCATCCGTCTCACTTCTGTCAACTGAAGCAGCCCGTGCATCTGATGGGCCTGGAGCACCATCTACCCACCTCCCCAAGTTCCCTCTCCTGGAATTTGCAATGCATGTGCGCTTATTCCCTCCTTCCCTTTCCCCCGATCTGTGAAAATGATCTCTGAGGTCCCTTCCTGTGGGAAAAGTGTGGGATTCTTAGATTCTCCTCTTCTCACAGTTGAAGGAATTAAAGCCACGTGATGCTCACGAAGTTACCCAGGATTGTTCTGTGTCCTGTAGATCCCCACCTGGAGAATTCCATTTCTCATAGCCACAGACTGGGTTGCCATGCGGTTTACAAGAGCTGGTAGACTCTCGTGGTCCTCTGCTCATACCCAGAGGTCCTGCAGAAACCAAAAGGAGATACACAGTGGCACAATCTCACCTAAAATCTACGGCAAGGTGCTCAGTTCTGCCAGGGCCACACTCCAGAGCCGTCCCTGTCTCTCATTTTAGTTCCCCTATTCATTTCTATGGCTCTGTAACAAATTACCATAAGCTTGTGGCGAAAAACAACGCAGATCTACTCTCCCACAGTTCTGGGAGAGACCAGAAGTATAAAAGCAAGTTTTCAGTAGGGCCATGTTCCCCCTGCCCCGAGGCTCTGCGAGAGATTCTGGTCCTTGCTTCTAACTGTCTGGGGGGATTCCCAGCATTCCTTGGCTCGTGGTGCCTCTCTCCAATAGCCTCGTTATCTCATTACCTCCTCCTTTTCCATCTGTCAAATATCCCCAGCATGTTTCTTTAAGGACCCTTGCTATAGTTTCAGGGTAATCCAAGATGAGTGCATTTCTAGATCTGTAAGTTAAATACATATACAATGACACTTTTTCTAAACATATTCATATTCACAGGGTCCAGGCATTTAGATGGACATTTCTATGTGGGGCACCACCATTAAAGTCAATATAGTCTTCTAAATGCTCTCTCCCCCATGAAAGCATTTATTCCACACATGTTATTGAGCCCTACAACATTCCAAGCACTATTGCAGATGGGAATGATTTTGTGAACAAGATAGCCGAGGTCTCTGCCCTCACAGAACTTGGGTATTGTAATCCCACTCCTACTTTCTTTGTTTATCCATCTCAGAGATGCACATTTCCTTCAGATCTGTGATATATACCATTGATATTCAAAACACATAACACTTAGAAAAAATCTACTTAAATCATAGCGTGTGTGCGGGTGGGGGAAGCAAGGGACATGCATGAAAAGTTTCTTTTCAAGTTTTCAGGAGAACAAGAGAGAGAAAGGCATAGATGTGCAAATTTTATAAACTCATTTTACAATGTAATTGAAATGCCAAAAGATTGAAGAATTCAGTGTTGATGAAGAAACGGATATTAGTGCAATGTAGAACAGCTCTGTCTTTGTCAGCTGGCCGTCTTTTATATGTCACAGTCTGTCACTTTCTATTGCGTTTCATCTGACTAATTACCTCAGTTTATTAAAACTGAATATGAGATCACATATTTTACTTTCCCGGTATTCCACTTATTCCCACTATCAAGAACTATTACCAAATGATATGTCCCAAGTTCTGGGGTTTCTCAGGTAAAAGAAATGAGTGGGCCCGTTGAGGTAGGGTCAGGAGAAATGGGACAGCCAGAGTTGAGGACAGTGATTGGAGGATGGCGGTGTGTAGGACCATATGCATTAGTCAGAGGTGAAGTAAACCAAGTCCCCCAGCTCTAAGTGAGGATCTGGGCACTATAGTGGCCAGAAAAAAAAGTGGGCATTCAGATTGGACTACATCAAATGCAAACAAAACTTCTAATGGAGTGCTGCTTACCGATCAGAGGTAATGACCACAGGTAATCAAAGGAAGGAACATAAATTAGTAAGATGGTGCACATCCAGGCCTACCTCAGCTGCAAATGATACACTTAAATTTTAAAAGTTTTTTGGGGTCTTGACAGACAAGGGGGATGGCTCTTTGTGGTGATGGTGGTGTGTGTGTGTGTGTGTTGGGAGGGAGTAGTTGGAGCTTGTTTTGTTTTTAACCTGGATCCCTACTGAAATGCAGGGCACTTATAGGTATGATGGACAGGGTTGCGTTAGATGAAATATAAGTTGGTCTCACATGGAAAAGCGAACGTTGCCACTCTGCAGCTGTATCCGTGTGATTACAGGTTTTAAAAGAGCCATGGTCAGAAAAGTGGGTTCTTGAAACAAGTAATTAGCACTTGGAGTTCAAACATGGTCACAGCAGCATCCGCCTTTCATTTGGAGTGTACCAAAGAGCATGCTGGGAGGAGCAGAGGCAGCCACTTATCGCTTCTCAAAAGGATCACCTAGACCTTTAAACCATAGGCCCTCTGATGGCAACAGGGTCCTTTCCTGCCCAGGCAGGTGATAGGGTATGTGGGCGATTGGAACTTCTCGGTAACATGATTGTAAATCACCAGAGGTAGTCAATACTTGTGGAAAATAACGAAACACAATACCTTGGGAAGTTGTGTAGATACGAGGATCTGGCAAAGAACAAGAAGCCCGGCCACAGAGGAAAATGCCACTTACGCTTAGCAGTAGCTACAAATGCAAGAACCCGAGGCTCAGGAAAGGGAAGGAGGCTTGTTTTTTCCTTAGCAGATTCTGATTGTTTGTTAAGAAAGGTGGTTATTGTATGATTTTTCCACAGTTAATCATGCTATCTTGCTCCAATCAGAATGTGTCTATATTTCAAAGTTTCAGGGGAAACACTCACCAGGATGTTGTCTTGTTCTCTGGTCCCAAGTGCAACGTGGCTACAAGCTCCTCCATAGTCCAGGCCTTCAGAGAACCTCAAAGCGCCTTCTCCTTCTCCACCTTCCCTCACAACTCTCACAATAATCAGGATTTTCAGCATCTTTTGAAAAATATGAAGCTGTAGCCCCCCTGAGCTTAAATGGCAGGGTTTCCGTCTAAACAGGACAAGCACACATAGCTGCTACAGCCCTCAGCCTCACCTCTCACTTGTGATGTTCTCTGCCTGCCCCTGTTGAGCTTCCGAGAGCATGAAGTCTGCACAAACTCAAGGGCCCTTGGAGGCCTCACCAAGTCCCATCTGCAGATTCTGGCCAGGATACCCTTCACTCCAGCTCTCCTTCCCAAATGCTCTTACCCCCGCTTGGCCCAGCGGGAAGCCCAGAGAGCTCTCCCTCCTCTATATAACCAGGACACCTCACCGTCCACACCAGTGCTGTTAGAGATTCACTCACCCACAAACCCTGTTTTCCAAGTAATATTTACTTGGAATCCCAATCTGCTAACCAGATCAAAGGAGAGCTACTCTGCTTGTATCTGGGAGGCCAGAATCCTTCTCTTACTGCCTTAACCACTATCCAAAGCCCCTCAAAACAGCCCTGAGTCACCTTTCTGGGACCCCCAAGGCCCCCCAGGACCCTGGTTTATGTCTTTCAGCATCTTTTATACAGTGATCCATAGTATTAGTTCTCTGTTATTTTGTGTATTCTTCTAAGTAGATCATTCTTTAAAGAGCTACTCCTAAACTGGTCACCACAGCACACGCCTGTAATCCCAACTACTCAAGAGGCTAAGGTGGGAGGATCACAAATCCAAGCTCAGCCTAGGCAATGTAAAAATTTAAAAAATAGAAAGATCTGGGGATGTAGCTCAGTGGCAGAACACTGCATCGCAAGGAGAAGCCCATGGTTTCAGTACTGAAAAAAAGAAAGAAAGTTGCCTAATGCTTATTTTCTACAATGCATTCTTTTTAGTCATATACACACTAGGGCGCACCCTCACTTTACCATAAAAAGCATGAAACACAACCCAGTCTGGCTCAGTCCCCAGGACTTCCCCCCAACCCCAATTCCCTCTCTCCACTCCACCAATCCCTCTTCAACCCAATCCATTTATGTTTACCTTTTTTTTTTTTTTTAATTAGTGTCCTGTGGATACACCCAATGCCAGGACCACTATGTCGCGTCTACACATGCATGTATGAAAGCTCGGTTTTTGTACACACAGTGTGTGAAATAAATGTTTATTGGTTCACTCTCACAGGTTTTGAGATAGTCATGACAGCTGAGGAAGGAAAACTGGGTATTTTCATCCAAAGAGAAGCTACAGTTGCATATCAGTGCCCAGAGAAGGACCCTGAGAGAGCTTCCAAGGCACAAGGGCACATCACCTTGCTTAGTCAGACTGGGGGTCCACCTAGCACACTGAGGTCCAGCGATGTCCAGGCAGTGTGCTGGACAAAGACTGGTTCACTCACAGGCGTGTCCTTTTTGTCTAATGCAAGGTCTGCATACAGCAAGGAGCAGCATGTTCTTACTGAAGCACAGCACATGGCCTTGGCACAGCTCAGTGCAGTGAGAAGGAGCAGGCTCCCTTCTCCACGCGTCTCATAATATCAGAGCATCTGTGCACCCAGTTACCAGTAGCTGATTCTCCTTCACACTGGCAGGATGTGGCAGAGCTCGTTCGTAAGCCTGTCCTTCCCCGGAGTTTTATCCTGGATGTTGACAAGCCTTTACCAGAGGCTGTATCAGAGCAGGAATACAGAGTCAAACACAATTGTCTGTCAGAGGTGACAGCTATCAGAACAAGCTGTTAGAGCCATGGGGTGTCTGATCTGTCAGAGGACCTGTGGACAAAGCACCATGGAAACAGCTCTTGAGGTATCTGAGACATGACATCCTAAAGGACATGGCATGCATCTTGGGTGTCTTGGATGATTCTTGTTGAATCATCACATATGCTCAAGTGATGACTCGGCAATTTATGTGAACCACTATCTGTACTGCGAATCCTTTCCCTTCTTCTCAAAAAGGCTTCCTTCTGACTCCTTCAGAGTAAAAGGGAAACCCATCTGGCTCATCTCCAAATACAGCTCAGAACTGAATCACAATCATTTAAAAATATCCCAACCTTTTTTAACATTCAACCTCTGATGGCTGAACGTATATGACAAAATTATTTTATGTTTTTTTCTGTTCTGAAGAGGCGTAATTCCAAACAGACACAGATTCCACTATTTCATCAGTATACCCGCAAGTGAAAGATGTATGGTACACAGAATAATGACCTCCCAAAGATATCCCTAAAACCTGTGAACACGCTAATGATGTCTGGTTCAAACCAGACTTCATAGATGGAATTAAGGTGTGAGAATTAAGGTCTCTAAGACCCTAAGGTAGGGAATTTCCCTAGATTACCTATGTGAATGCAACTCAACCAAATGGGCCTTGAAAAGTGGGAGCAGAAGGCCCAAGAGTCAGAGACAAGGGAATATGAGATAGGAGAGAGATGAGGGAAGAAAAGTCCAGAGAGACACAAAGTGTGAGGCTCACTTCCACCCGCCATCTTGGGCCTTGAAGATCGAGGAAGAAGGTTATGAACTAAACATGGCTGGCTGGTCACCAGAAGCTGGGGATGGCCTGGCCCTCCACTAGCAGCCAGCAGGGGAAGGGGATCTCAGGTTTACAGTCACAATTACAATTCTGTCGACAATGTGAACGAGCAAAGAGACAGAGTCTCCAGTGGACCCTCCAGGAAGGAATGCAGAGTTGCTGGCTCCTGGATTTGACCCACACGGGAGATGCTTATTGGGCTTTTACAGAACCATCTGGTAATCAATCTGTGTTGTCTTAAGATACTGAATGGGTGGTAATTTGTTACAGAAGCCATAGAAAACAAATGTGTAAGGGAAGTCTTATGTCAAGCTGCCTCAGCAATAGCCATCACAGGTTGATTCCCATGGGCTCTGCTAGTTTGCCTCCATGTGACCTTGGGCCAGTCCCTCCCCCTGAGTTCCAGTTTCTACAGCTGTAAATAGGTCTAACAGCACCTACCTGTTACCTGGGGGCTATATGATTAAACTAAATCAGGTCTGTGAACACGCCTTGCAAGACGCCAGGGATATACAACAGGGGCTCGATAAATGTTTGGAAGGAAAATAATCCCCGACCGGTTCCCATCCATTTCTGGGAAGTCTTCATCAACCTAGCCCCAGGTGAGAAGATTTTTTTTTTCCTTTCTGCCAATACTTGTCTTTTCGTAGCTCAGCAGGGAGAAATGAGGAACTTTCCATTATGGAAGGGTAGAGGCCAGGTGGGAAGTGATAAAGTCTCACACTCTCCAAACAGTCCCCAACAGTGTTTGTGATTGGGGCTTCTGGCACAGTGCTAAGTCCCCAAGAACTCTCACCTTCCCAAGGATTCCCTGCAGTACCTCTGCTGTCACTTTCCTCCACCATTGTCTCACCAGAATCTCCCGTCTTGGAAAAACTTGCCCTTCTTCCCAGTTCTTTTCTTTCTTTATAGCAAAACATCTGGAAAGAGCCTCTGCCTCCACTTTCTCATCTCCATTTGGTTCCTCCACCCATTCCACTGGGTGTATGTTCCTCCCTCTTCTCTTGTCAACCCTTTTCTGCCTCCCATGTCTGCCTCTCAGCACTGTGTGACAATGTGTCACAGCCACTGTGCCTGTCTTGAAGCCATCTTCTCTTGCTTCTGTGATATGAACCCTCTCAATTGTCTCCCTCCTTCACTGGCCTCACCTCCAGTGCTCTTCCTCCTTACTCAACCTCCACACACCAGCAGGCCCCAGGGCTTAGCCCAGAGAGTGATCCCATCCAGGCCCATGGCTTTAAATGCCATTGGGTCAGCAGATTTCCAAACTTCCCTCCCATTTTGACTTCACTATTGACTCCCATACATTATGTGGATATCTAACAGTCATGAACAAAAGTTAACAGAGTCAATTCTTAGGCCCACCTTGCATTAGTAGACTTTCCATTAGTAGACACAATACCCAAGGAAAAAAACCTAGGAGGAAAGATTTATTTTGGCTCATGGTTTTAGAGGTTTCAGACCTAAAGGCAGAAACATCATGGTGGAAGAATATGGCAGAGGAGAGCTGCTCACCTCATGGCCCCCACGAAGCAGACTGAGTGAGAGAGAGAGAGAGGGAGGGGGCAGGGACAAGATATACCCTTCCAGAACGGGCCCCTACTTCCTCCAACTCGGCCCCAACTCCTGCATTTCCACCATTTCCAATAATGCCATCAAATTAGATAGCATTTAATTTGAAACCGGTGATAGATCAATCACTGCGAGGTCAGAGTCCTCAGGATCAGATTAATTCCCAAGAGAGCCCCCCCACCTCTGGACATGGCTGCATGGGGAACAAGCCTTCAACACATGAGCCTTTGTGGGGCATTCCAGTTCCAGACCATAACACACCCCTGACTTAATCTGTTCCCTGTCCATGGATTCCCCATCTCAGTAGGTGACCCCACCATTCACCCAGTTGCTCAAATCAAAAGTCAAGAAGTCAATCATGATTTTTAAAATTTTTCTCTTTCCTTAACACCACATCTCATCCATCAGCAACTTCTTATAGTCTGATTCCAAAATGCATTCCATACCTGTCCATTTCTGTGATGTCCACTCCACCTGCCCAGCCAGGTCCCCATGCTCCCCACACCGTCCGAGTTGGTTTCCTTGTTCCCCTCTTGCCCCACCTCAATCCCACTCTATAATCCATGTGGAAGACAGTAATGATCTTTTTAAAAATCTATGTTAGGTCATTTCACTCTTCTGTCTAAACTTTTCAGTGGCTTCACATTGCCTTTAAAATCAAATTTAAACTCTTTATCCTGGCTTGGGTCACTCCAGGTCTCCACCCCTCCAAGATCAGCCTGTCTTTAGGAACTTCATACATGTGTTTCCTCAACCTGGAACTCTAGACTTGTATGGAGGAGACATCTGACCTGAAGGATGACCAAAGAAATCTCAGGTCAGATGTCTCCTCCATACAACTACCTCGCATCCCTCTCATACAACTTCTACTTCACAGCATTTATCTTATAACTTCACTTGTATCTTGAACTGTCTACTTGTTAATAAAAAAAAAATAGTGAGGATAAGAAGGAAGAAAGGTGAGTAGTTATACTTAGTGACTCCCTTAACCAGTAGAACATGGTAGACATGATATTCTTGGATTCCCAAGGTCAGATTATAAAAAGACCTGGTCTTTCAGAATACTTTTTCTTGAAACCCTGAGTCAACCACTATCCTAACAGGACCAAGCTGGGAGGTGACACATAGAGAGTCCAAGACACTTCCATCCAAGTCTAAGGTGACACACAGGGAGTCCAGGACACTGCCAGCCAAGTCTAATCATCCAGTCATCCACACCAAAGCCCCCAGTACTTGAGTGAAGCTTCTGTCTTCATCGAGTGGTCTCAAGTGATGTCACAGAAGCAGAGGGATCACAGCCAAGCTTTGCCTAAATCCTCAATAGCCACACCATGAGGTGTAATGAATGGTTGTGGTTTTAAGCTACTAAACTTTGGGGGCTGTTTTTTATAACAATGGACATTTGGAATAACAGGGCAGACCGAGCCTCACTAGTGTGGGTTTAGAGTTCAAGGACACAAGAAACCGCTCCTCTGCCATCCTTTATAGGACAATCACTTCCCTCTAGGGTGGACACCCCCAGGGAGTCAGTAGAAGTAGAAGAGATACAACTCTTAGCCTCCCCCAAACCCCAGATCTCCCCAGAACTATTGGTGACACCTGCTAATGACCAGCCAAACTCAGAGACACAAAGGCAATACACATGAGCTGTCCATTCCAAATCCACCCTGAGCAGGGAATTACCTACACTCAGAATCTCTATCCTCACAGCTCAGGGCTTGTTTGCAGCCCAAATGTCACCGCTGCCCTCACATAAGTGGGGTGAATTCTCCAGTGAACAACACCCCGTGTGCCGTTAGCTTAGGAAATATCCTTGGTTTAGTCTACCTTTTACGGTTTCAGCTTAGTCACTTCAACTGTTAAATAACTTGTGACAAACGGCAGCACTTCCTTGATGTGTCAATTACGTGGCACTAAGTAATCTTGTACCCTCTGGGTTTTCTGCTCTCTTTGTCGCTGCCGGAACCTGCACACAGAACTGTTGCGTGGGGCTGTGTGGGACGCCCGTGATGGACACGATCAAAAGGAGACTCTGAGACACATTATCAGCCTGGGCCCAGGGCGTCCACTCTGAGGTGGATTGCAATAATGGGAGGTTCCTCCATGTGGCCCACTCTTTAAGTAGCACTGTTTTATTTTGGAAAATTGTTAACTTCTAACTTGGCATTGGTACATTTGCAAAGTTCAGAACAGTAAATGTCTGGCTTTTTTGAAACCCTTTTTTGAAACTCTCAGACATGAACTTTACGTAGTTCTATAGTCGTTAAAGTGATTAAGCACCTACCTGCGGGAAGCGATCTAGACACTGGAATGTTCCAGACGACATCCACACTCTTGAAGAATGCAGAGTCGGGTAGAGAAGATGGTCATGTGATACAGCCCCTGAAAAGTCTCTACCTTCTGGAAGTTCTCAGCTCCTAAGAGAATGGAGATGGTAGAAATAGAACAATCCCTGACCCGGGAGTTGAGATGGCCCGTCCCCACGGCAATTCCTGTTCCCAACTGTGAACTTTCACGATATCTCTGTCCCCTCATCCAATGCACAATGACCGTCTCCCCAGCCGAACCTCTGTCATGGGTTGTTTTAAGAGTGGAGTAAGGAATTGTCTGGGAAAGTCATTCTAAAAGTTGAAGCTCTGAAAATGTGAGTGATGACCCAGTGTGACCAAGCAGATGGCCAATTTAAACCTGGAACTCCCAACTCAGCATTAACCCTTCCCATCTTCTCCCCATACGCCTAGCGAGCACCTCCATTTATTCATTTAATAACATGCGCCCCTGTCATCTTTACTTCCATTCTCTATGTCACCTTTCCCTCCTTCGCTATCATTTTCTACTAAAAATATTGTAAGATGCTCAGATGTGGCCAGGCCCCTGCAGAGCACATGCATATGCATGAGGTAGAGCTCCTGCCCCTTGGAGATACTGATGTCACAACTCTGGGGAAATGGCTAAGTAACCATGACAACATGGCTCGATGTTTCATCTTGCTTTGGAGGGGCTCCGGGACGGCCAGCCTTCTATGCAGACAGGCTAGTGACATTCCCTCGCCAAGGAGGGCTGAGTGTCCAGGTGATGGCAGCCGGCCAGTAGTGACAGAGGGCCGTCTGCGCTTCCTTCCATCTGGCCTCCCCTCGCCCACTCTGGTGCCTGGAGGAGCAGCCTGTGATTTATCAGGCCGAGCATCCCACTCGGGAGCCATGGACAAATCGGGGACAGCAAGGGAAGCGGGGAAACACAGCCCACGGTCTTGAGGGTTCGGGTCAGAGATTTGATCTTTGTCAATTTCTTTCCCGTCTTCACCAGGTGCCACTGACCCCAGGGTACCTATTCAGGAAGACTTTAATATTTTAAAGTCATTAACGACATCGTGCAAACTCCACAATGTGGATAAAGGTGGAAAGAGGACAATCCCGGACCAAAAAGCAACCAGCATCTTGTCTGCAGAAGAAGGAAGTTTTTTTTCTTTCAAATCACTTTTAGGACAATAATAATAATTGAGTCACCATGTTACTTCCAAAGTGAATTTTCTCAGATAAACTTCCCTCACCCTTATATTTTCTAGTTTTGGTTTTTTTTTTTTTTTTTTTAAGTGTAAGTATGTGTTTAGAGCTCCCTTCAGGTACTGCTGAGAATTTGGAACCATTTTATTCCATTTCCTCAGCCCCTCCCGCTGCCAAAAAGTAATACTATAGCGGCTACTCAGCATGTGTACATTGCACCAGTCAATTTTAGAAACATTTCCACTATTAAAAAATAATAATTTAATGGGGCCTCAGTGTATGAATGTTACCCTATTGTTCAGGGCTATAATTTCAATAGCATTTAAAAAAAATAGAAAGAAACAAAGCTCCTTTGCTAACAGGATGTATATGGAGGGCTTTATTCTGAATGCCATTCTCAGAAACGTGTGAAAGAACAGAAAGCAAACCACCCTGCAACAACAATCAACAGCACCATGAATGGGTACTCGCTCCCAAAACACAGGATGTGGCACTGACACCATCCAGGTCCCTTGCTTGTGACACTCCTGGTGGCATCAAGGACCTCTCTCCACCATATCACACTCTATAGCCAAACCTACCTCCCCTGAGCCAGATGCCGGAGCCAACAGGCCTAATGTCATAGAGAGGGCCCGACCTAGGTGGCCCTGATTGACAAATCTCTGACGGTCGGGCTTGGTTGTCCTCTGAGTCTCCCTTCTTGCCTCTGCTGATGTTGGCCTTCCTGTCCCCATCATCTGCCACAGGGCCATCTGATCCCTGCCACTAATCAACCAGCCAGGACAGTGATGATCTGACTCGTGGCCAGCTGCCAGGAGAGCATCTCTGGGCTCTCCACACAAATGTCAGGACAGTTCAGCTATTTCTGCTATCTCGTAAGAAGGGAGATTTACAAATGAACTCAGCAAAAGTATGATCCACACAGATGACAGAGACACAGTTGCTCCAGGGGTAGATGCCACCAGGGCCATATTAACCCCGTCACCAGATGAACGTGCAAAATCGTGTTCCCTGGTGCAATGTGCTGGTCCTGGAAGGAGGAAATAGCTTCAGTTGCCCAGGACACTTTGTACCACTGCAACAGCTGGGTGTGAGTGGTGGAGACTCAACATTAGCCAAACAGTGAGCTGACAGCCACAGATCACCTCTCGTACCTTGAGACATCTCGAAAAGAGGAGATGCTAATACTGCCACTGAGTTAATATGTCACCTCAACTGCCTCCACACCAGGAAGGTTAGCCAGATTTCTGGTTCTGAGTCATAGTACTTCTTGAAACAGATAAGACACCTAGCTCCTGATACAGATGCCAAACTATGAGAAATTCTAAACGTTTTGAGTCTTAATTGCAATTGAAAGAAGTTGAATTCCACTCATCAATTAGAAAATAACATTATTATAACAACTCTTGGTGGTTTACAGAATGGGAGAACTACTTCAAAATAAGGCTTGAAGCTAATTTCCAGGAAACACATCCCAAACAAAGATTTGAATAGGAAAAGAAGCACCATTGCTGCTATAGCTGAACAGAAGACCTCAGATTTGCACTGTGCCCTCTTCTACATGAGGAAGTTCATTTTGCTAGAATTGATCCGTTCTTGCATCAAGAGCTCAACCTTGCAGATCCCCTGCTTGACTGACCAACTTTTCTGTCCTTATTTTCATTGCCTCATGGTCCCAAAGTGGCTGTCACAGCCCTAAACACAATCACATTCCAATCAAAAAGATAAGGCAAGACGTGTTGTTGGTGAGATTTCCTCTCTCATCATCCCTTTTTATGGGAAGGCAATGATTTTCCCACAGTCTCTGAGCAGACTTTCCATTTTTGCTTGTTGTTCAGACTTGAGTCCTTTCCCCTAAACTCTCTCAATATTCAAGGCAATCTGAGAAGAGGACTGCTGGGAAATGGGGTTGAATCATCTCTTAGGGATGAGCACAATGATAATGTTAACAAACTTGAAGTTCTGTTGTCAATTCTGTAAAATAAGCCCTACCCATTGGTTAAAGAACTATTTCCCTCACATGGATTCCTGGATTCCTTCAGTGTGTTGCCTGGGGCTTGTTCTGCTCCCGAGCATTAGAACAACTCAAGCAGTCTGACTTCCCTCAGCACTCAGGCCACCAATCCCAATCTGTAGTTAGAATACTCAATTCTCAGATAAAGTAAAAACTTCACTTAAATTGTGTTAAATTCCTCCTCATCTCCAGAACAACGTAAGTGTACAATGTTCAGCCTGGAATAAAAATAACTGGATATAAAAGCATCAAGAGAAAAGGAGCCCAGAATTGCAAGAAAAGAGAAACAGACCCAGAAACAACAGGTACAGTGGAATTTGCATGGCTAACTAAGTGGAATCAAAACAGCTCTTCTGACAATGTTCCATATATTCAAAGAGATCAAGAAAAACATGAACACAATAATGAGGAAAATGAAAAAAAGTTAAAAAGACCCAATTTGAATGTCCAAAAATAAAATATACAATATCTGAAGCAAGACAAATATACTGAAAGGAATTAACAGCAGATGAGCAGAAGAAAGATTCATGTACTCAAAGATGGTAACAAAAACTCTCTACAGTGAAGTGCAGGAGAAAACTGGGATTAAAAAAAAATCTCAGCAGCCTATAATATCACCTAAATTATGTGTAATTGAAATATCAGAGGAAAGAGAGAATGACAAAGAATATTTGAGAAGAAATGAAGAAATGATGGATAAAATTCTTCAAGTATGATGACCAGCTATCAGGTCAGAGATACAGTAAGTGTAAAGAATCCCAAAGCACAACAGAACCAAATAACTGAAACCAGCAACCCAGAGGACATTCTTTTAAAAGTAAGCAGAAAAAGGCTCATCCAATGCGGAAGAATCAAGATGCATCAAAGCAAACTTCCTATCAGAAACTATGCAAACCAGAAGATAATAGAAAGTTCTTTTAAGGACGGAAAGAAAACACTGTCAACCTGGAATTCTTTATCCAGTGGAATTATCTTTCAAAACTAAAATGTAAAATAAAGATAAGAAAAACAAAAGCTGAGAGAACTGGCCATGAGGAATGCCTACACTATAAAAATTTGTTAAAGGGAGTTTTTCTGGCAGAAGATATTAAACCAATTGAAACTTGGATCTATGTGAAAGAAGGAAGAGTATCCAAAATGACAGGTTTATGGTAAAAATTAAGGATATATCATAAAAAGTCGATTTTCTCTAGGAGAAAGGGGAGTAGAGAGATGGTGGATAATGGGTAGCAAAATACAGTTACAGAAGGGGCACAGGCTTCTAATGCTATGTAACACAGCAGGGTCACTATAGTCTACAAAATAAGTAGAAATTCTAAATGTTTTGAGTCTTAATTGCAATTGAAAGAAGTTGACTCCCACTCATTGATTAGAAAATAACACAAAAGACATGATAATACCTGAAATGGAAATGTTATATTCAGCTTTGATCATTACACATTGCATACATGCATCAACTTATGCTAATGACCATAATTATTATATGCCAGGTAAAACTTAAGACAAAAACATTCAATTTTTTATTATTTTTCGTTTGTTCTTTTTAGATATACATGACAGTAGAGTATATTCTGACATATTTACATAAACCTGGAGTATATCTTATTCTAATTAGCCAAAAATGGAACCTATTTGAAGGGCAAGTCAGTGTTTCCTTGGGATTTAAATGTACCATTCGCCCTCCCTATCTCCTGGTTCCTCATCTGTGGATCCAACCAACCTCAAATTTAAAATATTCAGAAAAAGAAATTGCATTCCTACTGAACATGTATAGGCCTTTCTCTTGTCGTTAATCCTTCAACAATATAACAATTATTCACATAGTATTTTATCTTATTAGGTATCATGAATACTCTAGGAACTATTGGAAGAATAAGGAAGGATACAGTAGGTTCTCTGCAAACACTCCACTATTTTATACAGGGGATTTGAGCAACTGCAAATTTGGGTATCCGTTGGGGAAGGGAGTTCTGGAACCAAACCGCTGTGGATACAGAAGCACAGCTAACCTTACCACCTTCCATGGATCTCTGTAGACTCCACAGAAGTCTTTCAGTGCTAAATGCTGACTATTCCCATCTGTCTAACCATACTTTTTAAAAAGTAGGACTGGTGTTCATAAAAATTATCCATGTGATTCTGGAAAGAGTTAACACATCAACCCATTGCCACCATAGCCTACGGATGTAGGAGACAATCACTCCAAGTCCAGCCACAAGTACATTCCTGTGCTTGCAGAGAAGGTTAGATCCCTGACAGACAGAAAGACAGGTTGGCCGGGCAAACAGCTAGCTCCCTTCTTTGTAAGCTCAAAGTTTCAGCTCGGTTTGCCATTGGCCTTTCCACCTGCTCAGCAAGTAGCACTAGTTATACACTCAATAAATAGTTGTGGAAAGAAGGAAAGGCAGGAAGGGAGGAGGGAGAGAGGGAGGGAGCAGGCAGGGCTCAAGGAAAGGAGTCCCTGGGGCAAATGTGCCAACACCACCAGAAACCTATGTACTTCTGACATTCCTTACACACAACTACACATTCAGAAACTAGAACTAGGCAGCAATAAGTGAACATGGCACTTGGAGAAAAGGACCCAGGTACTAATCTAACAAAGCGTCAGATGCACCCCTCTCACGTGCCTTCAAAGATTTTCCCTGGCCAACTCATCAGGTTTGTGCCAATAAACATCCATTGACTCTGACTGCTCACCTCGAGAGCTCCTGTCTGACAGTCGTCCTAAAGATTGATTCATAATATAATCAGGAGAGTATATCCGCACAAATTGAGAGGTGCAGTTATTACAATCCAGGTCTTAATGCACATCAGAGGCCATTTCTCAGGCAGAATATTCAATTTAGAAATCTATTGTCACCTAGATACATCTGCCAATAAATCGCTGGGGAAAGATGCATTTATATCGAGGGCGAAATACTTTGCCTCATGGTTCCTCCAAAGGTCCTTGAAGACAAAATGGTTTATCTTCAGCATCTTTGTATAAATGGCAATAAAAGCGTCACCTAACACGAAGGTCAAGGTAAGGAGGACAACCAATGGATACCCACACCAACTCCTCACCAAGAGAAAACACCCCTGCTTCACATTTCACGGGGCCTAAGAGAATTGATTTGGCCTGGGCACAATCTCGCTGGTTATTTGAACATAGAAATCATGAGGTTCAAAATGTGTGACCAGATCTGGTGACTCAACACCCAGGATTTCCCTAAAAGATGAAAAAGAAAAGATGAAATAGACAAACAAAAACCATTGAATCTGTTTTATGAAAACATTGCAGGTGGCTAATCAAAAACCACCTAGGCCTACAACAGCACCCCACCTCCAGCCTCACAGCTAACACCGACACACATATTTAAGCATAGGCAATATCATCTGTCCCATTTCTATTGAAACAAATTGAATTTATCGGGAGTTGCCATCAACCAAGAGGGAAGATCTTTACAAATATGATTTCTCAGTTCTCTTCTCCTCTCTCCTCCTCTTGGTTCGTTGCCTCTCTCTGTTTCTATGTTCTCTACCCCACCCTGTTCCCTGCACGCCACATCTCTCTGATGGGATGAGCTTTTTTTTCTAGATCCTTCTCCCAGAAAGCTTCTGTTTCCATCAGTGCCGAGATCCTTACAATTTTCTCAGCAATACCTTTCAGATCAATTGGAGCAAATGTTGTCCCAGCAGCTCCTCCTTGTAGAGAGGCTAGGGAAGGAGGGAGTCCCTCTCAGTAGGATATCTGTGTATTTTGTATTTAACAAAAAGGAAAAGGTTTCCTGCAACCAAAAAAAAAAAATTTTTTTTTTGGCTTAGTAGCCCCGAACATAAACTTACAACAGTGACCTAAACTAACCTCAGGAACACTGTTAGCTGACAACCACCTTGGGAGTGAAAAACAAAATCCCACTCCAGCTCCCTTTGATGGATCTAAGCGCCTTTTACTGTCATTCAACACTACAGATTTGATTTAATTTGATGAGACTTCTAAGACAATCTAGAAACGTAGACATTTAATACCAGCCCTGATCGTTCCTCTTCTACGCGTTTTCAAAGGTTTCCTGGTTTATAAATGAGAAGGGGAATCTGAAGTGAGGACCATAAAAGTACTTTGTTCTTCTACTTTTTCTGCTTGTGAGGAAATATGATCTTCCACAGAAAGAACCAGGAGGAATGAGTGGAAATTACAGAAAAAAACAGATTGGGACTCAACACAAGGAAATACTCTCAAAGATGAGAGCCATTGCTAATGGAGAGGAACACCCCCCTAGGACAAGAGGAGATCAGAGACATGGTGGGACCTCATGAGAGTAGAAAAGCACAACTAACCTCTGAAGTCCATTGGCTGTATGCTTCCAAAATTAGGAAGCACTCTGTACACAAAGGAGGCATTTCAGCAACAGAATATCTGGAATACAAAGACACAGGGTCTCAGCCAAAAAGACAACTTGACTGTGTTCCATGAAAAACCAATGTCCCAAAGAAAAGTAACAACCCACATGTTGAAGCCTGACCTAGGGTCGCACTTCCCGTTCTTTATCCTCTCACCAAAAATACGAAATTCTACTTGAACCTGGTTATGTGGGTATGTCCTCCCATCAGGGCGATTTCATGTTTTGATAAAACATTCATTATGAAATTTGCCCCTCCTGAAGGTAACCCGGTATAATGTTTGTTGTTTCACTGACAGAAAAGAAACCTGCACTATGGTTTCTGCTACTGGGGAAATTGCTTCAATTCAAACTGAATGTTGAGTCTTTAAACAGTTTTTACCAAGCAAATACCTGGAGGCCCGCAGCTGTCTGGTCCTGCCTGTGGGCACAGCCTGCAAGAGGACAGACCCCCTGAGTATGTGACTAAGCGGGAGGGGGCTGCATCTGGTCCAACTCCCTCTGTGACCATGTCCTCTATCCACATACCACTGGTACTCAGGCCAGCCACTTGCAGCTGCCTGGGACACCTTTCTCCAACAGCAGTCGTTCTTTGCTCTGTGTCAGTCATTCCCAAATATTTCTTTCTGCATCTATCAGCACGCATCTTGCCCAAGCCACCACCATCCCTCACGTGGCTAGGATGGCTGGGAAAACTTCCAATGTGCTCTCTCCACCCGTGTCCACCCTCCACAGCAGGGGGGTCTCCACAGACCAGGCTGGCTGATCCTGTACTATCATGTACTTATGCCTTTGGCAATAGCCCCAACTAGAAACCTCCTTGGTTTCTTTAGTCCCTCCCTGTGCCTCCAACACCTCCAGGGGTACTGTCCACACTCAATAAGTATTTTTTTGTGCTCTGGGGAAGTCTCTACTTCCACCTGCATTGGCAAGGAAGTATAAAAATGAGGTGCTATGGTTTACGAGCACAATTAAAAGAATGTAAACTTTGAGGGGCTGGGTATACATACTGAACAGTGAAAAGGGAACCCTGTTTTAGCCAATCCTCTGCAGAAGGATGTACTCCTTCCATCCTGCTCAGAATAGGATGGTTTTCCTTAATGAACATAACTACCAAGAAATGCTCAAACACTTAAGAAAAAAAAA
Source organism: Marmota marmota marmota (assembly GCF_001458135.2). Lineage (NCBI taxonomy): Eukaryota > Metazoa > Chordata > Mammalia > Rodentia > Sciuridae > Marmota > Marmota marmota. The sequence continues at coordinate 38,904,742 of NW_025999990.1, read as the reverse complement.
AAAAAAACTCTGACTCTCACCCCACCCCCCTCATTAAGCTATTCATTGGATTTCTTTATTGGGATGTGTTTCTTTGGTAGCAAGTACATGAATGCAAATGTATGAAAGAATGAAGAATGACCTTCCACTGGTGGCCAGGGGTGTTCTGAGGCTTAGATAATTATTTACCACTTTGCACAAGCACAACCAAGACTCATTCCCACTTGAAATGCCTCTCCCCAAGGAGAGGAGAGTTCCAGAGAGCATTGATTTCGGAAGGCTCTCTGCAGTGCAGTGGTAAATAATGGAAGGTGGGAATCTGCAAATAAAGAAAAATTTATCAGCTGCCAAACACGGCCACACAGTCCAGTGTGGTGTGCAGGAAGAGCCCATGTGTTAGTCAGAGAGAGTGGAATATATGAATCATGGCTCCACCATCTTCGTGTACGTTATTAAGTCTCAGCTTCTTCAATTATAAAATAATATCTATCTTGCCGAGTGGTTGGGAGACTTGAGAGATGGTGGACACCAAGTACCAGTCACCATGTCAGAGTCTGGGCTCAATGTTAGTTATCATGACTAGTCACCAGTGGGACTAGTCGTGGGAGTCACTCTCTCCACGGGATAGACTATGACTTCACTGCCTTCCTTAGGAGACTGTGTCTTCATCTTCTATTGATGTGTGGCTCTTTTTGTTGTGGTGGTGGTGGTGGTGTTTTCCTTTTACTAAGTGACTTAAAAGAGGATGATTTTTATTCCACAGATTCTATGGAATTCTACGGAATCCAGGCACAATTCCTGGGCTGTGTACCCTGTACTCAAGCCTACAATTAAGATTTCAGCCAGGGCTGGAGTCTAGTTGTGGGTCAGGGTCCCCTTCCAAGTGCTTGAGTTTGTTCACAATTCATTTTCTTATAGCTGTAGAATTCATGGTGGCTTACATCTTCAAGGCCAGCATGAGAGACACTCAAATTTCTTCCGTCTGAGACCTCTAGACTTACTTTTAAAGGGCTTGGCTGATTAGGCCAGGTTCACACCGTATAATCTCCCTTTGAATACGAAGTCAATTGAACAGAGAGCTGAATGACATTTGCAGAATGCTTTCATGTTTGCCACAACTCAATCATGGCAGTACTACCCCAGCACTTCGCCATCTTTTCTTCATTGGAAGCAAGCTACAGGTCTGCATCAGTCAGTTTTCTGTCACTATAGCAAATACCAAATAATCAACCTATAAAGAGAAAAAAAATTATTTTGGCTCTCAATATTTGAGATTTCAGGCTGTGATCAGTTGGCCCCAACGTTTTGGGGCCTGTGGTGAGGTAGCAATCATGGCAGGCAGTGTGTGTTGGCATAAAACTGCTCACCTCCTGGCCAGAACACAAAAAAAAAGAGAAAAGAGAGTGGAGAGGCAAACCCCCTTTGAGGACACACCCCAGAGACCTAAAACCTCCCACTAGACCTCTTCAAGTTTCTACCACTCCCCGAAAGGGCTATGACGGGGACCAAGCATTTAACACATGAACCCTTGGGAGACACTCAATATCCAAACTACAGCAAGGTCCCACCCATGCTTGAAGCCTGGGCCGCTGAGGATTCGCAGAGAATGCTGCCCCGCAAGGCATCATGGGAACCCACAGATTCTGGTCACCTGTCGCCTGGTGAAGTCAGTGACCACCGCCACCGGTAGATTTTCTACACTGCTGGGAACGCAAGAAAGAGTCATGAAGAACCTGGCTGCAGCTGCTGGTCAGCACACGGTAGCAAGAGTCAAATGAAAACCCAGGACAGAGTAGTTTGGCATTCAGTGTTTCTCTCCCTTACTCAAGGGAGAAAAGAGCAGCAGGCTTTGTGGCATGTTGCTGCCTGCTTGAGATTAACCAGGGTCAACTGGTCAACAGTCACCCCAGTGTGGGCATGTCTCCATATGGTCCCATGTAGGAAGAATTTGCTATGGGAGGAATGTGGGCAAACATACACACACACACACACACACACACAGATGTCTTCTGACATTCAAGGATCCATTCTGTCCCCTCAGTGTGCCTTTCTAGGTGTTGAGGGTGCATGGTGAGGAAGAGTGTGTGTGACCCTCCTCTGCCACTGAGAAAAGACAGTGAGCACAGCTACTTCTTTCCCACCTCCTCCCAGAAGTGGCAGCTGTCCCCAAGCAAATTAGGTCATCATCTCGTTAGGCCACAACTAGGAAGCCTGCAGGGTGAATTATAAACCACTGTCTCAACAGCTGTGCCCAGATTCCAGGGGACCCACTGGAGTTGGAGGGTCACCTCCCTGTGGCTTCCTGGGGCAGCCTCTTGCTGAGGTCCCTTTGATTCTGCTGGCCACAGCAGCATGTGTGTGGGAGCATTGCTTCTGCAAGAGGGCTTCTCTAAAAACCCAGAGACACGCATCACACACCCAGTCTGCAGGGGTGCTCCAGGCAGCCGGGGAGTGCCCAGAGCCTGCCTGCTGGGTGGGGCCCATGGCCATGGTGCACGCGCTGCCCAGGCACCGCTGGGAAGGACCCGAGTCCGCAGCTGGTGGTGCTGGTGTCTGTCATTTACAAACCACTGGCTTTCTCTCCTTGCTCTTTCGTTGTTTCCGTTATTATGTCTCTCTCAAGTTTTTCTTTATTTCCTGTTTCCATATCTCCTGCCTTCTCTTTCTTCATGGTTTTCCTTTGATTTGTGTCTTTCTCTAGTTCACCTGTTTATCACACTTCAGTTGCTCTTGACCTCTCTCTGCAGGCTGCTTTCCTACTCTGTCCTTTTTCTCCACTGCTATTCTCTCTCTCTCTCTCTCTATAT
>NW_025999990.1:38837851-38901939 GCF_001458135.2 Marmota marmota marmota | reverse complement strand
TATATATATATATATATATATATATATATCTTTATGCACACATACACATCTATAAATATGAAATCATTGATATATGCCAGTGGAGGAATAGAAATTATATATTTCTTTCTGGGTGTGGGTATGGGTGTGTACATACATATGTTCAGTTATTTTACCTGCTAAGGGCAGAATGCCCAGCTTGAATTGTCTCCCAAATTTGCCATGTAACCATGGGATGCAATGCCTTTGACTGCCTTCACTGGAATGTTTTTTAAGCCATTGAATAGATTAAATGTAACCTTCTGCCCTTGTCAAGGTGATCATTCCCTTTGAACCTGGGGAGCACTTATTAATAGCTAGTACACTGGGTAAATCGTATCAACAGAGCCAAATAATGCAACTGTCAGTCGGGAGACATCTGTGAGAAACCAAAATCTCTTGCAGAAGAGACAAAAATCCATTTCTCCTCAGTAACTACTGATAGGTGTGACTTTATTAGCAGGAACATGGGACCCTTAGTGCCTTGAGAAAATGGGACCCCTTGGGGTGGCTTCTCTCTCGTCTGTGCGTCTCTCCTCTTGGTGCCCCTTGGTGAGTTCAGAGAGAGCTTCCTGCACAGGGGAGGACTGTGGCTGTCTGCTGGGCTGCAATACTCCTAAAAAAAATCCTCAGGAATGATTTTCTGCATCCTAACAGGAACACTTACAAATACCTTAGTGATGACACAGAAAATCTGAACATTTCAGCCATTCTGTCAATGTTTAAGGAAAAAAGAAATATATATATACCTGACCCAGCTCCAGCCAAAAAAGCAACTTGCTGAAACATCACCGAAAACAGGAGGTTCCAATTCATTGGAACGCAACTTATTACACGCTTGAGCAGCTACTGGAACAAGAAAAAGCTGTGCAAGATTTTGCAGACCGGGGTGTGAGAACAACAGAAAAAGGAGGTATTCTCTTAACCTTTACTCAGCGGAGGCTGACAAGCTGTGCTGGTTATCATCTCCTCCCCAGGAAGTCGCTGCTGACGTGGCAAGTCGAGCCCGGGTGTTTTGTTACTAATCAGGTGTCTGTACTTCTTGGATAAATAAATGCCAACTTAATTCGAAGTCAAGAAAATCCTCCTAAGATTCAGACCCATGTGTGCTTTCTGTAGACCTTGGAATGAGAAGTACTGGAGCAGGACTCTCTTTCTTAACCACAGCTCTTAAATAACAGCTCCGGTTCCTGGATGGCTTTGATTACTCTGGTGAGGTTGATTGAAACAATCCTGCACAGAACATTGGCTGTTTCCTCTCTTCTCGGGGTCAAGGGCATCTCAGGAAAACGAAGTCTCTATGATCTATCCTTAAAATATGAAAACCACTGATTTCCTCTCCACTCTAGTGAGAAAGCCTTGGTGGCAAGGCATGAGGAGCAGCTGGTGGTAGCAGAGGTATCTTGCATTTTAAATGCTCCTTCTCATGAGCAGCCAGAGCTGACAGCTTCTGCACTTTGAGATGTAAGGAAAACTTAAACTCTTGCTCTTGGGCTCCTGCATGGAGGCGCTAAGCATTTAGCAGTCCACATGCCCACATCCAAAAGACACTTCTAATTTCTTGGAGACAGGATAAGCCAAAGCAAATTAGATGAGTAAGACCACACCCCAACCTCTGGACTTCAGCAGCTGCTCATGCCAGCAGGGAATCTGCTAAACCCACCATTCACTCTGTAACAGTGGCCAGGGACATTGTCTTTAACTGTGCGTGTCTTATTACTTTTATTTACCGGGAAGCTTATTTCATTCAAATAGCTATTTGCACATGTGCCTGGAAATATAAAAATCCAAATCTTAAAACAAGAAGTTTTATTAAAAAAAAAAAAAAAAGGTCAGGCAATTTGAGGCAAATTGTTATTTTCATCCAGAATTGTCCCTAGAAATTGTTCATTAAAAAAAAAAAAAATCTGCCTTGCATTTGAGTCACCTTATTCTGTACCCTTGATCAAGCTTAAGCTTCTAAATCTGATCAGTAGAAAATATGTGAGCCAATTACACAATTTTACATTGCCTAGTAGCACATAGAGAAAGATAAAAAGAAGCACCTTTGATTTTTAATAATACATAGTACTTAATCCAATATATTCTAAAGAGTATTGTTTTAACATGTAATCAATATAAAACATGGTCAATGAGTTTCTTCGCATCCCGCATGTATGTGCTAAGTCTTAAAAATCCAGTATGCCTTTTACATTTATACCATGTCTCAATTCGGACAAGCCACATTTCAAGTACTCAACACACTCTGGAAAGCACACTCCTAAAAGAACAATAGCTGCACCATGATCACGACGATCAGATTCTTCAATTGTGATAAGGACGCAACAGTAGAAATTGCCTGGGCTTTGTTCCATCCAGACCTGTTTTCAAATCCTGGCTCTGGTACTTACTGGCTATATTACCTTGTACAAATCACTTAACATCTCTGAAATTTAATCTCCTCATCTTTGAAGCAGGAATATCAAGCTCTGCCTTTCACAGGATTATTGTATAATATGAAATGCACGCATATGTAAGGCACTTAGTACAATAGCTAGCACACTGTAGGAGCTCAATACTAGGCATTTAGTATTATGAGTATCATGGTTAATACAAATATAATAAAAAGAGTGTGGAATATATCTATGTTTTTAAAATCTAAAGAAAACATGCTTTTATTTATAATTTTATCTAAAGAGTATTCTTAGCAAATTGGCATTTATTAATACTACTGGGTACACTTAGTTTGTTAAAATATTTAATCTATTAAGGTAATAGTGGTGGAGAAAGGGTCCCATGATTTTCAACGCAACAATAGAGAACTATTTTTTTTTCTTTGTGGCATTTTAGATTGAACCCAGGGTCTTGGGCATGCAAGGCCAGCGCTCTACCACTGCAACAGCCCCAGCCCTAAGAGCTATTATTTTAGAGTGACAAGCCCCCAAACTTGACAGTGCTCAGCCTACACTGCATCTAGCTCTCCCACCCCTATGCTACACAGCTGCATTCTGGGGTCAGAGGGGAAGACCTCAGCCTGTGGGTAGTGGAGGTTTCCAGAGGAAAGTAGACACTCCGCGTGTAGGTTTATGTAGAGGGAGATCACGGGACACAAGATGAAAGCCTAGTTGATGGCCCTTCGGGAGATCACCTTAGAGACAGGAATGTCCCTTTCTTTCTTGGGAACTTGGGAGAATCTGGACTTCAGAGAAGAGAGAGATGATAAAAAGCACTCCCGCTGGGACATGACAAAAGTCCGGGGGCACAGAGGTCCCCATTGAAGGATGCACAATCAGCGGCTTCCACTGCCCCCTGGAGGGGTCTTACCTAGGACTGGTTTTAAGCCTCTGTGCATTTTCATTTCCTTCTGATATCCCCAGACCTTCCATGGGATCCTGTTAAATACCACACTGTGATCTCAGCCGTCACGAGGGGAAGTCAAAGGGAAGGAGAATTGGACCCATTCCTGATACAGGGCAGCACCAGGGAGTGGAGAGCGGCCTCAGGGAAGGAGGGGGAGGGGATCCACAGTAGACAGGAAGGAGGACGTGGGCTGGAGCAGAGTGTCAGCTTCAGAGCATGGACTGGCTGAGGGGTATGCACACAGTGACAGCCTGCAGAAACATTAGCATCCTCGGGACTCCCCTGAATATACAAGGAGATGAACTCGCTAACAGCATAAAACTCCAGTGGGATAGGTGCTCCATTGTTGTACTGCAGACATTGAGAAGAACTGGGACCATGTCTGTGTCTTAGTCTGTGTTAGGCCTGAGCATCCTTGCTACCTGGGGGTGGGCAGCAGGGGGGAATAATAAATTCACTAGCCATCTGCTCAGAGCTGTATATTCTTGGGCAAAATTATCTGCCTTCTCAAACCTTCAATTTGCTCATCCTCAGGATGAAGGAATAGAACAAAATGGCTTCAAAGTTACCTCTAGTGACATAACCTTTTACATCAAGATCTGAGGGCCAGCCACCTAGTACATGTGGTGGAGAGACACTGGATTTAGACATAGCCTTGTCATTTACATTTAGTCAGTTCCATACCTTGAGTGTATATATATATGTAGCACAAGAGTCCTACTTGTATTCTTGAATCAATTCAAGCACAGTTAAGTCAAGTAGGTCCAATTTATTTACAAAATAAATGCAAACTTCTAAAATAAATAATAAATGGGGGATGGGAATAGGAAAAACAGTAGAATGCACTGGACATAACTTTCCTAGGATCATATATGCATACATGACGAGTGCAACCCTATATCATATTCAGTCACAAGAATGGGAAGTTATACTCCATGTATATATGGTATGTGAAAATACATTCCACTATCATGAATAACTAAAAAGAACAAAAAAATAAAAATAAAAAATAAATGGGGGGGGCTAAGACATGCTCCTTTAATTTTATAAGGAGGTTCATAACTCAATTTTTATTATGCCTAATTTTAGAGTTAATTCAAATCTATGTTGGTATGAGGAAGCACATAGTATATTCTTAATAAATATTAGTTGGGTAAATTATTGAAAAATACTCCCATAGAAGCTCAGTAGACTTGATGCTTTTTGAATTATTTTTTTACCCTTAATTTTTTAACCATATTAACTTCATTATGGCTGTTTCAGTGCTCAGGAGTGAGAGCTTATTCTTATTTTAAAATGAAATATGGCTGAACTATCACAAATAACACCAAAGATTTTTTTAAAAGAGAGAATGCAGACATATTTAAAAAAAAAAAAAGTTGGCAAACCTATACAGAAAACTCCTGAATGAAATGGGAGTTCTGAAACAGACTTCTCCCAAAGAAATAGCTGGAAAGGCCCCTGATAAGAATGAAATATTAAAATGATCCCTGACAATGAGGGAAGCCACAGTCCAGGGTGGGATGAGGTTTTAAAATAATCTGAAAATAAGCAGCAAAAGATTTTCTTAGCTTGCTTTGAAGCAAGAAAAAACAAAGAAGAAGTGACTTTTGGGGACATGATGGTGTAGGGTAAACACTTTGGAGATATGAAGCTTCAGATGGCCTTGTTTTTTGCTCCATGAAAGAACAGAATATTCAGTATCAAAAGGGTAGATTAAGAGAGCATAAAAGTTTAGGCAGTTAAAAATCATACCAGAATCAAGTTTCCAGTTTCTTAGAATGCCATCTGGCGGGCTAGAGAACGCCCAGCTGCTGGCATCCAGGCACTTTTGAGAGATTTCTAACAACAGGATGAAGCCTAAACATTGAGAATGGGAAAATACTGAGATATTTTCTTTCTTTCTTTCTTTCTTTCTTTCTTTCTTTCTTTCTTTCTTTCTTTTGGGTTTGTTTGTTTGTTTGTTTGTTTCAAAAGGAGGATGAAAAGCAGATCCACTGATTGGCAAAGGAATCCTGAGGAAATCTAGTCTGAGTAAATAAACCTCTGGTTTGTGAATTTCAAGGAAAGAATACAGTGGTTTTACAAGAAACCATCAGGGGTCACCAAGAGTGTATTGAACCAATCTGACTTAAATCTCACTCATAGAGTTGCACAAAGAATAGATTGTGAGCCGGGTGCAGTGGCGTACACCTATACTCTCAGCAACTCTGGAGGCTGAGGCAGGAGGATCTGCCTCAGCAAAAGCAAAGCGCTAGGCAACACAGTGAGACCCTGTCTCTAAATAAAATACAAAATAGGGCTGGGGATGTGGTTCAGTGGCTGAGTGCCCCTGAGTTCAATCCCTGGTACATCCCTACCACTATCACCAAAAAAAAAAAGAATAGATTGTGAATTTTTAATAGCAAGAAGTTTCTAGATTTTAGCAAAACACCCAAAAGAACCCTAATCTTCCCTTCTAGACAAAAAGGTGAAGTATGGGTGAAAAAAAGACGGAAGGTAGGTTAATTTCATCCTTTTTTGAACAATGAACACTTCAAAATGTGTAAATTGGTTTTTTAACCAATTTACTAATAAAAATGTCTTACTTGACATTTTTATTAGTGACCAAGGTTAAGGTATGGAAAGTATACTCATTCAATTTAAGGAAGATGAAGCTGGGAGAATTAACAAAAGTCCACTTTGTTCTCAGGACTCTTGATTAACAAAGGATAGAAGCCTCGTTTAAATTAAGCCCAGAAAACAAATTGTCCACTAGGCAGATTCCCTCAGGGACAAGTGGATCCAATTGCTCACATCATTCAATGGAGCGCCAGACTCTTCCCTGGGTTTCTTTCTCTTCTGCTCTTGCTTCACTTTTCAGGAAGCTTCTACCCAGTAAAGTCAAATATGGCATCAGCATAAACTATGGCTTATCTTCTAGCAACTCAACAACCACATGGGAAGAATGGCCCAGAGTTCTAGTCACAGTCCTAGCTTTGAGGCTCCTTGCCCTGTCTGGGGACATGTGCTCATCACTGAACCAAGCACAGTGACTAAGTGCTTTTCCAAGCTTGTGGCTCTTCTCAGAGCCCCAGGACTAAGGACGAGGAGTAAGGGGTTCAGCACAGGGATTTCACGTGAGCAAAATGGAGTGAACAGCTACCCCCAACATAAAAGGCTAAAATGATCATTTTAAAAGTAAGATAAAATAATAAAAGTTGAGCTTCATTCAAAACAAACCATTTTATAAACTAAAGATGAGGATAGACCGCATTTGTCCACAAACAGTTCATGTGAAAAAAGATTTAGAGGTTGTTTTAGACAATAAGCTCATTAAGAACCAACCATGTGTCACAGAAACTGAAAAACTAATTCAATTTTAGGTTGCCCTAATAGAAAAATCATAATGCAATTATGGGATGTGATGGTCCCACTGTTTTCTCCATAGGTCAGCCCACAGCTGAATGTTTTATTCTAGAAGGACATTTACCAAGTACAGTGCATCTGGAGGAGCTGAGGAGGATAAAAACTAAAAATCAACATAAGGGAAGACCTAAGAAAGTTAAAAGAGATTTTCCATCCTGGAAATGAGATCACCAAATAGCCATGTTTCAGTATTTGAAACAATCATACGGACTTGAGACTGATTTCGGTTGTGCTACCTCAATGGGAAGAGCTAATATCTGCAATGAAATTAAAGGGAAACAGATCTGGGTTGGTTTGACAAGGAGTCCTGTCCGGCAAAATAATTGGCTCCCTTGAGATTAAAGTGAGCTTCTCTCAAAGGTAATTATCAGGAATGTTGTAGGATTGTGTTGGTCACTAGTCAGTTTGTAAGATATCCCTTCTAACTCTTAAAGTCATGATCCAGTGAGTCCATGAAGGTCTATGAACTTCCCCATTATTGGATAACAGAACAGGAAATGTATGCTTTATCCATATTTTCAGTTGTAAAGGAAGGACCCAGGACTTCTGGGTCTGCAATATAAATGTGACTAAAGGAATCTACCCCTCTGGTTAATTGGAAGGAAATCAGTGATATGTGAGAGCAAATTCCACATGGGAAACTTTTGGAATACAAGACACCAAGGAAAATAAGGGCTTGGACAAAAGTCTCACTCACCTTAGGACCTTCATGCATTAGTCAGAACTCAGAGTGTGTTCTAAATTCATAAAGCACCCCTGCCTGATCAGTGTGCTTTTATCTATGTTGGGGAAATGTTCAAATTTCTATTAAAATTATTTTGATCATCAATAGATTTCTTTTTCCATGATATTTTACAACACAGATAATGTAAGAAATGTACTAAAATAGCAAAAGCATTGGAAAATGCAACAAAACTTCTCAAAGTAGTCAAAACTTCTAATAAATGGTCAAACTAGATTTACATGCAAGGAGTTAGTGTAATTATTATCCACTCCACCATATATCAAAGGTAACTTGGAGTTGATGAATGCCAAAATTTTCCTCATAAAATTACGAGAATTCGCTGAATCCTTGTTAAGATACGAAATGAGCACATAAAGGATGTCAAATTCTTCTGTTTGGAGAACTAGTTCTGAACTGGGGTGAGGCTGCATGGACCGTGAATTGGTACTGAAATGTCACCAGAAAGCTGTAAGGATTTAATGAAATTTTGTCTGTGAAAAGTGTTTTGCAATATGATGTATAATTTCAAAATCAGAATATCATAACTCCATTCGTATTATTAGCAAAATAATTGGCTAATAATTTCCATTATCCTGCCACAGTGAATTGGCTCTAGAATAATAAATGTCTGGATGAAGCCAACTCTATCTGATAATTAATATCAGATTCCTGGGACCCAGAGTAGACAAAATCAGGTGACAGTTTTCTGGGCGTTTTAAACACATTAAATCAGTCTCTTATAGCTTTAATTATTCATTGTTAGCAGAGGACACAATCTCAAACTTTGTGGCCACTCTGTATATTACAAATCACTGTTGTAATAGTCCTTATGGTAGCAAAATTGCATGGTAAAAGCACTAGATCAATAATAAAAGTATGTTGCAGACCTATATTAAGACTACATCCTTTAAAGGAATCATTGAAACCATTTTGATCCTCCATTATCCTAATTCCAAAAGACCAATAGGTAGGATTTATAAAGCCTAACTATTGTATAGATTTATGTTAGTTGCTTTTGAACAAGATGAAATTTCATCATCTTGGATCAGGTAACTAAGCAATCATGAAGCTAAACCTTCTCATTTTGCAATGAGGAAACAGGATCCCAGCAAATAAGAACCTTCTCCAAGGTAAGTTAACAGGGGAGACTGTATTTAAATGAGAGACTGTCATCTTTAGTGCTTCTTAGGAAAATCTTACTTGTGGCAAATTCTGATCACACATTTAATAAAACCACCTAATGTGCTGTACTCCTTTTCCTTCCTGGCTGTTTTCCTCACCAAATAAGTATTATTACAGATGTACAAGGAGGCCTAATTGAAACTGGATGTTATACTGGAAGGGCTATGTTTCATTTCCAGTAATGGTCAAGATTATAATAAAAAAAAAAACTGATAAAAAATGTTACCTGGCACAGTCAGATACACAAATATACAGGGAACCCAAACTGCTCACTTTATATGCCCAGTGTCTACCAAGAAATGTGTCCGTATGCCAAGCACAGTGGTGCATGCCTATAATGTCAGCAGCTCCAAGGCTGAGGCAGGAGGATCACGAGTTCAAAGCCAGCCTCAGCACAAGCAAGGCACAAAGCAACTCAGTGAGGCCCTGTCTCTAAATAAAATATAAAATAGGGCTGGGGATGTGGCTCAGTGGTCTAGTGCCCCTGGGTTCAATCCCTGGTACAGAAAGAAAGAAAGAGAGAGAGAGAGAGAGAGAGAGAGAGAGAGAGATGGGGGGGAGGGAGGGAGAGACCAAGGGAGAGAGGGAGGGAGGGAGAAAGGAAGGAAGGAAGGAAGAAAGGTAGGAAGGAAGGTAGGTGTCCATACATGCATAGCTGGGTAAAGGTGAAGGGCTTGTGAGAGATGGAAGATAAGCAGGAAATATTGACCTTGTTTTCATTTAGGGTCAAAAATGCAAAGAGATTGTTTTGTATATTTTATTTCCCTAGGGGAAACATGTTACTTAATTTAAAAAAAAATCTTTGAGCAATACAGTCTCCATAGTTGACAGTAGCCCTCTCTTTCCCTGATACGATTTTATATCGGAATTTTTTTTTCATTATTCAGAAGCAAAAAGGAAAAAGTTGGCCAAGTTTAACCCAGTCAAGATGGATGTTAATTGCAATGTTATAATACTAATTTGTGCATCCTTACTCAACCATAGGAAACTCATTATGGCCTCATTTAACATTCTGAAAACATTTTTAGACCATTTATAGGTTCAAATGGAAATAAATATGACTATATGTGTAGAATTGTCATTTTAATCAAATTAAATTTTCCAATTAGAGAAAGAAGTCTTTTTAAGATTACCTATAATTCATATTCATAGAAGACTTCAGGTTATAGAACTCTGAAAGACCATTTTTAGAACAGGAAATCCACATTTTTGCTGGGACATGTATCAGAATGTATTATTGGTGATTTTTTTTAAACTCCAAAACTTTTTTTAGCATAATAAATTTATTAAGAAGCCATAGTTTAACTCGATTAAAATGCTAGCTGGTTTAGAATTCAAAGGTTGAATGTTGATAATGACAAGAAACTGAATAAATATATTTATAAACAGCATCATCATTTTAAAAGGAAAAGTTAAAAACTTTGCTTTTCATAATAAATAAAAATCCTGATGATATTTCAGTGCAATTTTCTAAATGCTTATCCATGCTGCTTAAGACAAACAAATAAATAACGTACATGACTATAATATCTACAGAGTGTAAATATGAGGAACCAAATCAAAATAGAAACGTGAATCTGGTCAGCTTGAAGAGTTTAATAGTATCATTAATAATACATCCATAAACTGTGTCCATTTAAATACCAAAGTTGAGTTCTTAAGCAGAATAAATAAATACACTCCATGGAATCAAAGAGTTTTTAGGATGACTCATTACTTTCAACCCTGACATTCAGCTAATGATGATGTATTACATTGCATTTAGATCACATCACATTTATATTACATTAGGAATAATCTTTATGACCTGATGTTCAGAGTTGTTTTTTTTTTTTAGTTTCTCCCAAACTTACACATTTTTTAAACATTTGAATTCAAAAAGCACAAATCCGTATACTATAATTAACATGCTGCCTGAGGTTGATAAGATTTTGGAAGCAGGAACTTCCAGGATTCCTGAAGAGATCTAACCTTGCTAGACAGATGGTCGGCAGCCATCTCATCAGCAGGCTTAGAATTAGGTCTAGGTAGAAGAGGCTGTGACCCCAGATGTGTGTGATTGGAGGGGATTAGAAAATGTCTTAAGTTCCACCCCTGGCCTGAACAGTATTTGTTATTCTATTTCCAAAAAAAGGGCATCCCTGTGGGTCTGGGTTGCATCTGCCAGATCCCCTGTTAAAATGTAGCCCATTTCTGATTGAATATACATCTTTTCCAAAAATATTTACCAAGTGTTTACTATGTTCTAAGTATTCTGAAGAATACAGAGAGGTAGGATCATGGATAAGTAATTAAGTCTTCATTTTCTGTTCTGTCACTTAGGGATGATAGTTACCACATCTATTATGAAGAACAGATCACAATTGGTTGGATCATGGTTTACCAACTAAATACATGGAAGGGATTTAGAAGATATAAAATGTTCAATAATTATAGCTGATGCTAATTTTATGGTTAACCAAAGATACTACCCTCAAGGAATTTAAAGTAGGGAAAAGAGGTATCTTTATACCTCTATACTATGAAAAAGTAAAAAGAGTACTTCAGAGAAAAAAAAGATGGCTTCCAGAAGCAGGAGTCAGAGAACGTTTAAGAGAAAAGGTTACTTTTGAACTGGATCCTGAGATCTGAGCAAGTATTTCTACAGAAGTAACAAGTACCTTAATACCCAACCAGGATTTAGTGCATTCATTCATTCATTCATGATAAACATTCTTTGAGTTTAGGAGAGTCACAAAAGGAGAATGGGCATGTTTTTATCAATGCAAATGGTGATTTCTGTGATTTTTTATGCTTCTGGAGAGGATGGATCTGGAAGGGGTGCTGCTAAGGGCAGGCGGCAACTCTGTGAGATCTGAGTGCCAACTCTAAGGAGAATCACAGAGAGATAGTGAGCAAGCAGGAATCTCCCAATTCCTGAGCAGATTACTTAGAGAGAAATGATTCCTTTGAAATAATAATGAAATGCAAAGGACACTGGCTGAGGTCTGTAGATCAGAGGACAAGGAAGAGCATATGTTGTTGCACCGAGAAGGTTCTGTTTTGCCTCCAGTATTGGCTTATTAGCTATGCCTTCCTTTAAAATCTTTTTCAGTATGCCTGAATATATCACAGTCTACTTTAGTTCACAATATGCTTTAATATATCACGGTCTGCTTTCAAATAATCATTATACTACTTTCATACTTTAATAACCCCACAACAGTATAATTCCATTTCTCTCCTCCTGTCCTGTGGGCTACTATTGCTGTACACTTATACACGTTATTAAATTATACACTTTTTAAACCCCCAATACAGTATTAAATTACCCTTGCTTTTAAACAGCCAATTATTCTTTAAAGAGATACCAAAAAAAAAAAAAATTGAGTGGAAATCATCTGTTATAGTGACCAACATATTTACTATTTTTGTGTTCCTCATTCTTTTTCTTTTTCCCTCAGTCTGGTATGATTTTCCTTCTGAACAAATTTAATATTTTTTAAAGTGATGATCTGTTAGTAAGGAAATCTCTCTCTTTTTTTGGCTGAAAAAGGCTTTTAGTTGACCTTCATTTTTAAGGATATTTTCTTTGGATATAAAGTTCTTAGTTGTCAGGTTTTTGTTTTAGTTTTTTCTTTTTTTAATTTCAGCACTTTAAAGATATTCTATTGCTTTGTGCTTGTATAGATTTTTAAAATATGTAATTTTTAAATTTTTATTCCTTTGCATGTAATATGTCTCTTTTCTTTCCCCTTTAAATTTCTCTTTTTCCTTGATCTTTAGCAGTTTAAGAGTTGCCTCAATATATTTGGATGTGTGTGTATTTATTCTGCTTGCTTATTGAACTTGTGGATCTGTGAATTTACACTTTTTTCTAAACTTGGAAAAAAAAATCATGGTCATTATTTCTTTAAATACCACCCTCTCATTCTGATACTCTAACTGTACAAAAATTATACTTCTTGATATTGTCCCACAGGCCACTGATGCTCTGTTCATTTGGGGGGAAAGTCTCCTGTGAATTTTAATTTTTTTCTTTCTAGTATAGATTTATCATATACAAAATGATGTTTTCAAATATGTATGTATGGCACGATGACTAAATAGAGCTAATTAACATGCATTACCTCCCACACCATTTTTTATGGTGAGAACACTTAAAATTTACTCAGTGATTTTCAAGAATACAGTGCATTGTTATTTACTATAGTCACCCTGTTGTAAAATAAATGTCTTGAATTCATTCCTTCTATCTAATGGAAGTTCCGTTTAATCTGACCACGTGGAAAACCTTGATAACAACCATTCTACTGGCTGCTTCTCTGAATGCAAATTGTTTAGATTCCACAAGTGAGATCATCCCATATCTGTCTTTCTGTCCCTGGTTTATTTTGATGGGGTGATCAGCAGGTTCCTGCTCAGGAGGTGTAAGCCGCCTGGGAAAGTAAAAAGTCTAAAATCACCAATAAGAAATAAGCAAATCCAAAGGTCAGATTTAAACAGCAGAGTGCCTAATAGGTCTTCCAGTCCTGATGGAACGAATTGGACAACTGAAAAAGGCCCCAATTCTTTATTAAGGGGCAGAACATCAAAGGCAGGGATAAGGCTTCAGTGGGAGGAGTCTTGTTTCCCTGCTTGCTTCTTGGTGTGGCAGGGTCTTGCAGTAAACAGGTTGATTGGCATTTGGCAGGTTACTGCCTATCACAGGGAGGCTGTTTGAACCTGAGCTGTCAGCTAGATCAGGGTGCCATCGTGAGTTGGGGTTACCACTGGGAGTTCCTAGGACAGTGGCTTCCCTGTCTAATGGCTCATAGATGGCTTCTGCATTATTTCACTTAACATAATATCTTCCAGGCTCATCCATATTATCATAAAAGTCAGGATCTCCTTTTTTTTTTTTTTTGTACCAGGAATTGAAACTAGGGAAACTTACACACTGAGCCACATCCCCAGCCCTTTTTTATTTTTTATTTTATTTTATTTTTTTAAAGATAGAAGAGAAAGAGAGAATTTTTTAATATTTATTTTTCAGTTTTTGGTGGACACAATATCTTTATTTTATTTTTATGTGGTGTTGAGGATCGAACCCAGCGCCCCACGCATGCCAGGCGAGCGCGTTACTGCTTGAGCCACATCCCCAGCCCTTTTTTATAGTTTATTTAGAGACAGGGTCTCACTGAGTTGCTTAGGTCCATGCTAAGTTGTTGAGGCTGCCCTTGAACTTGTGGTCCTCCTGCCTCAGCTTCCTGAGCCTCTGGGAGGATCTTCTTTTTTGAAGCAAATAGAAGGCCATTGTATACATACCATACTGCATATCTTTGAACTTGAAACACGTCATTTGAAATTCTGTTCATTTTAAAGTTTATTTTCTCTGTTTGTTTCATTCTTCATAGGTTCTATTACTATGTCCTCAAGTTCAATGACTTTTCTTTTAATAGCTGTTTTTGAGATTCTTGTCAGAGAGTTCCATCATCTTTCATTTCTGGTCAGTTTCAGTTTCTATTGTTTTTCTTATTTGAGGCCACATTTTCTTACTTGTTGACCAATTTTTACCTTTTTCATTGAATACTGGACGTTGTTCATTTTCACACTGCTGGGTGCTGAATATTGTGTCCCTTGAGTGAGTATAAATCTTTAGTTTTGTGGTTCTTATTTGCAGATCAGGAGAGTCCTGGTGGAGCCTGTTTTCAATCTTCTTGAAGGGGGTCTTAAGAACCCTTTATGCAGATATTAAACTCCACAGCTACTCTGAGACCTCTGATACTGTTGAACTAAAACTTCTTGGTGGTGATTTGCTGGGCAGGGTGGTGAGGACTACTCACACAGCTTGGTATTCTGCAAAGATCTGAGGGGACTTCCTTGCTGGTTTCCAGAGTTCTCATTCACCGCGGCTCATTCCTTTTACATCTCTGCCCTGTGAATTTCAGCCATCTGCCCTCTTCAAAGCCTGATCTTCTTACCTCTAAGACCACCAGCCTCAGTTTGGGTTTCCCTCTTCCTGTTCCTATTGTGTGGAAATTGTCCCCAGGCCCAAAGTGGGGAGTTTATAGAATTTAGTCCATTGATCCCCTTTTCTGAGAGAACACCATCCTGTGCTGCCTGTTATGTGGTGTCTATAAGCAGATGCTTTGTATATTTTTCACAATTTTCTGATTTATTGTAGGAGGGTAATTCCATCCTTTTTTAACTCCCTTACAGCCAGAAGCACAGCCCCAAGATTAGAGATGCTGAAAAACTCAAGTCTGACTGTTACGCAGTGAATAATAGCAATGTAAAGGACCAAGAGGCCTGGGGACAATGGGAAGGCCTAGTCTAGAAGAGCTTTCATGTTTTAACAAGTGACTGCTAAAAAGAATCAGCTGATTTTACTGTGTCCATTTGCAGGAACATTTCAAGAGGAAAATTACGCAACAGTACACCTATTCAAATTTTTATCATTGACTTAGATTGAAGAATTCTGTGAAATTCAACAAAAACATAAAGCTAAAAACTTTAGCTACTCTTCCAAGTGGATTCAGAAAGCTTTCAGTAGGTGGGCCAGGCTAATTTTTTTTCCTTTTCTTTTTAAATTTGTTTTAATTAATACATAAAAGGAGTATAACTTCTCATTCTTCTGGCTGTACGTGATGTAGGATCACACCAGTCATGTAGTCATATATGTAGATAAGGTATTAATGTCCCATTCATTCCTTCCTACTCCATATCCCCTCTCCTCCATTCCCCTCTGCCTAATCCAAGGTACCTCTATTTTTCCCTAGCTCCCCCCTGCAACTTATTGTGAATGAACATCTGCATATCAGAGAAAACATTTGGCCTTTGGTTTGGGGGGATTGGCTTATTTTGCTTAGCATGATATTCTCCTGCTTCATCCATTTACTAGCAAATGCCATAATTTTATTCTTCTTTAAGGTTGAATAATATTCCATTGTGTATTTATACCACACTTTCTTTATCCATTCATCTATTGAAGGGCACCTAGGTTGTTCCATAGTTTAGCTATTGTGAATGCTATAAACATTGATGTGGCTGTGTTCACTGTAGTATGCTGATTTTAAGTCCTTTAAACCTCTGCCAGAAAACTTCTAGAACTAACAAATGAATTCAGCAAAGTAACAGGATATAAAATCAACACCCATAAATTAAATGCTTTCCTATACATCAGTGATAAATCCACTGAAAGAGATATTAGGGAAACCACCCCATTCACAATAGCTTCAAAAAACAAAATACTTTGGAATCCATCTAACAAAAGAGGTGAAAGAAGACCTCTAAAATGAAAACTACAGAACACCAAAGAAAGAAATTAAAGAAGACCTTAGAAGATGGAAAGATCTCCCATGCTCTTGGATAGGCAGAATTGATATTGTCAAAATGGCCACACTACCAATAGTGTTACACAGATTTAATGCAATTCCTATTAAAATCCCAATGACATTCTTCATAGAACTAGAAAAAGCAATCATGAAATTCATTTGGAAAAACAACAGGCTAATATTTAATAATAACAAATGTAAAAAAAATTTAAGTTCAAAAGAAAGGACACAAATACAAGATAGACACACTGTCTTATCCAATTCACATGACAAATGTTTACTATTTTATTTGACCACATGCTTAATATGCACTGTGCAAACATTGCTTTAAAAATAATGCCTCCATAGATGGTGGTGCATGCCTGTAATCCTGGAGGATTGCAAGTTCAAGGCCAGCCTGAGCAATTTAGCAAGACTCTGTCTCAAAATAAAAAAATAGAAAGGAATGGGGATGTAGCTCAGTGTTAGAGCACCTCTGGGTTAAATCCAGAAAGGAAGAAGGAAGGAAGGAAGAAAGGGAAGAAGGGAGGGAAGGAAGGAAGGAGGAAGAAAAGAAGCCTTAAGCAGAAGTAAGTATCCTACTTTCAGATCCCTGAAGTCAGGGAATTTGTTTTATCTACTAATGAATTCTCCCTACAGGGTTTTAAATTTTTCAATATACTCTTGTACAATAAGTTGCATTCACTTCCAGGAATCACATTTTAAGTGGCACACTGACAATCTCGAGTGCATTCCGAATAGAGAACACAGCATTCTGATGATTCTGGAGAGTATCCCATTTTAGAAAAAGTTGAAATAATATATTCAAACCAAAGGAGATAAGATGAAAGGAAAAAAAGTGTAGCCTATCCTAAAAAACATTTGGCCCTTGAGTTTTGTACATTCAAACAACCAACCACAGATCAAAAATACTTTGAAAAAAAAATGTGTCTGTACTGAACATATACAAACTTTTGTTCTTGACATTATTCCCTATGTCAATTATTTATATAATATTTATATTGTTTTAGGCATGTTGAGTAATCTAGAAATGCTTTAAAGTACACATGAGAGGACAACCATAGGAAATATGCAAATCCTACATTTTATACAAGAGGTTGAGCACCACCAACCCCCTGAAGATACTGGGGTGGGGCTGTATTCAAAGGACTAGCGAATATTTAAAGGGATTGTCAAATCACTACTTCTTTCCAAAACACAACACTACAACTATGGGAGAAAGTTACAGGAAAATAAGTTTAGCTCTAACAATAGAACATCATCTTTTACAGAAATGAGGTCCCCAACACTGAACTTATTCAGGAAATTCACCATGTAAAATATTTTGGAGAATTGTTTTAACTGGGTTTAAAAATTGTTTTCCTACCAACTTTATAAACCCATGACTTCTTAATGTCAATGCAACAGGAAAAAAAATGTCCTTATCTTCTCTGGGTCATGACACAAAATCTTTTAGTCAGCCTTGTTTTACTATCACTAGCTGACCAGGTCCTTGTCATTGGGTCTTCTATCACAATCTGTATTTTTGCTACTAAAGGGTGACCAGTCTCAAACTTCGCCACATTAGAGAAGATCTTGAGGTAGAGATAGATAAGGTCGAAGACATGGAGGAGGAGATAGAAAGAACAAAGTGCCCTCTGTTGACGACAGGGCAGACACCAAGGAAGAAGCCCAGCTCTTTCCACAGATTAGGATATTCTGCATTTTACAAACGAACTGCCTGCTGCGACCAACATTTCACATTAGTATGTGGTGCACTTATCTGATGCCATTTCTTCACTTTTCCAATAACTAAAATATAAACTTTAATTTTTCTAAAAACTACAATAAAACAAAGTGCAGATAATTGAGACACCGAATAATGGGTGCATTTGGATTGAATATACCATTTTCTCTACTTTTTTGTATGTTTGACATTTTCCGTACTAAAATGTTCATATATATATATATATATATATATATATATACACACACTATATGTACATATGTATGTGTGTGTGTGTGTGTGTGTATATATATATATATATATATATGTATATATATATATATATTAGTTGTTGCTGAACCTTTATTTTTTATTTATTATATGTGGTGCTGAGAACTGAACCCAGTGCCTCACACATGCCAGGCACAACCCCAGCCCCCTAAAATATTCTTACTTTTGTCTATCAAGTATCTTCCAATTAAAACCAGTTATGTTCAGAAGTAACATTTTGTCCCTTCTTCTAATAGTACCTTTTCATATGGGGACACTCAATTAGTGCCTTTGTGACCCCAGGCTCCCTGGGGAAGTGGAAGGTGACTTATCTCATAGGTGAGTTTTGAAAAATGAGCATATGCAGCTCTTCCCATTCCCCTCTCTCCTTCTGGGGGCCACCTGGTCTCCCTTCCATACTGCAAGTTGGATGGGACAGCTGCCATCAGGAGGCTGATTCAATGCTATCTGAGGCCAATGGGGTAAGACCAAATCTGGAATAAAATATTAGAAATTCCAGTGCTCTAATACAAGCCCTGTCAAATACTCAGAGTTTTTTGAAGCTGATAGTTTTATGCCAATCTACGCAAATGTGTTTTCCTTCTCAGAGGATTTAGAATTCTGCAATTAAAAAAGGGAGGGGATGCTACACATTGATTCCTTAAAGCCCTAGCGATCTTCATCTCATGCCTAAACCCTTGCTACACCTTCTCTCCTGTTCGTCTTTGCAGACCCATCTTCCTGAGAAAGCTTTCTGGATTGCTCTAACAAGTATGTGGCTACACTCCCTCTTCTCAATACTATTTATACCAGCATCATATCACTTATAGATTCCTGTTGTCCTTATCTGTTTATACGTCTCTTTTGCTAACTAGTCAGTGCCTTCTTGAACAAAGACTGTCATTCATCTAATGGATCCAATACTGGTACAGGGCCTGGTCCTCAGTTAGGTATGATCCAAATGTTCTAGGAATCAATGAATGAGTGAATGAATAAAAGGGTTTTTTAAATGAATAGTTAATTCTGAAGAGTTTTTAGGACCTTAGTTGCTGAGAGCCATTGCCAAGTAGGAATGACGCATGGCAATTTCTTCGTCAGCCTACCCCATGTTGCTTAGAGGAAGGACTCTCCATTGTGGACCCAGGTCATTTGCAGTGACTTTGCATGAAAGGTGACCTTGCTCAAGGACCAGGGCGGATCTGGGTTTAGGGTGGATCAGGGTTTAGGGCTGATCGGGATTTAGGGCGTTCTGGGTTTAGGGCGGTTCCAGGTTTAAGGTGATTCCTGCTAGGAATAGGACGTATCCTGCTGCCTCAGGCGCACCCGCTCCTTGAGTTCCCGTTGAGTTCTCGCGGGATTCAGAGAGTATTTGGGATTCAGAGCCCGGTGGAGTGGGTGGATTTTGCCCAGAATGTGGATTTGCCCAGAACGTGTTTGTAGAGTGCCGGTGTGAGTTCAGGAATAAAGAATTGCTGTTTGAATCTACAAGGCTGTGAGTGGCTCCTGATTTTGTGCCCAGCCAGACTGCGGCACTTAGTCATTTTTGATGATAGAATCTGAGAGCTCTAATGCCTGAGACAACAATCATGCATTTCAACTGAATTTTAATTTATAGTGACTTTATTAATTTATAATATACAAATTGAAAATACAGTGTATTAATTTTCTACTCAATTCTTCAATTATCACACTATGAGACCAGAAGTCAGGAACCCTAAGTTTCATTTTTGTCTCTATTGCTGACACATCTTTATCTTTGAAGAAATCATTTTTACCAGTTAGTGCCTTGGTTCTATATCTATAAAACAGAGGTACAAATTTGCTTGGCACGTGTTCTCATGTTCCTTATTAACTAATACTTTCCCCATAAAACCTGTATTTTCAGTATTGCATATTTAGTTATAATTTCAGCCCACAGATGAACCTTGCAAACTTACTATGAAGTCACTGAATTTAGTGCCAAGAGATATATTTTTAAACTTTTTATTGATATAAAAGAATTCTTTTAGATTGAAAGAATCAGAGTCCATAAAATGACTTCTATTCAATGGAGAGGTAATCATTTCCATACTTTGATTAAATTAAGTAATAAAGACAAAATTTGAGTGTTATTAAAATTGGTGATGGGGGAAAATAATCACATTAAAATGTTGTAGTATATATGTGGAATGGTTATTTTAATAAGAAGGAAGGTCTGATTCAGTGTCAAAATCCATATCTTCTTCATTTCCAGTAACTGGAGAATTTCCCATTGGCACGTGCCTCTCTGTATAATTTGCACAGAAAAATGAAGGAAGATGAAAGGAAAGAACCACACCAAAATGGTCAAGGCATCTATAACTAAGACTACCAGCAGCTCACCCCTCAACCACTCTCCTTTCATTACTATAAAGTTCCAAGTTTATTCAGCACAAGAAGATTCTCAAGGTTTTTTTAAAAAGATATTTCTAGACTCTCTTGCAGCTAGGTGACCCTGACATTGAGTTTTGGCCAGGAGAATGATGGCAAAAGTTTCCAGGTATGCTTTCAGGAAGAATCCTTAAAAGGATGGCAGACACCTACAACATCTCTGTTGCTTTTGTCTTTTTCCTGACCCTCTATCTGAAATGTGGACACTATGACTGAATCTTCAGCAACTGTCTTGAGACTTTGAAGAGAGAAGCCAGTGTGAAGGGAGACCAGAGAAATAAATCAGAAGGAGCCTGAGTCCCAGGCTACTTCAAGGAGTCACCATATATGTCTCTGGGCTTTCCTCAGTATTAGCTACTTCCTTTCTGTGAAGAAAAATAAAACCTTCATGTCTTTAAGCCATTGTGATTAGGTTGCTATGCCAAATGCAGTCTCCAAGTGGTAGAATACATCCTGCCTTAAGGGAAAGACAACCCCAGACCCACATTACTTTGTCTTGTGGGGCAAGAAAACATGGTCAGATGGTTTTGTGCCTTTGCTTGAAAAGTTAAAATTTAAAACTCAGATTGAGAAATGACCAGCTACTCTTGGCAACTCTACATGGAGTCAAGGCCCCAAGGGACATTTCCTGGTCTTCCTTGTCATAGTTGTCCAAACCAAAGCGCTCTCCACCCAGTGGAAAAACAGAGTCCATTAAGCTCTGAGTACCTGTGAGTCCACCTCTAGGAGGCCCCATGAAGGAGGTGAGATTGGTTCCTGTGAATATTGCTACCACTGTTTTTACCATTGTTTAACTGTTCATAGGTCTGTTTCTCCCCATAGCCTGAGTTCCTGGAGGGCTGAGGTAGTCATAAGAATCATCGTGTTCCAAAGTAATAGGCACCATGACAGATGCTGGGTGAATGAGGGAATGAACGTCTGGCCTCTGAAGTTCTCGTGGCCACGCTCTTCAGGTGACTGGTGGGGGTGCCATTGCCCAAAATCAATCACATCCAAAATTCCAGAACAGTCAGTTTGTTTTTCCGTCTTCTGAAAAAAGTGATGGTAAAATGAGGATACAAAGGGAGAAAAGGCCACATTCTGGGAAGAGACCATCCACCTGGAAAAGATGGTACTGAGTACACTGCTGGATGATCATTTTCACATTCCTAAGATGACAGGAATCTGCTCCACCCATTTCATACAGGAAAGCAATCCACACTTAGATCCCAAGGTTTCAAGAAGGAGCAGGCAGGGTGAGCAGACAGTCATAAAGTGGAGAGAAGCACTGACATCAGAGAGATAATATGGTAGCAGGATAAAGCAACATTTGAGGAATCTCTACTACTTTCATGAGAGATGCCACAGTTATGCCTGGTCTCGTGTGGAAGCACAAAATCTGGCACAGATTAGCAAGAGTAATTTTAAAACTAGTTCCCAATGTGGTTTTGGTCTTGAAATACTTTAAGTCCAACATGTAAAACTACAAAAGCAAAATTTCCCTGGTTGAGAAGTGAGGCAGGTAAGAGATGCAATGATCTCCTGCTTTCCATCCTTCCATCTACCCCTAAGCTCTCATTGCCCTTGAAAAGCAATCAGGACGATCTCCTTGCTCTGTCTATAAATGAACCCACAGGCTACGGAAAATATTCATTCCTTTACTCAAATAGGAGCACAAATAGCAGATTAACCCCAAATAGGAAGCTTAAAACATCAACTGGAGCCTAGAATCCAAAATGACTCCCCCATCCCCTGCCATTTATCTCACCTGTCTGATGTTCTTCAAAATGAAACAAGGATTAAATTATCCTTTTAACATTTGCCTGAGCTCATCCCCTTCATTTGACAGTATACCTTCATTTAAAAGAAGTGATGTGTTGAATGGATTATGCAAAAAGCTTTAGCACACTAACAGCTTCTCACCCAAATGCCTTTTGTTCACGTCCCAAAATAGCCTTTGGCCATTGGATAGAGAAGGAGTCAGTCCAATTAGCTACCTTAGTCCATTCTCCTTAATGGAACAATCTTTTTGGCATTTCACATTCTATCAGATTTAGTGCCATCCTATCTGGACACCAGATGTTTTATTTGAAAATAGTTACTAGAATATAAATGGAATGAAGACTAATCAGGTTGTTATAAATTCAAATAAGGTCGCTTGTTTCTTTAAGAAAATCTTTGGTGAATGAGCTAGCAAAGAAGCATTTTCATCTAAGGAAACAGGTAAAATGCATGAGAAAGTGTGTGTGATCTTCCCACATTGCTTTGGGCACTCCATAAATATTAAATAGTAACAATAAAGCCACCAAGGCCTTGACCTGAAACACCCTGGATTCTCTTTGCTTCTCACAAACACTGATTGCCTAATTTGTGTAATAGCTTGATTTTTTTTTTTTTTTTGGTGATGATGGTGGAATGGGTAGGGGGAATTGAACCCAGGGGTGCTTAAACACTGAGCTACATCTTGGGCACTTTTTATATTTTAATTTGAGAGAGGGTCTCACTGAGTTGGGTAAGGCCTCACTAAGTTGCTGAGGCTGGCTTTGAACTCACAATCCTCCTGCCTCAGCCTACTGAGCCACTGGGATTACAGGCATGCGCCACCACACCCTGCTAATGGTATGATATTTTTAAGGGGAAAGCTTGTATATTGAGAGACTAATTCTGCACTCAGTAGGAGTGAGAAGTATGATTCTTGTAGAGTAGCTTTAAAAGATTTCTAGACATGATAATAAATTAAGTCATGTTGCGTATGTTCCATCATTTGGAGTTGCTTTTAAAGTGAAGTTCAACTATAAGCACAAAATGTTCTTGACACTTCAGTATATAATGATGGTTTCTGTTTGCTAAGAATCTCTAAGCCGGGTGGCTGAAACAGCAGAAATTTATTTTCTCATAATTCTGGAAGCTAGTAGTCTGAAACTGAGGTGTTGACGTGGCTGGTTTCTTCTAATGCTTCTCTCTTTTAGCTTACAGATGGCATCTCCTTCCCTCACCTTCATATGATCTTCCCCCTTCCTTTGCCTGTGACCTAAACTCCTTTTCTTATAAAGACATCCATCATGCTGGGTTAAGGCCCTTGCTGATGATCTGATCTGACTGACTTCCCTAAAGGTCCTGTTTCTATATACACTCACATTCTGAGGTACCTCTGA
Organism: Marmota marmota marmota; assembly: GCF_001458135.2. Lineage (NCBI taxonomy): Eukaryota > Metazoa > Chordata > Mammalia > Rodentia > Sciuridae > Marmota > Marmota marmota. The sequence goes on along the minus strand of NW_025999990.1, from coordinate 38,878,455 downwards.
AGTTAGGACTTCAGACTATGAATGGGGGGGACAGAGTTCATCCCCAATATTTATAATAACCGAAGGGGATGTCGTGTGCATTTATCACCAATCCCTCATTTTATAATTGAATAAGTTAGACCCAGAGAGATGAAGTCTCATGTCCAAAAAGAGGTTTAAAATAAGACCAGAATGAATGAATAGGGAAACTTTGGTATATATGCACAATGGAACATTAGTCAGCATTAAAAGAATAAAGTCATGGCATTTGCAGGTAAATGGATGGAGTTGGAGAATATAATGCTAAGTGAAGCAAGCCAATCCCAAAAAACCAAAGGTCAAATATTTTCTTTGATATGAGGATGCTGACTCTTAATGGTGATGAGGGAGGGGGGAGCATGGGAGGAATGGAGGAACTTTAGATACAGCAAAGGGGAAGGAGAGAAAGGAGGGGACAAGGGGGTAGGAATGATGGTGGAATGAGTTAGTCATCATTACCCTAAGTACCTGTATGAAGACACGAATGGTGTGAAAATACTTTGTGTAGAATCAGTTACTTGAAAAATTGTGCTCTATATGTATAATATGAAATGAATTGCATTCTGCCATCATGTCTAACAAATTAGAATAAATAAATAATTTAATTTAAAAAAATAAGATCAGAATGAGGAAAGGATGGAACTAGGATTAGCACAAGAGTCTCTCAGATGTTCAGGCCACTGTTCTTTCTCTGAACTTCAGAGAAACGGTTCCATGAAAATCCTGCTGTATGTCTTGTAGAGTGGTTAATGTAAAATACATTCCAGTCGTATCTTGGACCCTGTTGATCTACAGACGGGGCATAGTCAAGTTCTCATTGCTCTGGGTCTCTGGTGCAAATGCATTGGCTTCTTTTTTCAGATTTGTGAGCAAATTTTATGGCTTCACTTCCCTTTCCAGAGATGTGTGCCTTCCAGGTGCCTTAAGACAAAGAAAGCACTGGGAGCATGAAGCCAAGTACTAGAATCCTGTAGTGCCTTCTTACCTTAAAAAAAAAAATACGTTAAATGCACTAAATGTATAAATTGACACTGGTCGGGTGTCATGTGGCTCTACAGAAACAATAGGTGTGCTCTGAGAGGCACTTGGATGTGTTGCCGTGAGTTACAATTGACATCGTGTGCCTGGTCGAATGAATTTATGGTGTACATCATCTAGTCTGAACTAAATAACCCCTCACAAAATGGACAAATGGCTGGAAAAGATTCTTTCAAAGAAACTGCAGATTGGAGATCGCATAAATAATAAAAGCACAAGTAAATAAGAAAGTTGCTGAGCCAAACTTTCATTCCTCATATCAGCTCCTCTTGTAACACAACGTGAGGGAGAAGCAATGATGACCTAATTACATCTGACAGATTGAATCATACTTCTCTCATGCTCTTTTCTTTATAAAGGGGGAAAACACACAGACTCTTACATGATTGGTAGGGAAAAAACTTATTTCAAAAATATTCCTTATTTTACCTTTATCTCATCCTTTATGCATGGACACTGTCATCAGGGATTCACGATATACAGCATAGATGCACAGGATGCTAAAATACGTGACATGTGTTTTACAATGTTCATACGTAAGTTAGCATACATGTTTTGTTAATCCTTGCCCAAACCATTCTTAATTGATACATGATGTAAGAAATTTGGCAGTCACTGGCTACAGCATTCAGAGCTATAAAATGGTAGGAAAGGTGCCTTACCTCAGAAGCTGTCATTTCTTCTAGAGCTTTCTGGTGCACAGGAGTAGATCTATTGGGGGTCCTGTGTTTTGTCTTTTTTTTTTTTTTACAGAGGTTTAATACGTATATAAAAGTTACACAAATCACTGTGACTTTCCTCAGAATTAATGTGTCCAGGTATCCACTACCCAGAGAAAGAAACAGTAATTCCAAAATGCTAGAAGCTCCTCCCACAGCCCCTTCCCCTTATGGTGACTAGGCCAGCTAAGGTTAATACACATCCTGTTGCTCACCCTGTAGTTTTGCCTATTGTTGAAATTTATATAAACAGGTCTTGCTGTCTGGATTTTTTAATAATGATTCGTAGGAGTTTTCATGAATTCTAGATACAAGTTCTTTGTATTTAAAATATTTATGTATTCATGTGTATTTTTTAAATATCCTCTTCCACTGTGAGGCTTGGCTTTCTTTATAAGCTCTTAATAAAGTTTCTGAATGAAGAAGAGTTCTTAGAGCATTTTGTGCTGACAAGAAATCTTTGTTTGTTGTATAAGGTCATGAAGATATTCTTTGTTTTGTTTTTAAAGTTTATTTATTTATTTTTTTCCTGTAAATTTAGCTCAGAAACCCGTCTGGAATTGATATTTTAGTATGGTATGAGGTAGTGGACAAAATTCACATTTTTATATGGCTATCCCAATTAACCAACACCATTTATTTCAAAATACTACCCTACTCCCAAATACTACCCTACTCAGTATAGTCACCTTCTTCATAACACTATGACTGCTTATCATTGGGTATGTTTCTGAATTTTCTATTCTGTTCCATTGGCCTATTGTCTGTCCTTATATGAATATCCACTCTCTCTTAATCACTATCGCTTTAAAATTGGTCTTCAGTCAGTTAGAGAAAGCCTTCTATCTTTGTTCTTCTTCAAAACTGTTTTGGCTCATTTAGGACCTTTGCATTTACATGTAAATTTAAAGTCGGTTTGTGAATTTCCACCCAAAGCAATGCAATCACATTGGATGTATGGCTCAACATGGCAAGACCTGACACCTTTACAGTTTTGAGTCTTCCAATCTGTGAACATGACATATTGCTCCAACTATTTATGTCTGTAATTTCATAATTTCTCCTAGTAATGAACTGTGGTTTTGAAGTAGAACCATAATTTGTTACTGGGAGAAATTATATTTATATTAAAACAACACTGAGGGGCTGGGGTTGTGGCTCAAGCGGTAGCGCGCTCGCCTGGCATGCATGCGGCCCGGGTTCGATCCTCAGCACCACATACAAATAAAGATGTTGTGTCCACCAAAAAACTAAAAAATAAATTAAAAATATCTTACTCCAGTCAGAATGGCAATTATCATATATATTTTCATTAGAAAATGTAAACTTTAGTTTTCATACCTTACCTTAAATTTACTTTCAGATATTTGATGTTTTCTGTTGCAATTGTAAATGATATCATCTTTTAAATAGCAATTTCTAATTATTGCTAGTATACAAATGTAGAAATTCATGTTAACAAAGGATGTTTATCTAGATACCATGTCATATTTTCCTAATAATTCTAATCATTTTTCTTGTGTCCTACAATCTTATTAAATTGATTTACTAATTAAAATAGTTTGTCTCTAGATTCATTTAAATTTTTGACAAAACCATGTCATTTATATGTAATGTAGATATTTTATTTCTTCCTTTGTCATATATACAAATATGTCTATTTGTATATATTTGTATCTATTTTCCTTTCCACTAATATTCAATGTTGTATAAAAATAGGCTTCCATGTCTTATTACTCAGACTGAGTGGAAATCTTTCACTATTTCGCCAGAAATATGTATACTACAGCAGTTTTTAATTTTTGTACATAATTTTTATCAGCTTAAAGAAGTTCCTATTATCATTTATACATATTATATATTATTTTACTGATTTATTTATATTCACTTTGTTAAATGTTTTATGATAAATCAGTGTTGAATTTTATGTACTTTCCTATATCTTTTACTACAGTAATTAGATTTATTCACGTTTGGTAAATATTGAAAACTCTTGCATCCTTGAAGTATCTGATGTGCTATACTATTGCCATATTGCTGGATTTAATTAACATTTTATTTAGGATTTCTATTTCCAAGCTGGTGAATGATAAATGATTCTAATTTTTTGTGTCTTAATGATCTAATTAGTTAAGGATCAAAAAATGGACTGCTTCATAAAAATATGGGGGAAGTATTTTTTTTACATTCTCTGGAAATAAATATAAGGATTCATGCAATTTTATATATGTGAATGTGTGTGTGTGTGTGCATGCACGCGCATGTTTGTGTACATATATATAGTTTTTTGAATGGTCAACAAATATATGAAAAAATGTTCAACATCTCTAGCAATTAGAGAAATGCAAATTAAAACTACATTGAGATTCCATCTCACTCCAGTCAATTATCAAGAACACAAGTAACAATAATTTTTGGCAAGGATGTGAAGAAAAAGGTACACTCATACATTGCTGGTATGTGTAGTGGTTGCATCAATTTGTAGCAAATCAAATCAAAGAATAGGGGAAAAGAAAGGAAAGATGAGAACAGAAACAAATGTATAATTGAGCAAATTGACAAAAATCATATTTGTTTCCTTAAAAAACATTAATAAAAATGGTATATTCTCAGGCCAACCAACAACAACAAAAAATATAGAAAGCACAAATTACCAACACCAGGAATGGAATAGGAGATTACCAAAGAGACAACTGACATTAAGAAGAAAAGAAGAAGGTATTATAAACAACTTTACACCAAGGTATTTGATAATTTAGAAAATAAGGGCCAATTCTTAAAAAAAAAAAAATGCAACTTACCAAGTTACCAAAATTGATAGATGAAATGGAAAAATTTGTATTTCTGCATATTGGTTAAAGAAATTGATTTTGTTACTAAAAATGTTACTATAAAACAGAGATGGTTTCATAAGTAGGTTTTTACAAACATAAGGGAAATTCCATACTGCTTTCCACAGTGGTTGCACCAATTCGTAAGCCTATTTTCTACCTTCCTGAGAACACAAACTTAAATAATTAATCTTTAGCCCTTGTTATATTCTAACATATGCATTTAAAGCCCATAAATTTCTCTCTGAGCACTATATTAACTGCACACTGTAAATTTTGACATATACTACTATCATTCAACTCAAATTTTAAATTTCTATTAAAATTTCTTATTTCTATTGGTTATTTGAGAAGATGTCATTTGACTTCAAAGCAGATGGGTATTTTCTAGTAATATGTTTGTGATTCATTTATGTGATATTTATACTATAATCAAAGAGTACACTTTGAATAATTTCAATCTGTTGACATTCACTGGGGCTTGCTTTATGACCCAACACATCAGCAACTATGGTAAAGGTTTACTTTGCACTTGAAAAGAATATGAATTTGGATATTGTTTGGTACAGTGCTGAATATATGTCAATTAGGTCAAGTTGTAATGATATTCTAAATTCTTAATAATAATTGACAGATTTTTATTTTTCCCGATAGTTTTATCAATGTTTACATTATTTTGAAACTTTATTATGGGATGGATGCAAACTTAGGATTGCAATATCTTCCTGTTGGGCTGAATCATTTATCATTATGAAGTGAATCTCTTAATCTCTAGTAATGATACTTGCCTTAAATACTATTTTGTCTGATATTAGTACAGGTATACCAGCTTTCTGGTATAGCTGTACATTCTACATATACTATCAGTTTTATATAAGCTATATAGAGAGTTAAATGTTTTATGATAAATCACTGTTGACTTTTTCATATCCTTTCCTGTAATTTACTGAATTAACAGTTAAAACATTTAACAATGTTATATAAGTATTATAAGTATTATATATTTTATATAAGCTATATATACTATCATTTTTCTTTTTCTATTTTAAACCAGTCTGTGCACTTATATTTATGATGGTCAGCATATATTTAGACTTTTGTTTTCCATTCACACTATCTTAGTCTTTTACTGATAGTATTTAGTCCATTTACCTTTAATTCAACTAATGATATAATTGGGATTTTTGTGTACTATCTTACAATTGGTTTTCTATTTGACCCTTCTAATTTATGTTTTTCCTCTTTTATTTCTTTCATTTGGAATCTAATCATGTGTATATTGGATATTTTCACTGTGCCCACTTATCTATTGTACTCATCCCAATTTCCATTCTTTTTTCTATGTATTATTTTTAGATATATTCTATTAATTTATTTTCTAGTTTCTTCATCCTGTCCTAGTATGTGTCTAATCAATGTTAAAATTCAATCATCAGGTACTTAATTTCATGTATTATAATTTTTATTTTTTATAAATTACATTATGATATTATCCTACAATCTAGTTCTCTGGTGAAATTTTCTATTACTATTTCCTCCTTTCTGTCTACTTTCCTGAGCATAATACTTGGGGTTGCATGAAAGCTCATATCTCTCAGCTGCAATACTAGACCACCCGCAAGTCTTATTCTACTGTCTGACTTTTCTCTTGGAGTTTGGTTACATAAGCATGTTTCTTGGCATATCTAATATTTTTTGTTTGAATGACAGGCTCCAGATGATCTTTCACAAGAGAAAGCTTACCACTTCCTCTGCTAGATATAATAGATTCAGGAGAGGACAATCCTCTTTATCCAGTTGGCACTCAGCTAAGTCCAGGCTGTGTTGCAATTTTGGCAAGACTTAATCTAGCTCTAATTGAACCCTGTTCCTAAAGCAAAGCCCTCCAAGGCTTTTAATAGAGAATCTGATGAGTCTTTGATCCCCAGAACTAAGAGACCGAGGGAAATCCCTTCTCTTTTTAAGCTTATATTTATTAGCCTCACACATATCTTCAGAATTTGGCAAGATCTTGAGGAAAAAAAAAGAAATCATATGTTAGAGTTCCCTCAAGTACTTAATTTTTGTCATTCTAGCCTAATTCAAGTTCTATTAGTTTATTTGAATTCCAGCAGGAACTTGCTACTTAAGTTAACCAACATTTTCAGCTTAGACACAGAAATGACAAAATCCTTCAGGAAAATAAAGAATGAAGGTGGTCAACATCTCACTAAAAGGTTCTTTCTTTCCCCTGAAGAATTTTAGTCCTTCTTTTTCTCGTTTCTTTTCAAAACGTGTGTGTGCGTGTGTGTGTGTGTGTGTGAGTGATCACTCTTACCTGATTCCAACAAGAACAGAACTTTGACACAAACTGTGCCACTATTCCTTCCACCCTGTTACGGAAGCCCTCAGTCTCTGGGAGAAAAAAAAAGGAAGCTTCAGTCTTAATTATTTGCTTCTTGGAAAGGTTTTGAATCCCTAAACTCCATCTAAAAGAGAGTTTTTCTTTTTTCTTTTTCTTCTTTGTTTTCTTTTTTTTTTTTTTTCTTAACATGAAGGAAGAATTATGTTAGGGCCAATATTCATTTTTAAAATCGTGTTTGTTTAAAAGCCAAGGGCGACATGAAGTAACAAAATTGAATGGCCCTTTTGCAGTTTGAAATCTAGCCAGACAGGATGATTATAAAAAGTACCCAGTCAAATGAACATAAAGCAAGCTGGCAAGAAATCCGCAGAACACGGTGACTTGTGTAATGTTCTCTTTTCCCCGTCAAGCAGAAACCCTCAGTCGCATTAACTAAATGTCAAATGGAGTGGTTGGGAACACCACGGCTTCTTCAATATACTACACACATCGTTTGCCAACAGTTTCTACAATGCAAGCAAGTTATTCATAAAAACTATTTTTTCATTATATATTAATTCTGATCTGAATTTCACTAAGATATGAAAATTGCATAGAGAAAAATACTTATTCATGTGAATATATATCTCTCTGAGGATGTTATTTTGAAATTATTATTTATCATATTTTTAATGGGAGAATAATCCATTCCTTCAAGTGTTTAAAGATGTGCACTGAATTTCAGAATGATGTATTAAATTTTTCCTAACATAAATGAATCCTGCCCTTCCATTTTAGTTTTACTTAAAATCAATACTAATGAAATATTAATAATGTTAATATAATAATGTCTAAATATTGTTAAATGCTTAGCAATCTTTTTTGTAAGGCCCGGTGATTACTCCTCTGTCCCACCGCATTGAATCAGCACAGCAGATGTGAGTAGGGATTCTAGACCTCATTTTACAGATAAGGAAATTGAGCAAAGCCTTAGACACAGGTTTATTTTACTCCAAAGTGAACATCCTTAACCACAACAGTGTTTTTGTCTCTGAGGAAAAATGAAGACTGACGCATCAATTCCCAGTGTGATAGATACCTAGGTCTTTCCTCCTTTTCAAATTGTATTACTTAGATAGACAGGCAAAGAGAGAAAAGTGCAAGTCAAATTTATCAATTCTATCACTTGTTAAAGTCTCAAATCAATGTTGACTGAGAGGAGAAGGTTGCAGCTAAAATGAATTTCTGGCGTTATCTGAAGATCATAATTTTCTGTATCATCTCTGTCCAACAAGAACTTAAAAGGCTGACCTTGTGAATTCTTCCCATTCCAAGTCTTTTCCAGAGATAGCCCTTCAGTCCCTATATTCTTGCTAATATATAGTAGCCTAATCTGATCCCGTTAGCGAGCGCTGACCAAGGTTCAAATGAATCCAATCATCTGACGTGTCCAGGTGTATTGGGCTGCACTTAGTGGCTAATTACTCTGTGGATGAAGTCGGGTCTCACCTGAAACACCCTTGACGCCTCCCCCCTCCCTTTCCCCCTCACCTTTGCTTTTAATTATCACCATTATTGTTGCTGCTGCTATAGCGACAGTTGTTATTATTATTGTTCATGTGTCTTAATTAATGCTTTCATTTTACACCATTTAGCCAAACATGTCTACCTCACTGTTATTTCCCCACCATATGCCTCTTTCTTGTTAATCTTAATAGAGATATCAAAGACTCCAATCTCATCATAAATTAATTCTACTTCCTCTGGGATACTTAAAAGTTTTAGGTCTCTATAAAAGCATCTGCTATAAATTTACTTTTTCCCCTATTCTGCAGCTTTTATATCATTTTTTAATCAAAACAATAAGAATAAAACTCTATCATTCAGGAATACTCCCCATGCCCATGTTATTTGCATGACATTCAATTTTAATTTTTCTGGTCTTATTATGAGTTCATTATTCAAAGTAACTCTTTCCTCTTCCCACAGATGGAATTGACTTATAGTTGAAAGTGGTTTTTTTAATGGTTTCAGAACCTTTCTTAGATACATTCTATGAATTATAGTCCAGTTTTTGGAAGTAACACTTCTGAACATAACCCTTCTGAACACGGGCAGATAGCACTGTAGGAAATAGGGATCGGTGTAGCCAGGCAACGATTTTAAAATCATCACATGGTCAAGCAGTAAGGTGAATATGAAAAATGCAGGCAGAGGTTCCATAGAACCTCTGGAGGGGATGTCTTAATATTAGCATTACAAAAATGTCTCCAGCTCCCCGATCTTAAATACATAATTTGTGAATAATATTATGGGTTTGCAGCTGGCAGTGAAGTGTGATATATTGTTAATGCTTTTTTTGCAAACGTTAGAATGGATATCTATCAAGACTCTATTGTCTCTGATGGCTTTCATATAGCACAGTCCAAAAAACACTTCAATCTCCTGCTAAACTAGAGATTTTACTGTTCTGCAGATCATTAGAATTTTTATTACATCTAAATAATAAAAGCCATTATTAGGGTCGATTCATAGCTATAGAGTTTGCAATTTTAGGATTTTCTCTATAGATTTGGCTTGTACTCTCTGGAATTTAAGCTTTCATTTTTGGGGGGAAAGAATAAGTTAACTTTCTGCAGCTCTCTTGGATCGGAAGGCAGCCCTGACAACATTTAAATACTGTGCCAGAAAGCCTAGCATATCGGGTTCCAATTAACATTCTCAGTCTAAACTCATCTCAATTTTTCTTGGGTTGAAGGAGATTGGGCTATACTGAAGGGTTGTACTTATAAAGTGATTATGAAATTTTCTCCTGTCATTCACTTTTGTGTGATGTCTCTGGGCCATTTCTGATGTTGCTACTGTAGCAACAGCATATTTAGTGCTTGTCACAGACAGGAGCATTCTGAAATTGTGAGGGAGGAGCCATGATTTATAATGTGCTACAAATTGCTCTCAGCACTAGAATACAAATTCAAATATGATAGTTGATACCAATCTGCAATGTATTTTGGAGTAATCCCAATTGCTTATGAAAATCCCTTGATGGTTTGGGGATACATTTTGTCTACCAAACAGTCATTCTGACTGCATTGAGAATTCAGACACAATTTTTAAAATGCAGAAGGGATTTCAGGGTAAATTAGATTTTTGAAACCCCAAGTGTTCCAAATAGAAGCATCTTTGCTTTAAGCACCAAGACCCTGTAAAACTCGGCAGATAGGGTGGCTCTGAGAAAAATTCCATTCCTGGTAAATACGATTGGGAATGTCAATCGAGCACAACTTTAAACAATCTGTGCAAGGTAGGCATTTTCCTACGTGAAGAAAAAATAGCGTATATCGCATCATTTTTTTTCCACAATGTCTTTATCAAACAAGAATACCTAGTATGTGCTATCACATGCACGTGTTCACACACATAACCTATTGTCAGCTCTTTCTATTATGGGTTTTTAAAATCCCAGAGTGGAAACAAGTGTGCAATGTGGTTATTGAACCAAAAGAATTATAACATATTTTGATTACTTGTTTAAAATTCGATGCATCTATAATGCATTACTTGCTTAAATTTTTAGAATAAATTCTTCCTAAACAAATCTCAAGTTCAACTGCCTGTATCTAACTTGAGGGAAGAAAAGCAGACAGGCACAGCTAGTTAATCAGTATGCTGTCACCAGCAGTGGGAGGGAATGTTCTAGATGGGCTTGCCCTAAGTCACCGTTACCCGAGCATGGTGGCCCCCAAGAAGTCATGAGTGGTGGGCAAGCAGGAGGCAGACTTTTCTCATGGCAATGAACATGGTTATTGCCCGTTAAAAGGCCCAAAGAACCTCTTAACCTTAGTCCCCAGATCAGGGATGGCTCAGGACAGGATGAGGTGCTGTTCTCTATCATATCATGGATGGGGAGAAGGACAGTAGATATTTCTTATCCTGTAAGTTACAGACTTTAGTCTTATATTGGTTTGCTATGCCACAGCAGAGTGCCACACATGGGGTGACTCCAACAGTATAAAACTATTTTCTCACAGTTCTTGAGGCTAGAAGTCCCAGATCAAGGTGTCAGCAGGATTGCCAGGATTGCTTTTCTCCTCTCCTTGGCTTACAGAATGCCAGATTCTCCCTGTATTTTCACATGGTCTTCCCTGTGAGTGTGGCTATGTCCTAATCTCTTCTTCCAAGGAACCTGTTGTATTGAATTAGGGCTTATCCTAATGACCTGTTGTTAACTTAATGACTTCTATAAAGACCTTATCTTCAAATACAGTCATACTCTGTAGTACCAGAACTAAGGACTTCAACATAGGAATTTGATTTATAGGGAAGGACATGACTCAGCCCATAGCAAACCCTGATGTGGATACTAATTATGATTCATCTTTGCTGAGTTCCTTTATGCTCTTTGAATATTTGTCAAAAGCTTTTTGATACATTGGCTATTCCCTGATTGACATGACAAGAACGTATCATTAGGAAAACCAATACAGGAATTGACACTTCTTGGTCCTAAAGTGGGCCTGCTAGTTTCACTTATGTAGTTTTCAGCTGCCCGACAGTACCAACTGTGGGGGGTTGAATTATGGTTGAAGTTCAGTGATGTGTCTTGCTTTGGCCAATAAAATGCAAATGGAAGTGAGGTATACCAATTCCAAAGAAGCTCTGAGAAGCATTGCAAGGTTCCTCTTTCCCTTTGGCCATAAGCCCCAAATTATCCCAGACAGTGCATATGATGTGCAAAACCAGGCTTTGCTGTTGTAAGTCACCAAGAGTTTGGAGTTGCTACTATGGTCTGGTTCACCTGCAGATGGACGATACACCTTGCATTCTTAACACTGCCTTTGCACCTGTATTATTGAATATTCATCAGTTACCGGAAACCCTACTAGCAGGTCCCATATGAATCCTTCTGCCCAGCCTGGGCAGTGTCATAAGTTCCCTTTGCCCCTCCCCCCAAAAAAAAACTATTTTTTTTCCTTTCTGTCAGTCAGCAATTGGGGAAAGCAAACTGATACATAGGAAACTGTGCAAAAATCTCTGCTGCCCAGGCTGATGTGCTACCTTTTCATAGGAACCTCTGATTTAAAGAGAGATGAATTCATCTGAAGAACAAAGTCTCTAATAACAGAATTTTTTTAAAAGTTGTTTGGAAAACAGGACAATCTAATGTGTGGCATTGCTTTACATACGTACCAAATCCCCTCCCTGCCACAGTTCAATTTTTTTAACTATAACTGTACTTGAGCTCCAATTTGAACTATATATATTCCAATATTTCTTAGTATATGCAGATAACACGCAGGGCTCTTCACCTGCACTATTCCATGTAATCTCAGTGGCTCTACACAATGGCACACTTTTTATTCCCATGTGACAGATGAGTAAATTAGTCTCTGGTTCACATGGCTACAGAGAGGCAGATCCCATGTTCATGACCCCTGTGACATGCAACAGTGGCACCTTTTATTCTCAGAATCTAAGAGAAAGTAAAAGCATCACTGTGGATTTTTAGGGTGTTTCCTCTTTTATACTTTATGGTCTATGTTTAATTTTTGGTGGTATTTATGATTTTAAAAAAGGGGGAGAGAGCAAGTATTTCCTATCAGAATGGCTTAGTAAATTCCAAACCCAAAGTTATCTACTCTGCTTCAAACACTTAGAAATAATGGATGAGAAAGAAAATAGAACAAAAAGAAGAACAATAGGCTCAAAAGATGTATCAGGGCTCAAAAGCAAGTCGGACATTCTAGAAAGAAAGAAAAAGAGAGAGAGAGAGAGAGAGAGAGAGAGAGAGAGAGAGAGGCTCAGAGCAGTGTAAGGCTGCAATTGCAGCTTCTCAGGCTCTTGTGGAGGCCAGAAAGCTTGCTCCTTCGTGAAGATGGGGACCCAATGTGTTCCATGCCAGACGGAGCTAAGCTCACTGCTTGAAGGCAGAGCTGGGGGTGGCTTGCCACTGCTCCTGCAAGGAGGTTTTTAAAGTGCTACTGAGTGAGGCCTGGGCATGCAGCTGTTAGAAAATCAAGGACCTAGCAAAGTGGGAAAAAGCAAGCTGCTCTCTGGCTGTGAGAATGGCGGAGCTCTCTGCCCAGGACCATGAGAAATACTGTATATTTATAAAATCTTGTTCTTAACTAGGAAGAGGGGGCCTGAGTGAAAGCAACAGCATGAGCACTAGGTAGCAAGAAGGAAACTCAAACGAAGACAGCCAGGGAGAAATGAGCTCCACTTTGAACATGAGCTACTGCACCCACATTCCAGACACAGGGGAAACTAGTACTGACAATGACAGCCATAAATAAATACGTAAATCCATTAACTAATTAAATGAATGCACCCGCAATGAGATCAATGCCATAAAACAATCCAACAAAGACTTTAAAACCTGTATTTTTTAAATAGCCAAAAAAATAAAGCAGTAGCATCCAAGAAAAAAGAAGGTAATAATAAATAATGAAATGAAACCACAGAAATGAAACAAGGCATTTACAAAAAATAATTAAACAGCAGTCTCGGAAATGAAAAGATATGTCAGATAAATAGAAAAAAAAATCAATGGGATAAATTCTAGACTGGACTGAAGAGAATCAGTCAATTTGAGCAGCTCTGACCTGAATCCAATAGTCGCTCCAGCCAAAGAGATGGAAGAAATAATGACTGCAGATTTTTCAGAATGGACAGAAGACAAGAGTCCTTACGTTAAATGTGTATTTCAAGTTCTAAGCAAGATAAAGAAGAATAAATCCACACCTAGTGTGGGAAAAAAACCTAAAAGCTGCCAAAACTGACAGATGACTTGCAAAATAGAGGCAATTAAGCTGGCAACCAAACTTTCATTAGCAACAATGCAAGCCAAAAGACAATGGAATCATGTTTTCAAAGCACTCAGGGAAAGAAACAGTAAATCTCAGGTTTGTACACGCTAAACATTTAATTAAGAGTGAGAGCAAAATAAAAGTTTTGTTATGCATATAATAAGAAAAGAGTTTACCACTCGCATGTCCTGATTAAAAGAATTATTAAGGAATATGTTTCAGCAGAAAAGAAGAGATAGCCGGACCAAAGATGGATGTAGATGTCTTGCACCGTGCACCAATATCCAACGCCCTCCTCTGTGGGAGAACTGTATTTTCCTGTCCCACTTGAAGTCATGTTTGGCTGTGTTAACTTGGGCCAAGGAAATGTGGGTGAAAGTGATGTATAATTCTCCTGCTTGGAAGCTTTAAGAGCCAGCATGTCCTTCTGTGCCCTGCCTCCTCTACCCTAGCCACCAGCCCTTTTCCAGATGGGACCTGCTCCTTCAGGTGACCTTCAGAATGCAGAAGGTGAGCGCTAGCCTCTCTGGAATGCAAGTAAGAAATAAACTTGGTTGTATAAGCCACCACTTATAAAATTATTTGTTACCACCATATTATGACTATAAAGAACAATTTTGCAAAGCTGGAGAGACTGCAGAAATTGATAAAAAAATAAATAAATATGCTGGAAATTTAATTAAAAATCAATTTGAAAAATACTAATTTTTAATGAACATCTAAACCTCTAGGCAGCAATTACATGGAATGTGGAGCAAGGAGAGTTCAAACATGTTCTGGAAGCCAGAGATAGACTGAATAATCTTAAACTTTGTTTAAAAATGTATAGATATGTATATATGTTTAAAATTTAAGATACTAACCAGAAGAATAGACAAAGCAGTCTAAAGCTTTCAAGACATAGGTAGAGAAAAGACAATATTGAAATTTTGCCCAAAGCGTGTGAAATTTGGACAAAGAGAGAATAGGAAGAAAGAAAAAAGAAAGAAGTTAAGGAGGTAAGGAGAGAGGGAGGGAAGGAGGGAGGAAGGAAATCATAACATTGTGTTGTGTCCATCAACACCAAAAAATAAATATTAAAAAAAAGAATATGGCAGAAAGAGATCTACATATAAAAATCCCAATAAAATCAGAGATGTAAAAAGTCACATATTAGAAGACCAAATTTGTCAAGCTGAATCTAACCTGGTTAGTTTTTTTTTAATCCAATTTCCCTACTTTATAAAAATAGGTCTAATACAAAACCACACAAAAAGAGATGGAAAAGGTTCTAAATGCTAAATGGGCTGAATTGTGTTCTGCCCCAAATTTGTATGACTAAGCATCACCTGCAGTACTTCAAAATGTGACTGTATTTGGAGAGAAAGGATTTAAAGAGGTAATTAAGTTAAAATGAAGTCCTTACTATGACTGAAGCCCTTATATAAAGAGTCAGGACACAGATACACCCAGAGGGAAGACGACGTGAGTCTCAGGGAGAAGAGGTGCACACTCAAGCCAAGGGGAGAGATCTCAGACAAATCGACCTCCACCCGCTCAGACGTTCAGCCTCCACCTGACTGAGAAAACCATATCTGTTGTCTAAGTCACCCAGTCTGTAGTCCTTGTCATGGCAGCTGAGTGAGCTGATATACCCATAAAAAGAAAGCTGATGTCAATATCAATGTCAGATAAAATAGAAGTAAAGTCAAAAAACATCAATAGCATTGAAATGGGACATCAACCATGGAAAAAAAGCCAATCCATTAAAACTTAAAGTCAATCCCTCTGAACACTCTCTAGTGAAGAGTTGGGTCCTACCCCTCCCCACAAAAATCACTGTCAATATCACCTAAGACCTTCACACTGTCAGAAACTAATGGTCAGGGGCTGGGGTTGTGGCTCAGTGGTAGAGCACTTGCCTGGCACACGTGAGGCACTGAGTTCGACCCTCAGCACCACATAAAAATAAATTTTAAAAAATAAAGGTATTGTGTCCATCTACAACTGAAAAAAAAAAAAACTAATGGTCAGTTAGTCCTGCGTAGCTTTCATCCTATGCAACTTGGGAGGTGGCCTTTTACAGAGCTCACTATACTATTGCCCTAGAAGACCTGTCTTCTCTTTCCTTCCCGACACCTACTTTTTGTTCTTCCTCCCTTTCAATGGCTGCTCCACCTTTCTCCAGTTTTAAATGCTAGCTAACAGGGAACGGGAAGGTGGAGGAAGAGGAGGGATGTGTGAAAATATTTGTAGTCCCCTGTGATGCAGGGCAGAGTGAGGAGTCCCAGGAGGTGGATGTAGGGCAGACACAGCGGTAATTCATAGGCATTACAGGGTTCTTTCTGTGAAGGGAGCTCTTGGTTTTCACCCCTACACCCAATTCTCCCAAGTCACTCCCATATCACTAGAGGGCGCTCTCTCTCACCTGGTGACCATCTCAGGAACTGTCTGTCCTTCATCCCTCTGTTGCTCTTCTACCAGGCAATCCAATTCAGTAGCAAAGGCAGTGGGCTGGATATCCAAAATACAGTAAAAGGGATACATTCCAAGACCCCCTGTGGATGCACAAAACTGCCATTAGTGCCAAATTCTGTATGTTCTGGTTTCCCTGTATGCCCTGCCACACTGCTGTGTAGCATCAGAGTTAATCTGTCCTTCCATGTTTTGTGCCCTGGTGACTCCTTTGCATCCCTGCTCTTGTGCTTTGGGGCCATTTTAAATAAAATAAGTTAACTTGAACACGAGTACAAGGATACTGTGATAGCCAATTTGATACCCAACATGACTACTAAGTAACAGACGGGCAAGTAACCTATACAGCATGGATACATGGGCACAAGGATGACTTGTGTCCTGTGTGGGATGGAGCAAGGCAGAGCAAGATTTTATTATGCTACTCCGAATCACACACACTTTAAAGCTTTTGAGTTGTTCATTTCTGGAACTTTCCATGTAATGTTTTTGAGCCATTGTTGACTGTGGGTAATTGAAACCACTGGAAGCAAAACTATGACTGAGGAGGAGCACTGCCTATTCTGAACCTCTCACTTCTAAGCACCTCAACAGGGAAAACCACCATCACCTCCCTTGCCTGGACACTCACATTAGTCCCCTCATTGGTCCCCCTGTCCCCTCTTGTCTCACCATAGTTGGTTTTTCATGCAGCAAACACATCTTGACCTTACCATTCTTCAAACACAACCCTTCCATAGTCTATGTCTGGAGTGACACAAGTCGCCTCCTGAGACAACCTTCTCTGGCCACCCCTGCAGCAGCAGCAGCCCCATCCCACCTGCCACCTCTCCCTCGCCCTGTCCTATCCCTCTTTGCAGCACTTGTGACACTTGACCTTAGACACGGTTTATTAATGAATCATCTGATCCTCCACTGAAACTAGGGAATTTTCCAGTCTTTTCACTGGAGTGAAACAGTGCCTGTTATAACCTGCTGGTGTGTTATAAACGCCCAGTAAATATTCGCTAATGAGGTGAAGACACAGTCGGTGCGTTAGTCATGAACTCCTGTGTATCTGAGAGCAAGGATGCACGTGATCACTCTCCCTTGAACCCCCTCTCGTCAGCAAGGCCTTGAAATATTTAAACCAAATATGAAAAAATTAAAGAGAAACAAATAATCCTCAAGTTTTACTCTTCTTTATATAATGTGTAATGGATAGATGTGATTTTTTAGATACTAAGAATATAGTATTTAAAATATAGTAATTTCATGTTTAAGATATATGAAAACCCAGTGTCCCTAAATAGAAAATATGCATCCTTTACATACACACATTGATAAAAACAAATGACAGTAAATCAGAAAGGAAGACCTAGCAAAGGTAAATGAATCTACATCACAAGTCATATTTTCTGACCACAACACATAAAACATCAACAATAAACGTATATTAAGGGGCTGGAGTTGTAGCTCAGTGGTAGAACACTCGCCTCTTATGTATGAGGCACTGGGTTCAATTAAAAATAAATTAATTAAATAAATAAAGGTGTTGTGTTCATCTACATCAACAAAAAAATTTTTTTTAAATATGCCAAGTTCAGAAATATTCATTAGGAAACTAAAAATTGGACCCCTTAATGTACATGGACTTTAAAAAATAAGAACCACAATTACTGAATGATGCTAAAGGTATTACATTTCAAATCTTGTGCTACGCATCTACAGTATTGCTTAAAGCTAAATGTATGGCCATCAATGGATTTGTCATAAAAAAATCTATTTTTTTTAAAAAAAGTAACTAAGCATGCAAATCAAGAAAGCAGAAAAAGAACCACCTCGTGTGCTATAAAAGTGCATGAGGAAAAAAGCAAAATGCAAAAGACAGTAATGGAACAGAAACAAACAAGGGGGGGCGCGTCTATATAAGAAAATTTGACCTTTGAAAAAATAAGAGCTTAATAAGTAGCACTGCAAATGAAAGGGACGTAACTACAGAGAGAAAAGATCGAAATCCTTTAAAATATTTTGAATGACTTTGTGCCGACAAATGAATAATTCTCTAGAAAATATAATTTATCAACATTGAAGAAATTTTTTAAAAACCTGAATAAACTAATAAAGTACACAATTGAAAATGTAGCAGCCAAATCTCCCTCACCCCCAAGTTCTCCCCTCTTAAAAACAGTGGCACAGTTTCACAGATGAAGTTGACAAACCTTAGAAAAACTTATAATCCTTATCTTAAAAACTATTTCAGAAAACCAAAGGTATGAAGGCAAACCACTTAAGTTCATGCAGTGACTATGCCACACACCCAGAGAGAGCGAAGACCAGAGGAAAAAAAGGTAGAAAAACAAAACTAAGCCAAGCAAAACCAGACAGGAAAATAATTGACATATTTAGCCCATTGAAATTCAAAGCTTTTCTACATTGAAAGATACCACAAACAAAGTGAAGAATCTCTCCCAGAAAAATATCTTTCGGAAGAAGTTATTTACAGATCTATATAAAACAAAGGAATATATACGTGAGAAACTTAGAAAATCACAAAGAAAAGGATGAACGTAGGAAAATGGGCAAACTATATACCCAAAGAATTAATAAAAGAGGAAACTAGAATTAACAATAAACTGAAGAAAAAAATATTCAATCTTATTAGTAATCAAAGAAATGCAAAGTTGAACAAGATGTCATTTCTTTTCCAACACACTGGCAAATCTAAGATCCTTATCATACCTCATGTGGAGGAGAATGTGGAGAAAGACCAAGCCCTCCTGAACTGTTGGTGAGCACACAAGCTGGCTTCACTTTGAACTTTGGAGATCAATATGGCAATAATTACTAAAGAAGACATGTCTGACAACTAACAACTCTAATTCTTGGCATAAAATCCAGATAGATTCTTTAGCATATGTGACATGCCCAAGAATAGTCGTTGCCACAGATTTGGTTGTTGTGACAGAAAAAAAAAATGGAAACAATTTAAATGTTCATTAAAAGTAAATTGAATAAATAAATTGTAGTATATGCATACAAAGGGCTTTATACAGCACCAAAATAAATGAATCAAAGTCACAGTTATCAACATGAATAAATCTCAAAAACATTAGTTTAAGCAAAAAACCCGGCCAATTGAAGAATATATACAATATATTCTCAACATAAAAATGAAACATGCAAAACAGCACTATTTAATGTTTGAGGTATATATTTAGTGATTCTCGTAAGTGTATAAAAAAATTCATAGGAATGAGAAGGATAATTCAAAATAGAGCTGACATCTGGAGAAAGAGAAAGTATTATTGTATCTAGGAGGTGTACACACCAGGCTTTAATTCTGTAGTGATAGATGATGGATGGATGGATAGATGGATAGATAGATAGATAGATAATAGATACATATTTTTATTTTCCTATAAAATGATACAAATAAGCAAAATATTAACTATTCTTAAAGTTTCATGGTAGAAGAGTGGTTGTTACATTATTTATTCTTAGTGATGTGTGAGTGTGTGTTTTGTGTATGTGTGTGTGTGTGCGCGCGCATATTTGGAGTATTTCAAGATAAAAATAAAGCAATTGTTGGGAAAATGGCAAGAAGAAAAGCTAAAAGAACAGAGAATGGGGAAGCAAACTAAGTTAGAATTGTTAAGAAATGGAGAGGAGGAAAACAAATACAAGAAAGTAAACAAAAAGCCAGCGAGACTGGGTGACCCTGCAGGGATGCCACTTCCTTCTCTCTCCACTGCTGACTGCACTAACTCGATGGCTCCCCAGGAGACGGGTCTAGTGGTGAGAATCTAGAGTTGCATTGATCCCAGTAACATCACTTCTGCTCTTATTGCCCCCAACAGCTGGATCTCTATTACTTTCTAGGGTGATGGGGAGGGGGGGTAAGTTTTATCTACCTGTCTCCACACAGACACAGTCTTCTCTATAATTCCTGAAATTTCAACCATGAGAAAGACATACATATATATGAGCACTCCTAAGACTCATTTTCCCTGCCATAGTAAATCACTCCCAATGCAATGACAACTTTAGGAAACTATTGACCATTTAATTGTAGGAAGTAAAAGCTACTTTTTCTTCTCTCGGGAGAAATTGCTGTATGTTTTGTTCACACCACAAAGTAGAAATTACCATGTTGAGCCCAAAATGTTTTCCATCTCCGTTTGCCCTCTTCCCACTCAGGCACAGAAATTGTGGCGCCATCTTGGCCTCTCCTTCCTCTCCTCCACATTCAGCCATTTATCATGGCGTCTCATATGTGGGTCTTTACCCCTTGTCTGGATGACTGTAACCATCTAATTGCTGTCCATATCTTGGGTTGTCTGCTTAAAGACAATTTCCACATCACCATCTGATAATAGTTGTTACAGCCCAACTCTGCTCTTCCTACACCTTCCCCGTGGAACACAAATGGGACCCCAGTGGGGAAAGGCGTTCAAACTCTCCACTCTGGTCTTCAACGGAAAACTGCCATGATCTGGTCTCTTTCCTCCTGCAGCGGCTCTGCTTGGCATAGGCCATCATTATGTACCTACACTGTGCCAAGTGGTCATTCTTAAACAGTCCCTACCATTTTTAATCTCTGAACATTTACTTAGAAAGTTCCCTCTACTTTCTCTTTCCCCATCCCCACTTAGGGAAATCCAATCCAGCCTTCAATGTCTAGTTCAAATGCTGTCCACCCAAGGCGCCTTCTCTAAGGCAAGCTCTACCCACCTCAGGACTGGCATGTCACCAAGCGATGTTATAGATCATAACTTGTCTCCTTTACAATCCATTGCTATATTCAGCCTAGCACTGTACCTTACATACCCTAACTGCTCAACAGTACTCCAAGGAACACACATAAACCTACATTACCTCCAGTATTAATTCTAACCCACATAAACCTACATTACCTCCAGTATTGATTCTAACCACATGAACATTTCTAATCAAATATTTGTATAGATCTAACTTTAATCCTGAACTTCTGTCACGCAGTAGTCCTCTCAATGTGATTGTGTGAATTAATGAACAACTTCGTGAATAAATGGATGGATTTTCCAATACTCAATAACTTAATGAGGTATCATAGGTCACTGCACATTATAGTCAGGTGCCCTACGTTCTTGCCATTAGCTTTGCCCAAGATCCTCCCAATCATATTTCTAGGTTCTGAAAGCAGCAAAACATTAATTCTATTCAAATATGGTTCTAAGGGGGAAATACAAATGCTTATCTGTCTACAAGTATCAAAATGCATTGCACTTTACCTTGTTAATCACACAATTTGAGCATCTTCTACCCCTTTCTGTTGTTTACTGAACCCTCTTGCATCAGTTGATCCCTAAGCCTTTATTGAGAAGAAGTCACTGAGAACAGACCCTGGTGAATACTAGTCACTTGATTTTTTTTTTAATCACACAATCGACCTTCTTAAAACAAATAGCATCTTTCTCCACAAAAGATTACCATGAGTTATTAGATCCCACTTTCTTGGAATATCCTATCTTTTATTTATCATTTTTAAATTAACTCAGTTATTTCCAGTGATAAGTTGAGTATCTTGAACCAAAAAAAAAAAAAACAAGAAAACAAAAAAAAAAATGCTGTTACTTAATTTGCTATTGAGAGGAGTTGGGAAAGCTTGTGCGAGTTGGATTGATGATGAAATCAACACATCCTCTGTGCCCTTTGTAAAGGGTCTACCAGGGCCTCCAGCACCCTCTTGCTTCTGCATATCTAGCTGAGAAAATGACTCAATATTTTAAAATGTCAATCAACCAATATTACTTTCAATGTAATATTTTCACTCACACAGCATTAAAAATATATATTCACTAAAACCTTCAGTCGGCTTGAAAAGCAGCTAACGAAGTTTCACTCAATTTCAATAAGAGTAAGTCAATTTAGGTGCCTTTGTTGTGTCTAGAGGCAAGATTTTTCTCCTGGGTTATCACAATACCATGTGTGTCAATCAAAGAGCCACACTCAGAGGACTAAGAGAATATCAGATGAGATCCATCACCAGGCTGAATTTTGGCCTATATTTGTAAATGATTTCCTTAGCTGGGTCATCAATCACAAAGTCATCTGCATGGAGAGGATAATTCATTATTGTTCTATGGGGTTCCAATTAAGTAGGACATGACAAACAGTTATCAAGTTGACAGCTCATCCAAGTATCCAGCAATTACTGCAACCGTGGCCATGAGAGGAACGAGGGTCTCTCTGTTTCCTTCTCAGGTGAAGGCTGACTGCCATGAAAGATCCTTCAAACAGGTTTCTGAGTGTCTAGCTCTCCAGCAAGAAGAGTCTTCTTATAAAATTGCAATATGTCTCCAATTCAATGTCTCCCATAAAAACCTTCAAGAGATAACATCCATTTTAAATTCCTCTAAACATGCAGATTGTTCAACACCCATGCAACAACATCCTGTGCAAAAAAGCATCATTGTGCATTTTTATTTGTCTCTAGAACCTCCAAGAAAACGTAAGTGTTGTTGCATCAGAGTTTAGATCCAAATGCAGAAAAGTAACCAAGTTTAAGGATACTACTGAGAAACGCAAATCACTGACTTGATTTTTCTAGGTTTGTAGAAGTGTTTCGTCTCCACCACACCAAGGGAGCTGAGCCACACCGCAGGAATGAGAGGTGCTTCCCCGTCTTTTGAGAGAGCGGCATAGTGGCATTTAAACCGCCTTTGATTGACTAAGGTGATTTGATTTCCACTAATAACTCACAAGAGCTGTTAGGAAAATTGGATGATATTTATAATTCTAATTTGTTTTTACCCTGCGACTCTAGGAAACGACATCGCTGTAAATATATTGAAATGTCAGGGCTATCACTTGCCACACAAAGTTTATTTTAGTTTTTCCCCCAACTGAACAAATGCCAGCAGCTTAGCCTGCTGAGCCCGAGCTTCTGTGAACTAGTGATCCAGGCCGCCTTTGGCAGCTCCAAATGGCCATTTGGCCCACCCCAGCTTAGGCCGCCCAGATTCCCTGGGATGGCCTCCAACTTCAGGGTAGTGGGAGACTTTTCAGTGCTGCGGGGGGGCCCCGTGTCATCCCGCAGCAGCAGGCGCCTCCTAAGAAGCTGGCTCCTGCAGCCATTCCAGGAGGGAAACTTGAATACTCTTCTGGCATCTGCTCACTCCACCGCCTCTCTCCCCGTGGCTCGAGAAACTTTTTAAAAGCGCCATGAGCACTGGTTTGGAATCTTCGCCCAGAACAACTTTGAGGAAAGCTGTTCTGAAAGTTGGGGATGAGTTCTCTCTGGCTGGCTCTGCTGAGAAGCCAGATGCTCTTTTTCTGCACAGCAAGTGCACGGGGGACGATGGCTCCAAGGACAATGTCCAAGGGATGGTAACTCAGATGTTCCAACAGTCTCCTCCCCGGCACAACTTAAGTCCGACGAGTCCAAATCTATCTTCCTTGGAACACAGGGATGGGGTTCAGGACTCCCAAGCTGTGACTCTCAATGTTTTCCCTTTCAGTAGTCAACCTAGTGGATCCTGGGACCAGATGACACAGTCGCAGTGTGCCTTTTTTAAAGTGCCTTATTATTGGCTTTGTAAGGGACTTATGAAACACGCTTGTGACATGACACCCATTTTCCATAAAAGACAGGAGATGGGATGAAAAGAAGCTGGTCAGCCAGCCCAGACGAGTGAGCACACACGCTTTCCAGGGTGCTTTCTCTCATCCACCACAGTTTAGCTCTCTGGGCCTCCGTTTCTAGGTCTGAACAACATTAAGTCTACAACAATAGCCTGGCTTGAGTTTGACTGCACTATAAGGCATGCATTCTCTAAAAAAATCAACTTGTTTCATTTTGTTTTAGATTTGGAGGGCTTGCTCATTTCATTTGGATTTAGTCTTGTTGTATAATTACCTAAAGCATACACATAGTTCAAAAATTGATCCTACAAAGCATTAGTCCTGTCTTCTCTGTCTTTCCCTCCCCCGAGGAACAGCGACTTTTACTAGTTTTCAGTTTGTCCTTCCTTTATTTAAGTATCAGCAAGTATATTTCTGTATTTCTATGCCATACCTTTCTTAGAGACAAAATAGCTTATCAATAAATACACGTTTTACATGTTGCTATTCCCATCTATCCAGGAGATCACTATACAGCAGTATACAAAGATAGTCCACATTTTTTACAGTTGCATAGTACTCCATTTTGCCATTGTACTGTAATTTAATCACCTAAACCCTTGGTGGTAGGCAATGGGTCTTTTTGTCTTTTGATAGTGTTTCATTGTACAGTTTTGTGTATATATGCTTTCATATTTTTGCCAGTTTTTCTTTGGGATGGATCCCTAGGAAGAGGATTGATAGTTAATGGATAATAACATTGTTATGGTTTGTATGTGAGGTGTTCCCCAAAAGCTCACATCTGAGACAATGTGAGAAAGTTTAAAGGACAAATGATTGGGTTGTGAGAGTCTTAACTCAATCAGTGAATTAATCCCTTAATAAAGATTAACTGAGTAGCAACTGAAGTCTGGCAGGGTGTGGCTGGAGGAAGAGGAACACTGGGGGTGTGGCTTTGGGGTATATATTTCGTATCTGGCAAGTGCAGTCTCTCTTTGTTTCATGATCATCATGTGAGCTGCGTCCCTCTGCCACACTCCTCTGCCGTGATGTTCAGCCTCACCGCGAGCCCCAAGGAATGAAATCTGCTGTCTATGGATTGAGACCTCTGAAACTTTGAGCCCCCAATTGGAGGCTCCTCTACAATTTTTCTGGTTGGATCTTTTTAGTCACAGCACCAAAACAGCTTACTAAAACAAACATGCACACATCCATTGGCTCACAACCCCCTTGTTAGGAATGCTAGTCGACAGAGAAGTGGGCTTTGGATATGCACAGAATATGTCCAACATTTGACCTTTTGCCAATATGATGTCGTCTTCCAGGTCCTGGTTATCAGAACCAGCTCCATATTTCATGTAGGAAAACAATTTGCTTCACCTAAGTGCTCATCTCAGAAAGCAGCTCAGAAATATCATTATTACCAATCTTGAATTCCCCTTTTAATAAAAGAGAACCTTTTTCTCTGGGAATAAAAGGAATAAAAATCCCCTCATTTCAGGTGAGGAAAGAATTGTATGGCCACACAGGAGTCATCAGTGAGGTTTCTTGTTCATTCAACAGCAACTAAGCATCCACCAAGAACCCACCCTGTGCCGTTAAAGTACTAGAAGCATATCTCTTTTTTTGTTTTGTTTTGTTTTGTTTTTCAATTCTGAGGATCAAACCCAGAGCTTTGCACCTACCAAGCAAGTGCTCTACCACTTGGCTACATTTCCAGCCCCTCTAGAAACATGCCTAAGGTGACATCTAAGCCATAATGACCCCAGGCAAGCATGAGATTCAGTCTTTGACCAGTCAGAGGTGAAGAGCAACCTGAGGTTATTGACCCAACTCTTAGACTTTATGCTGTCTCAGCAGAAAGGAAAATAAGGAAATTTTAGAAATGGGAGGGAGGAAAAGAGACAGAGAATGTGAGATAAGGACAGAAGGAGAGCCAGATAAAGAACATGAAACATCTTCCCCTGGAAGAAGTCCAACTCAACTGTGCACTGTCGTTAGCAGCCAGCAACTACAGACACTTCGAAATTAACCAGTGAGGGTTGATAGAGGGTAGGGATCAAGTTTTTAAAAAATGTCCATGCATGCTTGTTAATATTGGAGAAGGAATAGTGAAGCCCTTCTTTTTCTTTTTTAAATCAGTGCATCATAATCCTACATAATAGTGGAATTCATTGTTGCATATGTATCCATTCACACATGCTAAACCCTTATTTCTCTAAGTCCTATGATATAAAGAACTTTCCTGGCTCTAACTTTCTGATTTGGGTAGTTTCTCCCCAGATATCAGGTTCTGGATGATGATGATGATGATGATGATGATGATGATGATGATGATAATGGATCTTGGTTGAGTGGTTCATAATTGCCAAACTCCTTACATGTTTTGTCTCGTTCAACCACCTAAACACTGCTCTTTTGTGTGTTTTGGTACAATTGTTTTGCTCATTTCACAGATAGGTAAAGTGAGGCATAAAAAGATTAAGTAACTTATCTAACAAGTTCAGTTAAGAGTTTCAAGAGCCAGAATGTAGAAATAACACTCTTGAACTCACTTGGCAACTGAGACCTGCAGAATTCGCTCGAGAATTGAGAGTCACTACACACAGGCTGACCTTCTGTCTATGGAACTGTCACACCACAGCCAAGTCTCATCACCAACCACCTGATGAATCCACAGGCGGTCAGCCCACCTCCTGGCCATTTTCTGTGGGTCTCCCTCTCCATCTCAAATCCTTGGCTCCAAACGAGTTGATCCTTAATCTGATTTCCCACGCATCTAATTTATCTGTTCGCCACCTCTGAGAAACCTCAGCCTGGGGTTTAAGCGTTTGAAATTCTTTACTATATATTAACAGAAATCACGTGGCTCAGACAGCTGTTTGTGTTACTATGCAGTGACGTCCCAGTGTCCAGCCAGACTGTCATCGGTCTTCCCCAGATGAAAGATGAGTTGTGAGGTTCTTTTGCTGGACCTCCTG
This sequence comes from Marmota marmota marmota, assembly GCF_001458135.2. NCBI lineage: Eukaryota > Metazoa > Chordata > Mammalia > Rodentia > Sciuridae > Marmota > Marmota marmota. The sequence goes on along the minus strand of NW_025999990.1, from coordinate 38,851,698 downwards.
TCTTGCAATTTGCTATCCATGATTGCATTCACATAATGCTGGTAAAAACGATCAAGAAGCTCAAAGTGACATCTGTGGCTGAACTACCAGTTCTCCAGTTTGCAGCTTACTCTGGAGCGTGTGGTCTTATGGGGGCCACCTTCTCTTGCCCGTCCCAGAAAACATGTTGAGTTTCTTTTTTCTTTTTCTTTTTTTTTAGTTGTAGATGGACACAATACCTTTATTTTATTTATTTTTGTGTGGTGCTGAGGATCCAACCCAATGTCTCCTATGTAGGAGGCAAGTGTGAGTGGTGCTCTACCACAGAGCCACAATCCCATCCCGTATGTTGAGTTTCTTGATGTTATTTTACTCTTTCCTGTGGTCAGTTATTCACTTATCAAGCTAAAATCAAGGCTGAAAACTTTCTTCTGCATATTTACTTACTCTTTTTCTAGACAACAAAATACAATACTCTTCTTCCTTCTTCAACCAAAGACGTTTTAAAGGACTGCGATGCTTTTATAGAATAATCCAAACCTTCTGTTTGATGGAGGAGTAACTGTGGACCTAAGATGATGTTTGCAGAATCTTCATCATGCAGTCCACAGTCATGATATAAAGACAATCAAGATAGAGAGATGGTTAATATAAAGCTCTTAGTGTAATGACATCTTGCTCTCGCCGGGAAGAAACCACTAACCAAAGAGTGAACGTGTAGTAGTTCAATGCTGTTGGAAAATAATGCACAAAATGTTGTCTTACAATTTCCATACGAGCATAAATGGATTTTATAGTAGAATAAAAAAATGCATTTTTCTTGCTTTAAAAAGTCTTCAGCGTTGAGCACAAAACTCATGCATAGCACTAATTATTTGGTAACTCTAGAAATTTGATCATGAGGGTAGGATTAATTTATCCCTGGCTACTTCTCCAGTTGAATAGAAATGCTATTCCACTTTGATGTTGTTGTTTATTTTCTTTTTAAAATTGTTCTTTTTAGATATACATGACAGTAGAGTTATTAGGATCCTATTCTTGTGGTTGTACATAATGGTGAGATTCACTGTAGTATATTCATATATGGATATGCCTGATTAATTCTACTGTCTTTCCCATTCCCATCTCCTCTCCCTTCTGTTCATTCCCCTTTGTTGAATCCACTGAACTTCTATTCTCCCCTACCCTGTTCCTTGACAAATGAATGGATAAAGAAAATGTCACACACACACACACACACACACACACACACACACAATGGAATATTACTCAGCCATAGAAAAGAATGACTTTATGACTTTTGCCAGTAAATGGATGGATCTGGTGAGTCATGCTAAGTGAAATAAGCCAATCCCAGAAATCAAAATGTTGAATGTTCTCTCTGATATGCAGATGCTGTTCCCCTTTGAAGGTTGCAACTATAAGTCCTGGCATTTCCTCATGAAAAAGCAAAAAACAAATATACACAAGAAAAGGTTGTTAGACACTTGAATGCCTGTGACTGTATGTTTCTGACAAGCATTTGTATCCACTAACCATACCAATGCATGAACCTTGAAGGATGCTGTCATTGCTTTCTAACCTTAGTCTCTTCATTTACTGGGGGTTATGTATACTTTGTCTTTGGCTAAGGATCTGATGGAGGTAAGTAGTTCACTTAGCATCAGGGTATAATCATTTCATCAGAGCACATTCTGCCTCAGACCTCTACCAGAAAATGATTCTTCTATTGAAGTCATTTTGATGTTCAAAATTCCAAGTCCCTATGAACAATTTGGGAATAGAAAATAAATCCAAGATGGTGCCATCAATGGCTACATAATTGAATACCTCATCCTCCAATATTATAACTGCTCCAGACAGACCTTGCTTCTAATGTATTCTTAGCAAAAAGTAAAACCCAGCTCATTCCCTACAAGATTTGAAATATCACAATTTTTTTCAATTCTCAAGAGACTAGTCTTTGGTGCCGATGTTAAGAAAAGTGTGAGCCATAAAGCATGATTTAGCAGTTGAAATGTGGAAAAGCCTTAAGAGAATGAAGTATTGCAGTATAACTTAAGTCACATGAGATTGAATCATTCTGGATCAGCCCCATTAAAATGGAATGACTTGGGATCTCATTCAACAAGTTTTTCTATCAAGATAACAAGATTAAAATTTTCACCCATGGCATGTCCCCCAAACGTATCTATGAAGATGATTATCCAACCTTAGTTTCCTGGTCAATTTCACAATCCATCTCAGAACATAGTTTCCCTCCTTCTACCAGATTAGACACTGCTTGTTCGTCAAAAATGTTTTTCAATGTCTAATTTCTCTTCAGATACAAGGAAATATTCCAACATTTTTCTATTCTGAACAAAAATATATAAGAAATGGCTTCTTTTCTCTCCTCATAGCCGTTCTCAGCCTATTTTAATTTGAATTAGAATCATACTTCCATTATTATGAATTAGATACACAATCAAATGTGTATTTGAATGTTATTTTACATAAGCCCCTTCCAGACTACAAATTCAAATGGATCCATGACTATAAACCCCCCATTTGCAGAGTCCCCCGCCTCTGGTATCACCAGAGAGTGCTATTAAATTCCGTTAACAACTATGAAAGATGGACCCAATTGGAAATTTGATCAACTGCATTTTCTCCCATTGTATTTATCAACAGATGTTTATAGAATACCTACTGGTTTGGGGCACTGTGCTAGACTCTGGGGACAAATAAGACACAGCCACTGACCTCAAGAAATGCAAGTCTAATGCAGAAGAAAAGGAAGTCAATTAATCCCAAGACAGAGAGACAACCGTTGGTAGAGGGATTTCCGAAAATGAGAAGAGAAGGTGCCTAAGAATGGGTAGGGAATCGTGAAACGTTGCGTAGAGGATATTTAGTTTGATATAAAACTTTGTTTGAAATGCTAGGAGTTTATTGAGAAAGGGCATCTGGCAAAAGATTCCATAGGAAAATGCCAAAGAGGCAGGAAAGAATATTCAGTGCATGCAAAGAGCTAGTAGTTCCATATGCTGGAGACTCAATTCAGGAAGATCTGCAAGCTGAGGTCACCGATGTAGAAAAAGAGCAGATCGTGAAGGATGTGGAGGAGTTAGTTGGTCTCTCGGGGACGTACCTGAAGGTTTTAAGTAGGGTACTGCCAAGGTCAAGTTTATATTTTAGAAAGTGTTCCTATAGCAACTGGGACCCAACTGAACTGGGCTCAACTAGGCTTCAGCAAGACCAGTGGCAGAGAGAGAAATTAAGAGTCTCTGCAGTTGATTTCCCTAAGTTAAAGGTACAAACCAAATGCTATACAGGAAAGAAGGCTCCTGGTGGACACTTAGGCATATTCATCATAGAGAAGTCAGGAATCATCCTCCAAGATAGACTCACAGCCTAGCCAGCTGACAATGTGATTCACTACAGGCTCCTGATTGACTCTTAGCAGGTAGAATGGGCACAACTCAGTGACTTAGATAAGGACGTGAGGAGAGAGAGGAGAAGGAGGCGACTCCAGATTCTTTGATGGACTTTGAGCTTTTGTTTGGAGCTTCTATCTGGGAATGACTTCACTTACTATTACTGATGGGAAAATATTCTTGTTAATCCAGGACACTCAACTTCTAAGCAAATCAAAGTGGAAAGAGAAGCAGACACTGGGAGCCTGGGAGATCATAAGCCATGTCACTCTTACCACCACCTGGGTGGAAAGTGGTGATCCTGAGATAGTGCATCAGGAGAAGGAACATTGAGCGTACCACACTCCAGCTTGGGGGACTGGAGAATGAGAAACACCTTTTATGCTCAGATGAGAATGTTCTACAACAAGTTTGTTAAAATGGATCCGGGGTTCAGAGAAGTCTGGGATAGAGATTTGTGAGACATCGGAGGATCAGTGGTACCTAAAGCCACACAGGCCTAAAATATATATTACTATTCTTCAGTGGTACATCAGTTTGGATCTAAATTAAATTCTTCAAACAATATTCATTAACTCTGTCAATGAATACCACCTGAGTACCTTCTAGTGAGAGGCAGAACCTGTGTGAGAAGTTGAGGTAGAATTATGAGGGAGACAGAATTTAGTCTCAACATACATATTACACCTGGGTATTCAGATGTTAAACTGGTTGCACAATATATTATTTAATTACATTTGGGATTAGGACCACCAAGAGAGCTATAAAAAATTTTAATGCAAAACCAGAAAGAGTTCAGCAACAAATTAGACTGTTTCATGTAACATTCTCTGGGGAAAAAAAAAAACTATTTTAAACTAAGTTAAAAGTGAATTGTCTAGACAAAAACAGGAAGAGAGCATCATAGGCAGAAGAAATAGCATGTGCAAAGGGGCCTGAGATGGAGGGGATAATGGGATATTCCAGAATATGAAAGCAAGCCAATGGGACAAGAAGAAAGGTATTTAATATGCCAAGTAATACAGAGCACTTTCTTTAAGTAAATATTAAGTAATATGGTCATGAGATAGAAACGGAAATTCATACTATGTGAAGTTTTAGGACTCTTGTTTAGAACTCAAACCCCAGTTGGTGGAGGGGAAATAAAAAGCACAAATATGATCTGGAGACAGAAAAACATGAATGAGAGAATAACTTCATTAAATGTCACTGAACTCCCCACAGCTCTGTAAAGGTGTATTCATCCCACAGAAGTCAGGAGTCAATCCCCAATGCAGATGCTCACAGCCTAGCCGGCTGGCAATGTGACTTACTATAGAAAAATACTGTTATTTTCACCAGCATTTAATTGCAAACTGTCCTTGAAGCATTCAGGGTTCAAGGATAAGAAGGATGAACAGTATTTCCCTATTCAGATCCAGATGGAGGTCATGCACTCATTCTGAGCTCTTGAGCCTCCTACCTCCCATTTGTTATCAATATCCAGTGTCTAATGGGACCCAACCATGCCATACGTAAGTTACCACTAAGTCACTTTACTCCCATAGAAAACAAGCCCAGAGTAAAAATTACATAATGCCATACTATGGCTTAGACGTGGTGTCCTCCAGAAGCTCACTGTGAGGCAATGCAAGAAGGTTTGGAGGAGAAATGTCAGGGTTATAGCCTTGACCTAATCAGTGAATTAATCCCTGATGGGACTGAGTGGTAACTGGAGGCAGGTGGGCTGTGGCTGGAGGGAGTGGTTCGTTGGGGGCATGGCTATGGGGTATATATTTTTTCTCTGGAGAGTGGAGTCTCTCTCTGCTTTTTGATCACCATGTGAGCTGCTTCCCTCTGCCACACTCAGCCCCATGATGTTCAGCCTCACCTCGAGCCCCAAGGAACGAAGCCAGCCTTCTTTGGACTAAGACCTCTGAAACCGTGAGCCCCCAAATAAACTTTTCCTTCTCTACAGTTGTCCTGGTTGGGACTTTTAGTCACAGCAACGAAGAAAGCTGACTAAAACATGCCAACTAGAATAATTATGAATCATGGCAACAAACGTGTCTGTGTCTCTCTCTTCCAAGAGTATTTGAAACCGTTCTCTGGATGGTCACTCAAGTCTCAGCTTGCCTGTGTCCATTTAACCCACTCAGGCCAAAGGTGACAGCAGTTACACATCTAGTAGAAGCTTACACACTATTTTATGAATGAGGCTAAACATGGCTGAGACAATGTATCATGCCCTATAGTTTCTTTAAACTTCCATGAGAATTTTCATTGCACCTAATGGTTCACAAAGGACATGGTGTTAGCATCTCTATCTCCTCGTGATTTCACACGTAATGGCCACAGCTCTCTCCCACATTGTATCACGGGGCTACACTGGGACTACACTCAGGATCTTCAACAGATGTGGCTCTAACAAGTCACAGGCCCGGAAGGGAGAAGTTTAGTCCTTTTAAATCCAAATCCAGAGATTTTCCACAATATCATAAAAGCAAGACCATTGTATTTGTTGGGGGGCAGGAAGCAGAGCAATGCTTATTGTAATGGGATCATTACGATGAATCTTAAAGTACATTCACAAATACCGTGACAGCGTTGTGGATACGAATTGCTATCTAAAAACACCACTCCGGGCTAAGTGCTAGTATTAGACAAGGGTGCATCTATCAAATGTTGTTCGGCCCATATTGAAAGAATCATGAAAAGATTTACAGACAGGGATACTAGAAGCACCTTAAGGGACAAAAGGTATTTGAAGCACTGGTCATTGTCATTGATGCTACATCAAGTGACAAGCACCAGGGGTCTAGAGAGAAGAGAATGAGTTTGGAGGCAATAGTGCAAAGAGGATTTGTACATGAATGTCAAGTCCAGGGCTGCCTGACTTTAAGCTCTGTCCACCACACAGGGATGCAGTACCAGTTGCTCCACATACTTCCCACCTAAGAAACAGACCTACGGATCTGCATCTTATGAATATTTGATCCAGCTACAAATCTTTAAAAAAAAAATCACCGGTCTCTGAATTATTTAATTGTTTTTGCCAAAGTTCTAAATTATTTTTCCTGTAATAAAATAAAGCATATTAGGTGGAAAACAAAGAGTCCAAAAAAGGCCAATACCAACTGGAGCCCTAACAGCCAAGGTCCCCGCAGTGCTGATTTTTTTTTTTACGACATAAGTGGTCTCCTTGGCTGAGAGCAGCAGAGACGCGGGTCAATACTGTCATTCCCGCCTGCCAGCACTTTAGCCTTCATGCATTCTCCCTTGAATTAACTTGACCACAGGCTATTTCTTGTATGGTATAATGAAGAAATTGGCCAAAGTTCCTGCAAGAGATATAACATTGACATGAATTCTTTAAAACACATAAACAAGTCTTGAAGACGAGAAAGGTCATGATGAAAGAAACACATTTCCTTCCCTTAATATTTATGGGAAGGAAAGAACGCAAATCTGGGAAGTGACATAGGAACAGTAGCAATAGGTCATGAACAGAATGTCACGTGTGACCATGGGACCAGACAGGTGACTAACCATTGGGAAGAACTGTGGAGAGACACTGCAGGTTCTGGGGGATATATATATATGTACCTGATAGAATAGTGACATGATGTTCATTATAATTATAGGTCTGATTATGTGCTGACAGTTAGCAGGAGGACAGCAGATTTAACAGTAGAAGAAGACAGGACAAAAATAGTTGAAAAAAGAAGTCAGCTGGTTTGGCCAGGGCTGTGTTGTTAAAGGGGACATTGAAGGAAGATCCTCAGGTAAGTGTCAAATTCTTTTTTTTTTTTTTTTTTTTTTTTTTTGGTACCCAGGGATGAATCAAGGGGCACTTCACCACTAAGCCACATCCCCAGCCCTTTAATTTTTTTATTTTTTAATTTTCATTTATTTTTTATCTTTTTATTTTGAACAGGGTCTTGCTAACTTGCTCAGGCCTTGCTAAGTTGCTGAGGTTGGCTTTTAACTTGGGCTGCCTCAGCCTCGGATTATTTGGAACATCAAAATGAATTTTACATCCAGGCGCTATGCCTGTAAAGGCATGTGCCATAGTGCCTGGATGTAAAATTCATCTTGATGTCCCAAAGAATGGATTCTGTGCCAGGTGTCCTCTACAAGGGTCTCCATGGTCCACCTCCCTGGTGTGTATGCCATGTGCTTTCCTTCCACTTAAGAGCAGCCTTTAGAGACCCTGAAACAGAGGACCCAGCCAAGCTGGGTCCAGACCCCTGACCTACAGAAACTAGCATCACAAATCTGTGTTCTCATCAGTGGTTGAGCAGTAAACAACTAACACAGAGGCCAAGGGCTTTGACAAGGTTTCATTCCTAAGGGGTCTTCCTTTACATAATGTGGTCACCAATCACATGTATTACAAAAAAATTTTTTTTCAAAAGAAAATTCCAAGAAAGCCATAGAGGACAAAATTTTTATGTCGAGATAGCATTGAGCAGAACAATGTGATGCACAGAAGAAACCACTGGACTTGCTCTTGGAGATTGCCATCGACCTCTCCACGAGAATGAATTCTGAGTTTCTGAAGAAGTGGTAACAGTCTGTTTTCTGAGAACACAAAGCAAATAGACACAAGCCTGAGAGCCCCAGTCAGTGATGTACCTGTGGTAGACTAGAGGAAGTAGCTTGGACAATGACAGGTTTGGGCTCAAGTCCTGGCTTTGTCTTAGCTTAGACAATGTATTGAGCCTCAATTTGAACCATTAAAACAATCAATCCAACCCTAGTGTTGAGAGACTGAATAGTACTCATAACACGGAGCATGGAAGATAGGAGGTACTCAGTAAATATTAATTCTCTTCCTCTTTCTTTGTGCCGTAAATTAGTACATCTGAGATTTTAGAAGAGATTTTTTTTTTAAATCAGGGATGTACAACACAGATAGGAAATGTGGCCCATGAAGGAGGACCTAAACATAAAAGTCCGATTATATAATTATGAATAATGTGAGCAAAGAACTACTACTGTCCTAAGGAATCATGGCAGCTGCTTAGAGTGTCCTCCAACAAGTTCAGTTGTTTTAGGTACATGAATGAAAACTTAAGCACAGTCACATTACCAAAGACTCAGAGGAAGAGGAGAAATGGAAGGAGACAAGGAGACCATATTCACCAAGTCACAAAGGGCATGCACAGACCAGAAGTGACCCAGCCTGGTGAAAGGTGCCAAGGCAAAACAACATTTATTGTGCTGTGTTTGAAACAAAGAGGTAAAAATAAAAGGGATAATGTCTTAATTTGGGAAAGATGGTAGAATATTATCAGGTGATATAAAACAAACCGCTTATATTTTGCAATTCAAAGGAAGGTGATCATCAAACAGAAAAAGGAAATATAAACACAATGAAGGCACAAGCAAAGAGTAAGAATGTAGAGATGATGGGAAAATTGTCCTCAGTATTTATTCCAAAGAATTAAAGTCATCTTACTGCAGTGACCCTTGCACACCTGTGTTGACAGAGGCACAACTCACAAGAGCCACACCATGGAACCAGCATAGATGTCCATCAACAGATGAATAGATAAAGAAAATGTGGTGAATAGACACAATAGAGTTTTATTCAGCCATAAAGAAAACTGAAATTATGTTGTTTGTAGGCAAATGGATAGAACTTGAGAACATTGTGGTAAGCCAAATAAGCCAAACTCAGAAGGGCAAAGTTCATATATTTTCTCTCCTATGTGGAAAGTAGGAAAGAAAAAGAAAAGAGTGGTGGGGTGAATCTCAGGAAAATTAAAGGAAGATCTGTAGAATAGAAGAAAGGGACCAGGAGGAGGGATAATAGGAGGGAAAGAGGAAATACTGAGGAATGATATTGGCCAAATTATTTTGTTTCATTGTACACATGTACAAATCCCACCATTATGTACAACTATAATGCACTAATTTTTAAAAAATCATGGAAAAAAGAAAGGAAATTATATCTTGGCTCAGATAATTGCTCCCAAGAGAAAAAAAAAATTTGTAGATACAATTGTAGAACCACTGTCAGTAATTTTTGAAAAACCCTGTTGAACCAGTGACCAAAAAGCTACAAATAGGCAAAAAATGTAATTCTTCAGTAGTAAACATGTCCAAATAAATTTTGATATTGTTGTGCAACTGAATCCTCTAATGATAATTAAGGAGATAATTGGTAGGCACTTTTTTTTTTTTTGTACTAGGGATTGAACCGAGGGGTGCTTAACCATTGAGCCACATCCCCATCCCTTTTTATTTTTTATTTTGAGACAGGGCCTTGCCAAGTTCCTTAGGGTTTTGCTAAGTTGCTGAGGCTGGCTTTGAACTTGGGATCTCCTGCCCCATCCTCCAGAGCCACTGGGATTATAGGTGAGCGCCACTGTGCCTGGCCAGTTGGTAAGAACTTTGAGAAAAAAAAATGATTATCACTAGGAGCCAAAATGGGTTCACTAAGAAGACATTTGGCCAAACAAATCCCACTTCTTTTGAAACAAAGTGACTTATAAATAAGGAGGTGCTGGAGGTACATTTAGAAGATATGGAAATAAAAATTGAAAGAATTATTTTTATTTAGCCTAATAAAGAAGGACTTGGAGGAAATGCTTTCTTCAAGAATGTCGAGGACAATCATAAGGAGTTGAAAACATTGAGCACTACTACATCCTCTGAATCTCAGCTCAGATACCTTGAGGAAGTCATCACGGTGACACTGGTGCAGATCAACGCCCTTCATGTATGTGGCTATAGCACATCTAGATTTCCACTCTTGCAGTATGCATCAGTGTGTCACAAGTATAATAGTCCCTGTGGCTATAAGATCCACAGGGCCAGAGCCAAGTGAGAGGTCTAACATCATCAAACCCCATATGTGGATAATGTGCTTTATAAATTCTTTCCAAAAGAAGGAATGAATACATGAAAGAATTAAGAAAGCTTTGTAGGTGTCAAACATACAGTTTTCATTTCACAGTCAGAAAGAACTTTCTTACAATTAGGAATCTTTTAAGATGCCTCCAAAAATCATAAATTTCTCATTTTAAAAATGTTTAAGAACCAGGGGTTGGGGTTGTGGCTCAGTGGTAGAGCACTTGCCTAGCACGTGCAAGGCCCTGGGTTTGATCCATAGCACCACATATAAATAAACAAAATAAAGATATTGTGTCCAACTACAACTCAAAAATAAATATTTTTTTAAAATTGTTTAAGAACCTGAAAACCAGGCCATCCACGAAGTGTTTTGTACAGTGGGATGAAAGTTCAATTAGATGACCTCTAAATTCCCTTCTAAATCTGGCCCTAAAGTCAAATTGCCTTTTACTATAAGATGAAATCAGTCCTCAAGAAACGTTAAAACCCACGGCCTCAAAATTCCAGAAGCAAAATAGCTAAACAAAGAACTCCTGAATTTTAGCTTTATTTATTTATTTTTCTTTTGGTGTTCTCCTATGTTGCCTAGAACAGGGTTTTTTCCAGGCTGATAGTTAATATATTTTGATAAATACATGGCTACAGTAAATATAGATTATTTCTGAAATGAAAAGAGCAATGAGGATATTCAGCCCAACCACAGAAAGAAAAGTGATCCCCAAAAGGTTAAGGTGGTTTCTCAAAAATCACCAAGCCATTTGGGGACAGAGCCAAGACTTCACACAGTTAAATGCCAATTTTTTTTTTCTACTCCTCTAGGTTGCCTTAAGGATTCTGTGCAGAAACTATTGAAGACAAGAACTCTGGGTCTTGGGACAACTGAGATTTTTTTTTGAAACACTGTAAGCCTCCCTAGAGTCAAAAACCAAAGGGTCAAGTCATCACCGTTGTGATTCCAAGAGGGTTTGCTGGACAGAACCAGAGGAGGCACACAGAACCACTGGAATTGAACATCCATCATCACTGTTTTAGACAAGTTCTATGTTGCTATGACCAAAAGACCTGACAAGAACAATGTTAGAGGAAGAAAAGTTTATATGGGCTCACCGTTGCAGAGGTTTCCATCCATAGATGGCTGACTCCATGGCTCCAGGCCTGAAGTGAGGCAGAGCATCATGGCATAAGAAAGCAACTCAGGACATGGCAGTAGGAAGTAGAGAAGGTTCTGCTCACCAGGGACAAAATAGATACCCCAAAAGCACTCCCCACAGTGACTCGCCTCCTCCAGCCAGACCCTACCTGCCTATCGTCACTACACAGTTCATCTTTATCGGTGGATTAACGCATTGATTAGGTGAAGGCTCTCATAGCCCAGTCATTTAACCTTCTAAACTTTCATGCATTGTCTCACGGGTCTCACACCAGGATGTCCTGCCTCACCTCAGGCAAAGAGCAATGGAGTAGCCGTCCATGAACTGAGACCTCTGAAACCGGGAGCCCAAATCAACTTTTCCTCCTCTCATTGTTCTTGTCAGGTCTTTTGGTCACAGCGATGGAAAACCCGACTAAGACACATGTAAAGAGGGGCCTTCACCAGTCTGGTCATTTTGATTTGCAACAGGGACAGAAGTCAAGGACCTCTCCTTCCTCTTCATCCTCATGGTCCTCACCTTGCGGTGGGGCTCTCATGGACTCTCTGGGGAGGTAGTACAACAACTTTCTAACTGTTCTCCCTCCTGCCCATCTTCCTTTCTACTTTCAATTCATCCTGCCCACTTCCAGAGATTTGGTTTTCCAAAACCCAAGTCTGATCATGTCATTCTCCAGTTTCATCTTTGCCTTCAAATTACAGTCCAGACTTCTTAGTGCAATGCCTGAATGGTTTACATTCTGGCCCTCTGATTTCTAACCTGATCTTCTGCCTCTTTCCACCCAGCACTTAAAATGCAGTCACCTGAGTCCTCAGCAACCCTCACCTGCAGGGTCTCCTCACCTCTCACCTTTGTAGGTAGTACTTCCTTTGCCTCCAGTGGCTCTTTAGGGAGAGAGATCCAACTTACTCTTCAAGATGATCTTCAGCAGAGCCATTCCCCACACATCTCAAGGTCATTCCTCCATCGTCCTTTGCACAAATCTCTACTCCATCAATCAGGGCATTGCATCAGGTGTCTTTCTATGTAACTTCCCCACCCAGAGTAAATATATTTTTTTTGTTTGTTTTCTTTGCTTTACCATTGCCCTTCAGACTTACCTAGTGTATGGCTCAATAAATTAAGAAACCACATTCTCCAGGTTGTTGAATGATTAGATAAACCACTGTGTCCTCATGGTAAAATGGAAGACCCATGTTAGCTTGGTTTTCTGGTGAGGCTCACGTCTCTGGATGTCTGAACATGGAACACATTGATTCACACCTTTCACAGCACTGTCTCACCTGTCAACTACCTGTGTATTCCAGACCACGGTCACCAAAAGCACCCAACAAGCCCTCGATCCTGTGAGGGCTCCTGATGGTACGAAATGCCTGGCTAGTAAACAGTTACAAACACCTTTGTTAGAAATGGCCTGTGCACATTTCATACACCTGGTGAAATTCAGGTGTAAAAAATGAAGGTTATTAATCAAAGGCATATCTCACAATGATTCCACAAACACGAAAATGTGGGGTTTTTTGTTTTGAGGGTTTTTTTAGACAAAATCCTGAAGGTAAAGTCTCGCAGGAGAAGCTGATGTGTCAACAGAGGAACCCAAACAGCCTGTACTCTGCCTTCCCCAGGAGCAGAGGAGGGATACTTGTTCATTTTGAGGGGGATCACCAGGCCTGGGGTTCATTCCTGTTCCGTCATGTGATCTGCCCTGGCTTCCCTCTATCATCCAAAGGAATGGAAGTGAGAGAAGGGGGCTCGTTTACATGTGTTTCCTGTCATAAAATTTATATCCAAAGTCCAAATCCTCATCTCACATTTCTCTCCCAGAATGTGGAAAAACACTCAGAGACCCGGATGGTTCAAAAACCTGAATGACTTCTGCAAAAAAGGTAGATTCAATAATTGTAAATATATATATTTATGTATATACACAGGAAGTGGAAATTAATGTACTATTTGAAGGTAATCAGCCTTTTCACAATTATTTCATGGTCATGGATTTTGTGTTGATGTCAGTTAATTAGCCAAACATGAATTATATATGTCTGCTTTAAGGAAGCGTGTAAGCATATTAAAGGGTCCCCCCCCCATTTCATTGTGAAGCAAATCATTTGATGTTGCTCTGCATAAAGCTGTAATACACATCAAAAAGCAATCAACAAACTCTTTTTGAGTACATCTAGTAGGATAATTTAGATGGTTTTTAATCATGATTATGAAAATATAATTAGGTGGTTTCATGTTTGTTGTTGAGTCTATGGAAGGGAAAATGATCCTCCAAATAGAAAATGTGACTAATATTACACAGAAACCACAAGAGAGCTGGGCACACGAGGCACAAGTGTGCACATGCGCACACGCGCACACACATGCACACACACACACACACCCTGCCGGCTTCTTTCTTCAACACATCAGCAGCGCTCATATTTTAAATATATATATATATATATATATA
>NW_025999990.1:38770112-38837826 GCF_001458135.2 Marmota marmota marmota | reverse complement strand
TATATATATATATATATATATATATATATATATAATTTCTTTCAAGATGTCAAAAGAAATCTTATTTAATAAACTGATTATATACAAGTAGGTTTGAAAAATGCCTCTCGTTAAAGTCATCATAAACTTTAGCTGTTGCCTGCAATTCCAAACAAATCCTCCCTGCCACAGTCCCTGCAGAAAGGAATAGGGGAAGCTCATCAGCGCTCAAGCTGGTCGTGTGTCATTAGTGACCACTGGGAGCCGGTGTAGTCATGGATCTGCACAGCTAAATGATTGTGCACTCGTGGCCTTTTCTAATCCATTTGAAATAAACCTGATGTTTATCTATCTCCAATCACCCAGTCTGTGAGTTCTCGTGCCGGAAGATGAATTACACACCAGCCAACCACTGTTTCATGCCAAGCCACCCAGGCATCCCCCACCAAGGCCAGGAGAGATGACAAGAGGGACTCTGGGGCCTCTACCCCAGATGGTCGCCCTTGCCCCAGAGCTCCCAGACGGACTCCAAACCTACACTTTAGATCTCCCTGGTGCAGCCAGAGCTGACTGCTGGTCCTATTCGAAAAATCCATCCTTCCTGGTCCATCTCGGAAATCACATACAAGAGCCTGGGGTTGTGCTTGGAAGTAATTTGGTCACCAAGCAAGCTGGCCCCTTTTGTTGGGAAATTCAAAGAGTTGCATCGCCATGACTTTAACGAAGCCACAATTAGAGTGGCTTTCTTCCGGCACCGAGTGTAATCTGTTTTACCACGGAAATACAAAGTTGCTATCTGTGCACACAATTTTAGCATTTCTGGTTTTTATGCCATCTTACTTACAAGAAACTCCCAGCTGTTATAATTTGTCTCATCCATCGCTCTCTTGTAGAACCAGCCTTTGTTCCCTTTTCTCAGTGCCAGGGACTTGCTGGGTTTCACCTGATGTGATTTGTCCAGGCATTAATAATGCATCTTCAAGATGCAAGATGCATGAATTCCTTTAGTAACAGATCTGCTGGCAGAGGGCTGAATTGTATTGTACAGCTTTTCAGCAAAAAAGGGGAAGGCAAGGGGACAAAGGGAAGGTCATCGGCCTCAGGAGTGAGGGCATTGGTTATTTCAAAAGTCATTCCAACCAGCTCAGGGTAAGGGCAAGGGCATGATGAGGAGAAGGACTATTAGACCAACAATTCTCTTGTAAAAAAGGATAAAAAAAATGTTAAGCCTTTTTGCCCAATCTGCAACTCATCCCCAGAGAGAAAGTGAGTTGCACATGCAGATGACAGTCAGCCAGTCCCTGGTGTCTGGCCATGTTATCTTCATGCCTTACTGGGTGCACATCAAGGCAGATTCCTCATTCATAAGTCTTTCGTCTCCCTTTGGACCTTGGGCCACATTCCAGCTGCCTTCTTGGTGGCCTTGATGTGATTGTGGTTACTGTTACCCCCATGCATTTTTTATCATCTTGCATTTGTGAAGAGCTTGTATTTTCAAGCTGCTTTACAATCATTAATAAGTTACTTCTCACAATTATCCTGAAAAGTAGGGCAGAGCTTTTTTCTCCATGTTACAATAAAGGGAAGCAAAGTGCAGACAGTCTACCATGTGAGAGCTTCACAAGGAATATGCATTCCGAAGTTGGGATAAAGAGGCCAGGTGCAGTGGCGCATGCCTATAATCCAGTGCCTTAGGAGGCTGAGGCAGGAGGATCATGAGTTCAAAGCCAGCCTCAGCAAAGCAAGGCACTAAGCAACTCAGTGAGACCCTGTCTTTAAATAAAATACAAAATAGGGCTGAGGATGTGACTCAGTGGTCAAATGCCCCTGAGTTCAATCCCTGATACCCCCCCAAAAAGAGATACACTGACCAGGCCACCCGCCTCCTCATCCAAGGGCCATCTCTGGAATGATGATGTGGATGATGGAAGGACCCAATGAGAGATGATCAGGTTGCTTCGTGGACACAGCTGTAAACTAAACCTTGCAGGAAAATCATCCTGCTGCAAATGATCGGGGTTTTTAACACAAGCCTAGCCTAATACCACCTGTCTCCAACATCTTCTATTTTCTTAAGAAACAATGAATTTACTATGTAATGTTGAAATCAAAAGTTCAGCCATGAAAACAGTAGCTTATGCAGGTGATCATTTAACTTCCTGTCTCTATGAGGACTCCTGACAAGATCTGTCAATAGACAACCAAGCCACACTCTCGGCACAGTCATTACCATGGGTTCACCTGCCTCCTACTCCCGTTCTTACCACTGCCAACACTCCCCAATGCTCCCCCCCCCCAAAAAAAAAACTCTCATTTAATCAATAACATTTGCTTTCAGGGCAGCTCTCCTTTACTGCTATTCCATCTCTGTCTGGGTTACCATAGCAACTATTCTCAGAGCAGTGTGATACTCAGTTTATACATTTCAGCCCTGTCACATGACTGACTACCTGCTTTTACTTTAATCATTGCTGGAGGGAATACTCAAAAAGTGGCTGCTTCCTGCTTCCTGTTGTAGTCCACCAAACTGCCGTCATGTTTTACATTTCCTCCCTCCACCTTCAGAACACGTGTTAATTGTGCTGACTTCCAAAGCCGAGGAGGCAGGCTGCCGGGGTGAGTGAGAGGACCCAAACGACCAGAGTGAGCAGAACCTCTCAGGCCCTACAGCCCAGAGATGCTGTTGGATTTACAGGTTCCTTTTTTGTAAGATCTTAATGGCATAGAAAAAGATAAGTCCAACTTCATCCAAGTCTGAGATCCATCTTCCCCCTGGACCATGACATCCGAACGCTCGTCTCCATTCATGTCGCCATTGCCTGGGCCCCCTGCAAGGCAGGGCCAGGAACTTGGGACTCTCAGGAGCCTCCCTTGTTGCAGCTGAGAGGGGTCCGTTTAAATCACATTATAAAGCTAATGAAACACAGCTAATGAAGCACAGATGTCCTATCAGATTTGGAGCTCCGAGTCCCCATAAAAGCCCAGTAAAACCAAATGAAAGGAGCCTTGTATCCATGGAAATGGGCAGCTCACATGCTAATCCTTCCCCTTCACCCATTTATGAGTTCATTACCATTTCTAATTCCAGGGCTTCTGAAAGCATTTGTGGCTTCTGGGTCAGTCATTTCCTGGAAACTCATGGTGAGCTGGGCTCAGACGCCCTTGGCTTGGCCCCTTTCTTCAAAGACATGGGAAAGCAAAGACTCATACATGGCTGGTTAGCTGCAAAGTTCCTGGTTCCTTTTTTTTCCTTTTCTTTTCTTTTTCAGTAATGGAATAAATCGAGAGGCCTGGGTCCTCCTGGGACCTAGGAGCAGAACTTCCATCAACTGGGCTTCCATGTCTGTTGGGAACAGAAACAGGAAATTGGATCAGGAGTGACCTGAGAGCAAAAATGCTCTTGTGTCACAGAGGCGATGGGGCCTCTCCTTTAGATTAAGACGTGAGCCTTCCCTCATCCCATGGAGATGCTTTCTGCTTTATTATGGCAGCCACTCTTAATGGGCAAGGTCACGAAGGAAAGTCACAAGAGGGGGATGGAAATCTTATTGGAAAATAGGGTTGGACAGAATCCAGTGTGGAGGGCCTCCCCGGAGTAACAGGTGGGGCAGGAAGAACTCAAGAACTGGCGAGCACCAGGAAGGCACCAGCTGCCAAGTGGTGGGGGGTCTAGGAGAAGAGAGGCCATGCTTCAGAAAGAACAGAAAAAGAGCCCAGAGCATCTTCAGGAACCAATCTTGCATCCCTCTCAGATTCAGCTGGATGGGACTAACTGAGTGGACACAGAACAAGGGCTACTGGGCGCTCTTGCCAGTCAGAGACCCATTTCCTCTTGTAGCTTTTCTAGTTCATTCTCTCTTCGATATTTACCTATAGGAATAAGCAGCTGTGTCAGAGCCTAAGTGATTCTCCCTGGGGGGTACTTTGGGGGAAACTCTAAATATGCTTTATTTTGAGATATAATTTTGAATTTTGGAATTCTCCAGGATGTCTTCTGAAGGAGAAAGAGCACACGTCCTCCATTTAAAAATAAATATCTGAGTGTCAATGATACTGGGAAATAAAGTTGTACCCTTAAGAGTCTGACTACAGTTTTCTGTCACTTCATCAATCCAAGAACTCGGGAGTGAGAAACATTATAGATGAGGAAACCCAGGCACACAGCAATAGAGAGATTTTCCCGGGGCCATGCATTAGCAAAAGCAATGTAACTGGGGCTCCTAACAATACATTTCAGATCTCAAGTAAAAAAAGCATGACAAGCCCTCGACGGGTTTTTTGTTTGTTCGTTTTTGTTTTTTTTTTTCTCCCCCAAAACAATCAATTTTGTCCATCTTCATAGCTGAAAAATGAAGACTTTGTAAAAATGGTCCAAGAAATTAAAGCTTAGTCTTGTGATTATTACAGTGATTTGTCAGTGGTAGTGGATGATTTTTGGAAGTGTACCAGCTGTATTAACAGGAGGATAAGAGTGCAGTTCATTTTTCATTTGCCTAATATAGATATCTGTGCCTCGCCAAAGAGCAAGCTAGAAAGAAGTGATAAAGGCACAGAGAGGAAGAAACATAACTGACTTCACCAACCATGATTTAAACCTTTCCACTGCCTGCTAACGTGCCAGATTCTTACTGCTGATTTATGTGAAGAGCTGGCTCAACTGTCAGACGTAGAAATAACCCTGACCATGAAAGAAAAAAAAAAATCGGAAAAGTTATGTGGGCAACCAAGACCGTTTACCTGGCGCTACCATCTGACTCCGGTGAATGGGTCACAGAGCTAAACACAGTGGCCCGTGTGCTGACAGGGAAAGTGCTGAAAGAATCCACTGCTCCTGATGACAAAATGCAAGATGTGCTCCGTGGATCAGCCACCTCTTGTTCCGGAAGTTTCTTCTCCCAGTTTAGACAAAGTAGCTGGAGGCCAGCAGTCAACTTCGTGTACCAGGCAGAGCCACCGAAACAGCTGTGCTGGCGTCCTGAAGCTAGTGCCCACTGTCCTCTCTTCTCCAGCCTGCCCTCTTTCTGCCTGGGCCTTTCATTTAACCCAC
This sequence comes from Marmota marmota marmota, assembly GCF_001458135.2. Classification (NCBI taxonomy): domain Eukaryota; kingdom Metazoa; phylum Chordata; class Mammalia; order Rodentia; family Sciuridae; genus Marmota; species Marmota marmota. The sequence goes on along the minus strand of NW_025999990.1, from coordinate 38,832,800 downwards.
CCCCATCCCTCTTGGTAGCATATTTCAGACAGAGTGGCTTAGTCCAAGTTCACAGAACGTGTTCCCTCTTTAAGAGGATTAAAACAGGGCGACCTTCTTTCAACAATTCCCAAAAAGAGCAAGACCAAAGTGTTTGAAATCTTTTTAAGCAAATTTATGTAACTGTTGACATGATAAATTGAGAGATTTCTTATTCTTGACAGAGGGAATGCTTTGAAGTAATGGAGCTGAGCATTTTAAGTTGCAGAAGTCTAAGAATGAACTTTCTCTGGGGCTGACCACCCTCTGTCAGAGGGCAGGTGGGTCTCCAGAGGAGACAGTCGGATGAGTAGAACCCACAGCTGTACATCACGACCCTTTACTCACTAATACTCTTTCCAATGTCAGTGGCAATGGAGAGTCCTGTCTTCCCTGTGATACATATAAGGTAATACCTGGTAATTTGGAATAAAGTCTCCAGGAATATATCTGTGTTAGTCATATTTCTGTCACTATGACAAAATACCTGAAACAATCAACTTAGAAAGAGGGAAGGTTTAAAAGGTTTCAGCCATGTTTGTTTGAGGCCTATGGGGAGGTATTATATATTGGTAGAAGCAAAAGGCAGAGGAAACCTGTTCAGTTCATGAGGCCAGGAAACAAGAGAGAGAAAGGGATCATGGTTCCAATATCCCCTTCAAAGGGAACACCCACAATGACTCACCATCCAACTAAGCCCACCTCTGAAAAGTTTGTCCACCACCTCCAAACAGTGCTACCGGCTGGCCACCAAGCCTCGGCAACATCATAAGCTAGCTCTGCATCCGAACATGAACAAGGAATGGAATTTCACTCCATAGAAGAAGTATGTTCAAAGCGCTTTGACATCTTTTCCCCATGTGTGACTCCACGATCCTGCAGGGTAAGGAAAATGGTTTCCACCTGAGCTACAAGAGCTGAGTGTAGCTTGCCCCACAGAAGGCTGGGGTGGGTTCAGTCCAGAATGCAGCCCTATCAGTGCTCAGTTGCCCCTCTTAACTCTCTGCTGCCATGTTTTCAAGAACTGCCTATTCTAATCACAAACTGGTTTTACACTTTGACCCCATGTCCCCACTTCTAGGAAAGTACAACTGATATAATCAACTAGAATAGCAGATTCCACAAAAACTCACCATTCCTTGGCTTTTTTCAAAAGTTGCAAATAAATTTTTACAATCAAATTATTTTAATAATTAATCAATTGATTAATGTTAGTTAATTAATTTTAATAATCCATGCCACTTGTATAACCAAATGAGTTCTGTGCCAGGGACAATGAGTTTCAGCTCTAATTCGCCTAGGCGATCCCTAAGTATCAATGTTAACCCTTATAAAATAAAGGGATTCATATAGTTTATTTTTAAGGTATCTCTTCAGGTCCAGATTTTGTGAATCTAAAATCTTTTAGGACATTAGGGTTTTCTCACAAATGCTGTATCCGTATTAATCCTGCTTCATGTTTTCCACTAAGGAAAGCCAGCAGGGATCCTCCTCTGCTCCCACCCAAGAGCCCCTTGAAGAATTAACAGGAGGTTCAAGCAGGAGCAAGTGGCCTCACTTCTCTGTTCTGAGGACCCAGAGACTCTAAAGGGAAACCAGCAAGAACAGAACTAGAGGGGAACAGAATGAACAGAGATTCTCTCAGGCAACTTCCCTCCCTGGGAGCCTCCTGTGCCTTTCCTGGAGTCCAGGGGCACTGCTCTGCCAACAGCAGGTGACCTCTGGTCTCTTTGCGGGTGGACTCTGCTCTCCAGCTGGAGTGACGCTGACACAGGACTGGCAGAAAAGGGGGTGTGCTCAGCTCTGCACCCGAAGAACAACTCTGTAGACACCCAGAGGCCAGGAATAAATCATGCCCCACCGTCTCCCACTGCACAGGAATAAAGATGGAAATCGTGGGCTCCTGCGCGGCCAAGAGTGCGGCCTCTGGACAAGTCTAGGGAAGAACGATGATCATCATCATGATGATCGGATTCTCCACAGCAGTATCCATAGATCCAACCAATGTTCACATGGATAATCTGATCAATGGTTTATTAAGCCAAACGATTAAAATATATTTGGCAGAACCTTGTTCTCCATCCTCATGTTTGCCAAGATAAACCTGCCCTCACCACCACCTTGAGCCTGTTCCGAAGGAAAATGCGTCTAAATCTGCTCTCTTGCCCATTTCCTTCATGCATTAATACACCTAACAAGTTCATTGATCACCTCTGTTGGCCAGGCACCGTGTTAAGAGGGACGGGAGACCACGTCGTGGCACACCCTGCTGGCCCTCAGCGGCAGCGCTCTGGTGACCGCTTCAGAGAAGAGAACTTGGAGACTTATTTGAGAAAAAGAAAAAAACAGGTTGCCATTTTTTAAATAAATGAGCTTTTGGAGTAAATGGTTTAAAAGAAGGAAGAAATTGGTGATTGTGAGGAATAGACCTTTAAAATGACGTTCAGAGGAGGGCAGGTGCGCGTCGATGTTGTATTGTCCCATGGAGATACTGAGTGACACTTGAGGTGGGGCCACTCTGGTGTCACGGATACATGAAAATCCTTATCCTTCTGCAAGGAATTTACCAGCTTGGTGAGAGTTGGAAATTGGAGAATGTTCTACAATCTGTGCTGGGGAAGAGGAGTGGAGGGTGTGGCTCCAGGTGGACCTTGCCGAGGGAAAGGTGCTGTTTCTGTAGCTGAACTCGCTCATCCAGCCCTGAGCACACAGCTGACAGTGCCACACTTGAGGTTTGTGCCACAGAGGACTTCAAGTGGGATTTAAATAGGGCGCTGTCCCTGTTGAGACTGGCACTGGGCTCTGGCAGGGCTCTGGCACAACGTGGCTGCGGAGGCTCCACCCACCACCCCATCCGGATCCTGAAGCCATAAAGAGCCCCACAGTCATTCTTACCCAGCGCCTATCAGCTGCTTCCCTCCTCCTGCCACACAGTTCCTCTCTCGCACCCAAGAGGGGATTCCCTTAAATTAGTCATAGTCAATCTAAAGATCTATTTATAATTGACCAAAATGAGTTAAGTTTAAGTAGGTAAATGAAAACTCTTCCAATGAAGTCAAGGAAAAGACAAGAAATCCTGCCACCCCATAGGACCATCATATCAGCAAATTGGTGGTCCTGGCCAAGACGTCACAGAAAACAAATGAAATGGGAAAAAATGGAAAGATAAGAAACTGTAATTACTTTATAGAATGTGATTATGTATCCAGCACTCAGAAAGAACCTACTGAAAAACTGCTGCAACAAATCTAAGAGATAAATAAGATCATCTGATATAAGATCAACATGCCAAAATCACTTCATAATCATTTATCAGTAATGTCCCATTAAAAAATGTAATGAACAAAAAATCTTATGATAATAGCAAAATGCTAAAATTAAAGCCAATAGAAAATATGCTGAGATGCAACCTTTATATGTGATAACTATTCCTAAGTCAATCTGTATATTAAAAACAATCAGGATAAATTTGATTCAAATTTATTCATATAAAGGATAAAAGGATTTTTTTAATCTGAGAAAATTTAGGGGAAAAAAATGAGGATATGAACTTATACTACCAAATGTTAAATACACTATGTAGTATTTGAGAAATGTGCCTCTAGATTCACAGAAAAGAATAGAGAAAGAAGAATAAATAGGAATGTCATATATATATATATATAAACACACACCCACAATACATAAAATCAATCAAGTATTTTAAATCCATTGAGAAAAAGCAGAATATATGCATTAAACAGCACATGGAAAATCATGTCCTTACTTTGGAAGAAAACTCAGATTCCTGTATCACTTCATGTAAAAATAAATCTCATGGAGATTCAAGAACTAAACATAAAAATGTTTAAATATGATGGACTAAAATATTTGTTGTGATTAGGATCTTTCTAAGCAACAAGAAAATATAATATATATTCTATATAAATAAAAGGATGAATAGTTTGGAAAGAATTTTTAAATTCCTTACAATGAAATATACCACAATCAAAGATAAAAGAAATAATTTGGATAATAAATTTGTAATAAATGTGTTTCAGACAACAGATGATTGCTTATAATATATAAAGCGTTTTTGCAAATCAATAATAAAGTAACCGAAGAGGAAAAAAATGGACTTGGATATAGCTGATATTGATTGAGAAGGTCTTATTTGTTAGACAATATCTTAAGCACCTTAGGTGTATTAACTCAACTGATTTTCATAATAACCCTTTTTTATCATCTCTATTTTGAAAACAAACTGACAAAAAGAAAAATTTAGGTAATTTCCCAGAATTCAGAGTTAGTGCTATCATTAGGATTTAAAACTTTAAAATACCCTAGCATAAATCATATAAAAAGAAATATGAATACCTAATAAACATAAAAAAGCTGTTCAACCTTAATAACAATCAGCAAAATGAAAATAGTTAAATAAAATAAGGTAATTTAACCTGCCATCCAGTACTCAATTATTGGCAAAATCCCTTGTTACAGCATTTTTAGAGGGCAATTTAGCAATGTCCATCAAACTTAAAATAACATGCTTTAACCCCAAAACTTCATTTGTAGCCTATAGAAATATTCAGACATGCACCAGAGATTCATAAGGTAAAAAATGGAAAATAGTTTATATGTCCATCAATAAGGGTTATTATAATCCGATCATGGATCATAGGTAGTCTGGTAGTTACAACAAATGAGTTATATCTATATGAACCAGCAAGAAAAGATGTTCCAGACATATAATAAGGTGAAAAAGCAAGTCTTCAAGTAATACATATAATCTGATATCTCATTATATATTCATTTTTTTATTGACATCAACAAAATTAATACCTATGGCAGCTGGAAACAGTCAGTGGAGATAAAATGGTAGACCAAATAGACAAGGTCTCTCTCTCCTCGAGTTCCCAGTCTGAAAAGGGAAAGACAATAATCTAGCACATCAACACAAGACCAAAATAATTTAGGTGATGTATTAGTTTTCTTTTGCTGTCATAACAAATTACCACGTACCTGGGTGCAAGCAATCAAATTTGTTATCTCACAATTCTGTGCACCCAAAGTCAGTCCAAGTCCCAACCAGCAAGGGCTGCATTCTTTTCCAGAGGCTCTGGGGAAAGAGCAATCCTTGCTCCCTGGGCTGTTGGCAGAATTCAGTTCCTTGTGGTTGTAGGACTGAGGTCCTGTTTCCTTGCTGGCTATCAGCAAAAGGCCGTGCCCAGTTACTAGAGATCACCTGCTCTTCTCCTCTCTCCACCTTCAAAGCCAGTAATGGTGGGTCAAGTCTCTCTCGGTCCCTGAATCTCATGTCCTTCTCTCTGACCCAGCCAGGAAAGGCCAGCCCCTGTTAAGGACTCATGTGATTAGGTTGGGCCCACCCAGGATGATCTAGGATTGTCTCCTGATCTCAAGGTCCAGATGTTCAATAATATTATGCTTCATCTCATCAGCCATGGAGGATAACATATCCACAGTCTCCAGGGATTCGGGAATGGCCATCTCTGTGGGGGCAGGAGCATTATTCCGCTGCAAGGAAAGCTAAAATGATAGGCTAAAGGTGGAATGGGAGAGGTGCTAATTTAAATTGTGTCACCAGAGAAGCCCTCTGAGGCACAATCTAACTGTCAAACTACAGGCTACCTCTGGAAAGAGGAATGGAATTCAAGGATGGCAGCTTTTCCTCGTTCATCTACCTTTTCCGTTTCATTCAATGCTTTACTTACAAAAATTTTTTTAAGCATCGTTTATGTCCATAAAGACGTAGAAACCAAAAAAGGGAAATCACCTGACTCTTGGCCTCAGTGAAAGCAAAGCCAAGAGTTTAAGATTTAAGTGCTGGTCCAAGTTCGCATATTATAAATTCTGACACACACACACATAGAGAAAATAAAAACAAGGCCTCGTCTTGGATTCTAGGAAAGAATCTGTTCAGGAAGGGAGTGTTAAACCAATGTCCTTCTTTTCCTGAGTCTTGAAGGAGAATCCACTTGCCAATTAGGCGTTTTTACACATCAGCAACCCTGGAAACTCCTCGTGGCTGTAACCTCTTTCTGCTGGTGCTCACTTGCTGAGCCCTCACCCGGGATATCTCACATCATTTCATGTGGTTTTCCAAGAAGGACACTAAAAGCTGCTCTCAGAACCAAGGCTGGCAGAAGAAAAGCTACTCAAGTGGGCTCTGTAGGGCAGCAGTCCGTCAGAGCAAAAGGGCGAGTCTTGCCAGAATGCATTTCTACTGCTCAAGACGCAAACCAGGGAGGGATCACAGGAGGATCCAGGGAAGCAAGCACCTGCTGCTCAGGAGACCCAAGGGCTCTCCGAGGACCCTGGAAAGCAGAACTTTGAGCCATTTGCTAGAATTTCAAGACTCCAGATAGAACTGCAGCAAATTGTTTGTTTCTAAATGTGTGTACCTATGTGGGTGTGCGTTTTTGTGAACATCCGAATTACAACTCCCTTGGAACAAGAATATTGCACCAAAAAGCCGTGAGAATCGACATCTTCAGGAGTCCACACTTACGTGCTAATCGCATAGATTTGTTTTCTCAGGCACCCTGCCTGCTGAAGATAGGACTTCTCTGAATAATATGTTTACAATAGTCTAGTGGACTCTTCTGTTTGAAGGTCCCTTCGTCACCTCAAGAGTGACAAATCCAAAACGGAGCATAGCATTGTCTGCTCAGAAAGATTGCCTCCTCCCAGCCCTTCCTGTCTGGGATGGGACATCTCTGCCTGTCACTCAAGCTTGGGTGCTTAGGGTCATTCTTCAGTCATTCCTCACCTTCAACTAGTCACCCCCACCCCCAAATGCTTTGGGGAAGTAGGTGAAACATAAATCATACATAAATAAAAATAGCTTTTAATTGGCCACCAAATATATCAACAACTGTTCTGTAAACCCCTCCCTCTCCATCCCCACTGTCGAGGATTGCTTCCCAGGACTGTTTATCTGAAATATTTCCTCAGGCACCTCCTCCACCCATGGCCTGTCCTGTCTGTCCAGACTCCCTGGGTTCCACCAGTTGGGGAACACAAACACAGCTACGTTATCATCCCGTGACCACGTCGTGTTTCGGCCCTTTCAAGTTTGCCTGGAGGCTCCAAGTCCGAGATCTCAGCAAGAGTCACTTCCTCAATGTGTGGATATATAACTCGGACTGTTATATATAACTCGGACTGTTATATATCCCCCCCCATTGTCCCCAGGCTTTGCCGCTCAGCCTCCACAGTCTCAGGGCCTGACGGCCTCTTCCTCTCAAGAAGCACATCTGGTAAAACCTCTTCTTCCCTGGGCCCCAGGAAGGGGTCCCAAGACCCCTTGCTCGATGGTGCCTGAAGTTCTCATTTCCTCCTGCTGTCTCCCCTCCCAAGAGGTGGCACAGCATGACCTAGAACGGACCACCTTCCCTCTGCAGCTCCAAGACAGAATCAAGTACAAATCCAAAGTCGTCTCATCCATAGCAGCCAGCGCCACTCCCGCCTACAGAGTCAGTGTCCACGCAGAGTCAAGCACTCTGTCACAGCCCTAAAAGAGAGAGAGAGAGAAGGCGGGCAGGAGGGAAGGAACCAGCAGCATCCAGAAGCACAACTCTAACTACACTCAAAAAGGTGTATCCTCAAATTAGAATTTACCTCCTCATTTATTTCTTCTTGCAAAATATATATATATATATATTTTATATATATATTTATATAACATAAAGTATATATATTATATATTTATATATACATATATAAATATATATTATATATATTTATATATAAAGATATTTTTAAATATTTATATATTAAAATTCTTTATGTATATAAAAATATCTTTATATAAATATATATTTTATATATTTATATAAATATATATATTTTTAAGCACCTACTATGTACCAAACAGTAAACTGAATAGACAGAAGCCTTCTGGAACATAAGCTCTGATGAGAAAAATAGATAATTATAAAAATCAATAACAACAAAACACAACCAAAGTCAGCAAGGTTGTGGCAGGCAGTGGCAAGTCTATGAGAAAATAAGACAGGGCTGTGGAACAGAGAGCATAGGGGCCCTTAGATAAGGCAGTCCTTATCTAAGGTAGTGTGACATTGAAGCTGAAAGTCAGGACCATTGAGAAGAGTCTTTTAAGACTGTGCATCTCAGCCAACAGTCACTTGACAGTTGCCCTCAGTAAAAATGGGTGGATACGTGCTTCACATCGGTATGAGTTTGCTAGAACTGCCCTAACAGTACACAACATGGGTGTCTTGAAAGATAGAAATTGATTGTCTTCCAGGTCTGGAGGCTAGAAATCCTAGACCTAGGGTTTGGCAGGACTGTGGTCCCTCTGAAGGCTCTCTAGAAGGATATGCTCTGGGCCCCTCTTCCAGCTGTGATAGTTCTTTGGATCGTGTCAAGACCTTAGTCTTCACGTGGTGTTCTTCCTGTGGGTGTGTCTGTCTCTAAATTTCCGTCTTTTATAAGGACACCAGTCATATTGGATTAGGGACCTATATTAGTACATTTTTTGTTACTCTAACAAAATACCTGAAGCTGTGTACTTCATAAAGAAAAGAGGCTTATTTAGTTCACAGTTTAGGAGGCTGAAAGTCCAAACGCATCAGCCATGGCAAAAGCCCCCATGGCTATATCCCAGGGTGGATGGCATCACAGCAGGAGCATGTGCCAAAGGGGAAAGTCACTTGTTGAGACAGGAAGCCAGAGCAAGGAGTGTGACCAGTCCTGCTCTTTTTATAGCAACCCTCTGGTGAGAACTGATTAGAGTCCCGTGAGAAATACAGCACCTCCTTCTGAGGTCAGCATCTCTGATGACCTAAGAACTTCCCCCTTGACTTCGCCACTTCAAGGAGCCACCATCTCTTAAGATACGTGAACTGCTGTGGGACAAATCACAGCCAAACACAGCAGAGGCCAGCCTGCTCTAGTGTGATGTCATCTTAACCAAGTACATCTGCAACAAGCCGATTTCTAAATAAGATCCCATCCCGACAGATGAATCTCAGGGTGAACAATTCAACCTGTAACACCATTTCTACAATGAAGAGGTCCATTCAGGTATATATAGAGGACTAGGTCTCTCCTTGATGTCCCCAGCCACTCTCTTGGGAGCAGGTCAAGCTTCCCACTGTCTCCCCTGCATCATCAACGCCATGAATGAATGGATCCTTCCTTGTTGATGGCTGATGAATGGCGCACGTTACACTAAAGTTTTACAATGTGTGCGTTGTTCTGCGGAGGTAGTCAGGGATTCATTCATTTGTGTGCCGGGCAGCAGATCTCGTGCTTAGCAGACAGAGAAGGCTTAACTCATTTCAGGGTCTGATGTGATTAGTAACTGTACCTGGAAAGACGATGTGGAAAAAATTAAATGGCTTGCATCTAATGCTGAACCAGCCCCTTTGTCTCGGGGCTGGGATTCCAGAGACAGCAGAGCTGAGGAGCTTAGGCAAGGTTGGCAAGAGGTCATTTGTTGAAGATTCGAGAAGAGATTCTGGTGAAAGAGCAGTCGGGAGAATACATCCATCCAGGCCCCGGGGCAGCTCACCCCCTCCTTGCCCAGCCTGGGGACACACAGCTGCCCTGTCCAACCTCAGAGGGGCAAATTCCCCGACATCAGAGAGGCAGCCCAGGGCTGCTAAACGGAAGCCTGGCCAGCGAGGAAGCAGCTGGTCTTGGCAAGCAAAAAAATACCGCCCCAGGCAAAAACAAAGCAAGAGGGAGCTTGGAAAAGCTTGGTTCTGAGGAGCCACTCCCTCCCTCCCTCGGACGATTTTTTTAATCTAATATAAAAATTTTAAACCTGTTCAGGAAACATCATGGCCAATTCCTTCAGTCTGTGATTTTCTGTGATTAGAAATCCTTAGAAAGCTTTTCCTTTCCTTTCAAAAGACTTGACAATGTGTTCTTATGGTGTATCCCACCTTGTGGACGGCTATTTTGTCGTCCAATATTCTTTGGGAGTCCAACAGAGACAACCAGGAATCTTGGGTCATTTCATGAGGTCCTGAGTGACATGGAAGGGTATGTGTAGAATGTGGATTCTTGTTTTCCTCTCTCTTTGTCCTAACAAAATGAACCATTAATGACAAGCCACTTTTCATTGTTGAAAATCATGTTTATGCGGCAGTCTCTTCTGAAACATGTTTAATCCATTTATGAGTTTCCCACTCTGGATAAGAACTCACGAAACTGAAATTAGTTGTGCATCATAGTTTCTTTTTTTTTTTTAATATAAGAACTGTAACAGTACCCACTTGGTGGAAATAAGGCCAGGTGAAATTTTCACAGATAGGTCTAATTAGGATCAAAACCAGAGATTCTATTATTTTTACAGATAATAAAAATAACTAGAATCAATTCTTGGATATTTACAATGTGATAGGCCGTGTGCTATGTGTTTGGGATTTACCTTACCTCAAATCCATCAATAAAATTTTTGCTTAGAAACTATATGTAACTGGCCCTTGATCAAAATTAGTATGGGGAAGAGTTTGGATTCAGATTTTGTCTAACTCTAAACCCTAGTCTTAGTTCAATACACTTCATAAATAAAAACAGGAAAAAACCATTAAATGTTAGTTAAAGACTAAAAGCTTTAGGAAACTACCACTGGTAAAAACAAAAAAAAATCTTCTAGAAAACTGACTTATAAAAATAACTTCTATTAAAAAATACAGAAGATAAGTTCTATAGGGTAAACTGAGGCATGGGATTTGTAGCCGAAACTTTTTAGAACTTATTCTGAAATGCAATTACGTATGTATGAAATACCACTTTGCATTATTTCGAAGGCAAGTTCTAGAAGCACTGGAGACATATAATGATAAAAATTACACGATAAGCTTTTATGCAACAGACTTATTGAACACAACATTACGTTAGTGATGCTATTCTAAGAAAAACTAGTCATGCTGGGCTAAATTTTCCAAGAATGCAATTTAAGCCCACAGTAAGGTGTATTATAAAATGAATGGAATACTGTGGTTCAAACACAGCCCTCGGAATGGTCCATCTGTGAACCTTATCTCACCGATTCTCATTAAGCAGTGATTTCATTTTTCGACATCATCTCAAGTTCCACTCCCGGGCAGTCGTTCGGCTGCCTGGCTGGTCTCACAACACATGCAAATATGAATTAAAGGTGGCCGTACCACAAGGCTGCAGAGAGTTTGCTGATACCTTCCCAGTGTGAGGCAGGGCCTCAGCAATCACAAATGGGAAAGAGGAATTGGTGGTCCCAGCGGGCCTTCCTTTTATTATCCACTGAGGACTCATTTGGAGAATGGCACACACACACACACACACACACAACCTTAAACCACTTCACCTGCCCGCCACACCGTGTGCGCATGTAAGGTTGAAGATATGCTGGATTCTATGAAAATAAAATCCCAAACCTGCACGGATACCTTGTCACGGACTCTCCCTGCTCCCCAATCAGACTTGTAAAAGGGATATTTTCTTCATTATTCATGTGGGAAGATCAGAGTGTGAAATGTAACCATTTTGTTCAGAGCCCAGGGAATCAGTGACAGAACCCAGAAGTGCAATTTTTCTGTTCTCTGACCTCCTCTAATGTGCAGTCTGCACCTTTCCTACAGCCTGGTCAAGTTATTTGTAAATTCGTCTCGACCCTCTTCCATGACAATAAGCTCATTAGGGTGGGGGCCACTTCTGTTTCTTTTTCAGGTTCTCACCCACCCCAGCCAGGTGCCTTCCAAGGTTAAATGTGAGCTTATAACAAGAGGGCACACACGATTTAAATAGAGATTTGGGTTGGATTTGGGGAGTGCTGATAATAGGGATATCCATCAGCTTACACCTGGGCATTCCTGTGCTTTCTTTATAGAACACAAACCTCCACAGATATTTTTACTACTACTCACCGTGAAGGGAGGACAAAGACATAGGAGAGAAAGAACAAAACTATACCCCAAAGGAGCTAGCAAGGGTTAAATTACTATGTGTTAGAAGGCTCTAGGAAGTACTCACCCTTTCTGTTCCTGGACGCCCATGGCCCTAACCCCTAATTATAAATATGTCACCAGCTACAAGGAAACCTCATGTATGTCCTATGCCCATTGGATGAGCCCCTGATTCGCCATGGAGATCTGAGCTGATTCCTACTCTCAGGGGTAGGGAAGTCAACAGGTACTTATCATTGAAGACTGGGACTGCGGGTATCAACTGCCAGCCAGGAAGTGAGCTACCTGGAACTGTCCAGCCCAGCTAAACCTTGCATGACTACAGCCTGAGCCAACATCATAAGGAGCAGAAGAAATGCCCAGCAGAGGCCAAACAACCCACAGACTCATAATAGTAAAATGATAGTTGTATGTAAGTCACTAAGTTTTGAGGCATTTTATTACATAGCAACTGGAACACCGAGCCTAATGCCAAAATGAGGCAACTTTAAGAGAAAGAAATGGCCTAATGGAGAGGTGTGAGTGTATTTTGCACATGCAAGGACGTGCATCACTGTAAATAGAGTGCAACAAGGGTACTCACCACCCCCCACAAGACAGACCACCAGTGAGTCTCACCCCTGGTACTCATGACCTTGCATAGTCTCTTTCCTTAGCAAAAGTGTGATCAAGAGAATGTGGTAGAGGTCACTTGGTAGGATTTCCAAAGTTATGTCACAAGCAACCTTATGCATGTTTCAGCTTTCGCCCTGGGAGAAGCCACCCACTCTATGACATGACCAAGTACCCCATGACTCCATGCCAAGAAGAAACCCTTGGAGAAAGAAAAACCTGTCCAGGCCTCAGCCCTGCCAACCCTCCCAGCTGCAGTGTCAAAGATGAGCCTGAGGAAGCCATGTGTGATCCTACCCAACAAAATCTTCAACTGACTCCAGCCTCAACTGAGTCTGAAATCAGTGAGACACCCCAACCAGAACCTTCAGCTGAGCCTCGTCAACCCTCAGAACTTGTGGAGAGGAGATCGATTAAATGGTTTTTAAGCCAAATGAGTTTAGGTTGGCTTGTTATGCAGCAAGAGATTCGTGTACAAAAATTATATTTGTAGGCTATAAATATCTCAAATCTTGTCATCCCCCATCCTTACCAGGGATTGAATCTGGGTGCGTAACCACTGAGCCACATCCCCAGCCCACTTTCTTTCTTTCTTTCTTTCTTTCTTTATTTATTTAGAGGCGACGTCTTATTAAGTTGCCGAAGCTGGCTTTGAACTTGCCATCCTCCCGCCTCAGCCTTCTGAGCTGCTGGGATTACAGGCATAGACCACCACCCCTGCCTTCAAACCTTCTGGTTCTTTGTACACAAACAAGTCTTGCGGCTTGTGGCACATGAGAAATCTGGGATAGGGTCCATGAGACCAACATGTCAACAGCTCATTCTTGCACAGGCTCAGAAAAAGAAGAAAAAGCAAAGAGAATGATATTCACTATCAAAATAACCTGTGATATCAGCGAGCTGCTTTTAGGACAGCCTCAGAAATGAGGCAACTGGACTTTTGGGCTGAAGAACCAAGTTGTCCGGGACAGATTAGACCCACGTGGTTGGATGCTTTTTACCCAGAGAAGCCAGCCCTGGATGAGGATAAAATCATCAGGCCTTGGACTCCAAGTGCTCACTTATAAGAAATTTCCCCTAGATACCTTTAGGATTTTAAAACCAGCAAATCATGCAACATCAAAGAAGTTCCTGAATTATGTAGAAGACAGTGCAATACTGGAGCAGCTGTGGGAAACAGCTGCTGGGTGATGTCAGGAAAGGAAGTCAGCTTCGGAGCAGCGGCCAGCAGCACAGGACATGGGGTCATGGGCCTCCACATGGCAGCAGAGCTCCCTCCCCAGCCAAGCCTTGGTGCTGTCACAGACTGTCATTTACCCTTCACTTTCTCAGATGCAGGCGCCTTCTCAGTGGCACCCGCTCATCCACAATCTTCTCATTTTTGGTATCAAAAGTGCACATCTATCCTCATCAAAGTACTTTATTAAATACATTACCATACATGACCTGATTCTGTATCTTTGTATTAAGGCATAATATTGACTCTGGCATCAGATTTATGTGATGGTGAAGCCCTACTTGTTACTCACCATCTGCGAGAATTCTGAGAAGTTGTTTCACCCCTCTGAGCCTCGGTTTCCCCATTGATGAAATGGGAATGAAAATGGTGCCTATGTAATAGGATTACTGAGACTATTTAACACACAAAGAATGTCTAGACCATTGAAAACACTCAAATATTACTGCTGTGGTCTGAATTTTGCGTTCCCCCAAATTCATACATTGAAACCTAATCACTTAAGTGGTGATGTTAAGAGATGAGACCTTTGGGACCTGATTAGGACTTCAGGACTCCACCATCACGAATGGCGTTAGTACCCTGGTAAGAGGCCTGAGGAAGCCTGGTTGCCCCTTCTACCAGGCAAGAACATGGTTAGAAGTCTCTATGAGGAGTGGGCCATTACCAGACCCCAAATCTTCCATATCTCGATCTTGCATTTCACAGCTCTCAGAACTGTGATCAAGAAATTTCTGTTGTTTATAAATTTCCCACTCTAAGCTCTTTTGTTATAGCATCCCAAACAGCCTCAGACAATTAGATGTGTTATTATTCTGGAGAAATAATGTATTTTTTTCCTTCCCTATTCCTCCTCCTCGGAGTTGCATATACTAAACCAAGATGGCAGAAGGACACAAAGACCTTATGTCAACACTGCATTGTTAACATAGCCTCTGGAAAGGATTTAATCATTTTACAGACACTTTATCTTAAGGTTAGAATTCTAAATTCAACATTTCCTCTCTTCTCTCTCCCAACACCTCCCTCAGCTTCCTGAGTGGTAGAAGGAGCAGGAAAGAACAAGAAGACCAACCACCAGTCCAAGAAGAAGTGAGCCTGTGAGGGCCATGAACCAAGGAGGAGGTGAGGAGCACAGGACAGACCTGAGGAAGGGATGGGGGAGAAGAGAAAGGGGGATCAAAGGAGGAAAACTCTGCTGCCCTCACTGAAGGTGCTGGGCAGGGTCCTACCCCAGAGAAACCAAGTAGGAGGCTAAAGCAATGGAATAGTCCACTCGATTCCAGCTCCCCTTGAGGGCTCCAAAATGGTTTGGAATATATTATTTAAATCCCACACATGAGGCATCTTGGGTCTTGGAATGGGCGCTCAGTGGAATAACAGCAAGACTGCGACTGAGGGAAAACCTAAGTAAACCCTCTAGTTTCACTTGCTCCTCGCTGACTTGAAAGTCATTAATTTTGGAGGTCACTCAGCTACACAATACATTATTAGTCTCCCACCATTTTTCCTGTTGGGACACCTCTGGCACCCAGCGCCCAGGTATTGGTTTTTTAAATGCCATTCTTCAATAAATGGAACCAAAGCTCTCTGGAGAAATGGCTGATTCAAGAGCTAAGGCTGAGAAGGTACAGCTGAACCTGGAGCATCTCGTAAGGCCGGAAAATAAAGACGTGCTCGGAACACAAAGACACACAGCACTCACCATGATGGCATGTCAAGCCAACACAGTGATAATCCAAAAGAATTCCCAGTGACCAGAGCTGGAATAATTGGAAAACAAAGCAATACTAATATTGGTTCTAACTCAAATAATAACCAAAGAATTAGATGAATATCCATGAGTCTGTACTGATATAAATAATTGACTGAATAAATAATAAGTGGGGGAGAAGGGATACCTCTTCCTTACAGAAAGTACAAAGAATGAGAAACAGAAAAATCGCCATTAGAATTCCTCAGTAATGACTGGGGTAGTCCAGACTCACAGATGAATATTAAAACTAGAAGATGAAATGTTAAGGAGAAGCGAGATGTTTGCATAACGTCACATTATGTCCTCTAATAAATAATTCTGTGGCGGCTTTAACATGTGTCCACCAATTATTTGATTCACCTCTGTATGGAGAGTGGGGCTTAATTCTTCTCCCTTTGATTGTAGGCTGGACTTAGTGACTCGCTCCTAAAGAGCAGAGTATGAAAAGGAAAAAGAATAACATCATCATAGTGGAGAAATCTGACAGACACCACCGTAACCAAGGGGTCAAAGTTAACATCACCAGCAATAATAATTCCTGTTGCTCTCCTGTGTCCCCCAGTACAGTGTGCTCAGGGCACTTCACCTCCGTGGTACTGCTCCCCAACAGCCATCATCCTAGACTGACATGAGACAATATCAGATGAGCCCAAATCGAGAGACATTCTACAAAAATACCTTACCCAAACTCGTCAAACACATCCAGGTCGTGGGTAAGGAAAGGCTAACAAACTGTCACCGACTAAAGGAGAGTCCAGAGAGATGGCAACTAAACGCAATGTGGGATCCTGAATTCTATCCTTGAGCAGGAAAGGGACATTGATGGAGAAAATGGTAAAATTTGAAGGTATCCATAGCCTTGTTTCAGGGACAGAAGAGCCTCCTGGGTGACACTCCGATGACTCACAACCTTCTCTCACCACCTCCTGCTTTGTCCTCTTCTGCCGTTCCAGAACTCTTTCAGGTCACACCCTGCCTAGAACACCCTCTCCCTACTCCTCTCTTTTATCTGAAAATTGTTTGTTTGTTTTTTTAATTTTTTATTGTTGGTTGTTCAAAACATTACAAATTTCTTGACATATCATATTCCACACTTTGATTCAAGTGGGTTATGAACTCCCACCTTCACCCCATACACAGATTGCAGAATCACATCAGTTACACATGCATTGATTTACATATTGCCATACTAGTGTCTGTTGTGCTCCGCTGCCTTTCCCATCCTCCACCCTCCCCCCTCCCCACCTCTNAATTTTATTGAGGATTTTTGCATCTAGGTTCATTAGAGATATTGGTCTGTAGTTTTCTTTCTTTGAAGTGTCTTTGTCTGGTTTAGGTATCAGGGTGATGTTGGCCTCATAGAATGAATTTGGAAGTTCTCCCTCTTTTTCTATTTCCAATTTACAGTCCCACCAGCAGTGTATGAGTGTGCCTTTTCCCCCACATCCTCGCCAACACTTATTGTTGTTTGTATTCTTGATAGCTGCCATTCTGACAGGAGTGAGATGAAATCTTAAAGTAGTTTTGATTTGCATTTCTCTAATTGCTAGAGATGTTGAATATTTTTTTCATATATTTGTGGATTGATTGTACATCATCTTCTGAGAAGTGTCTGTTCAGTTCCTTGGCCCATTTATTGATTGGGTTATTTGGGTTTTGTTTTTGGTTTTGTTTTTGGTGTTTAGCTTTTTAAGTTCTTTATATACCCTAGAGATTAGTGCTCTGTCTGATGTGCAAGTGGTAAAAATTTGCTCCCAAAATGTTTGCTGTTATTTTACTGATAATTTTTGCAGCTGTGTTTATCAAGGATATTGGTTGCTGTTGCAATTGGTGTCCTTGGCTGGTTCTGATATCAGAGAAATACTGACCTTGTAGCTTGAGTTTAAAAGACTTCCCTTTCTTTCAAGTTTTTGGATTAGTTTGAAAAGAATTGGTATTAGTTCTTTAAAAGTTTGGTGGAGTAAAACCATAGGATCCGAGCTTTTCTTTTTCCCTTTTTCTTCTTTTCTTTCTTTTTTTTTTTAGGGTCTTTTTTATTACTAATTTGATCTCATTACTAATTGCTGGTTTGGGTTTTTATGTCCTTATGGTGTAGTTTTGGTAGAATATAATTGTCCTGAAATTCATCCATTTCTTCTAGATTTTCCAATCTGTTGGTGTATTATTCATAGTAGTCAAAATAATCCTTTGTATGGCTCTGGTATAAGTTGTAATGTCTCTTTTTTTGTCTCTGATTTTATTTGTTTGTTATTTTCCTTTTTGCTTTAATTAGGATATTAAGATTTGTTGGTTTTGTTTACATTTTGGTTTTTTATGTTTATTAGTTTAATCTACTTGGGAAGACAAAACTATTATACAAAGACACTAACATGGTCGTGTATAAGTAGCAAATAAACGTTATAGGCAGTATGTAGCAAAGGGATAAGAACAAGAGAGCATAGTTGATGGAGTTGTCAAAGAAAGTTAAATAAAAGCATTACATGGTTTCTTTACCTTTTCAAAGAAAATCAAGGTTCTATGTTTTTAGCCTCTATTTCCTTTCTGTATACTCTGATATATTTTTTATTTCTTCCTTTTGCTAACTTGAAGTTGTTTGTTCAAAACCCTTCTCTCTTTTTTTTTTTTGATATAGGTGCTTATTTCTATAAACTCCCTTCTTAATGCTGTTTTGCTGTATCCACAGGTTTTTGTATGTTTTGTTTCTATTTTCATTTGTTTCAAGATTTTTTTAGTTCCCTTTTTATTTATTTCTTTGACGACCCACTGTTCATTCAAGATCAGGTTGTTTGGTTCCAGTGTATTTCTACAATTTTGAAAGTTTTTTTGTTGTTGTTGTTGTTGATTGGAGAAGATACGCAATAGGATTCTGTTTTTTTTTAAATTTGTTGGCCTGTTTTGTGACCTAACATTTGGTCTTTCCTAGAGAATATTTCACATGTGGGAGAAGAACGAATATCCTGTGACTGTTGGTTAAAATGCACTGTAAATGTCTGTTAGGTCCATGTGGTGTATAGTGTAGCTTAAATTCAGTGCTTACCTGATTTGGGGGAGGGGTCTGGAGGATTTGCCCATTGATGAAAGTGGGACCTTGAAGTTCTCAACTTCTGTTGTAGTGGAGTCTATCTTTGCCTTTAGTTCTAATGATGTTTGTTTTATATAATTCATTGGTCCAGCATTGAGTACATATATATCTACAACTATTATATCCTCTTGTTGATTGATTCCTTTAATTATTCTACAGTGACTTCCTTCCTTCTCCTTCTACAGGTTTTTACTTCATGTCCATTTTTGTCTGGTAGAAGCATAGCTACCCCTGCTGACTTTTGGTTTCCCACCACAAGGAATGTCTTCTCCCCTACTTTCACCTTCAGTCTGTGTGCATGGCTACTGGGGAAGTGAGTTTCTTATATGGGGGACATCATTGGTTCTTATGGGGGGGAGGGCATTAATAAACCTTCAATTCCATTGAAGGTTATTGTTGATTTATAGACTTACTCCTGTCATTGTGTTAACTAACTTTTTTTCTGGTGGTTTTTCTATATCTTCCATTTCTTTCTTCCTCTATGTTCATCTTTGTGATTTGGTGATTTTCTCTGTGATGAGGTTTCTTTTTTTCCTTTTTTTTTAAATCTTTCTCTTTTGTGTTACTGCACTCCTAATGGATTGTATTCTTTCCCACGTTTTCCTGATGGTGGTTAACTTGCTTTTATTTTTATAGGCAAGCCTCCCTTAAGCAATTTTTAAAATGCTGTCTAGTGGTGAATTCCCTCTGTTTTTGCTTGTTTCGAAATATTTCTTTCTTGCTCATGGCTGAAGGATTTTTTTTGGGGGGTGTAGTACTTTTAGTTGGCAGGTTTTGTGTTTTGTTTTTTTTCTTTCAGGACTTTCATGACCTATAGGTTTCTGCTGAGAAATCTAGTATGAGTCTGATGGGAGTTTCCTTAAATGTGACTTGTGTCTCTAGCTGTTTTTAGAATTCTGTCTTCTTCGTGGATTTCTGACAGTTTGACTATGATATGCCACAGAGAGGATCTTTGGGGATCAAATCTCTTTGCGGTCCCTGGGTCTTTGTATCTGGATGTCCATATCTTTCCCGACATTTGGGAAATTGTCAGCTATTCTTTTGTACGCCCTTTTCCTTCTCTTCTAAATCACCCATGATTTGAATATTTATTTGCTTAGTGGAGTCCCATAAGTATCAGAGGCTCTCTTTCTTCTTCTTCCTTTTCTTTTCTGGGTTACTTCAAAAACACAGTCTTCAAGCTCCAAAATTCTTCCTTCTACTTGATCGAATCTATTGCTAATCCTCACAAATGCATGTTCTTTATTTGTTCTAATTAGTTATACATGACAGTAGAATGCATTTTGACACATTGTACATAAATAGAGCACAACCTCTCCTTCCTCTGGCTGAACATGGTGCAGAGTCACACTGGTTGTACAATCATACATGTATATAGGGTAATAATGTCCATATCATTCCACCATTCTTCCCCTTCCACACCCCCACCCCTCCCCTCACTCCTCTCTGCACAGTTCAAAGTTCCTTCATTCTTCCCTACCCTTCTTCCCCCCGACACCCATTATGAATCAGCATCTGCTTATCAGAAAAAACATTCTGCATTTGGTTTGGGGGGTTTGGCTTATTTTGCTTAATATGGTATTCTCCAACTCCATTTATTTACCTGCAAATGCCATAATTTCATTCTTCTTTAAGGCTGAGTAATATTTCACTGTGTATATGTACCACATTTCTTTATCCATTCCCCTGTTGAAGGACATCTAGGTTTGTTCCATCGTTTAGCTATTGTGAATTGAGCTGCTATAAACATTGATGTGGCTCTGTCACTGTAGTATGCTGATTTTAAGTCCTTCAGGTATAAAGCAAGGAGTGGGATAATTGGGTCAAATGATGGTTCCATTCCAAGTTTTCTGCAGAATCTCCATACTGCTTTCCATAGTGGTTGTACCAGTCCCATAAGCAAAATAGGAGTGTGCCTTTTTCCCCACATCCTCCCCAACATCTATTATTATTTGTTTTCTTGATGATTGCCATTATAACTAAAGTGAGATGAAATCTTAGAGTCTCACAACTACATTTTTTAACTTCTATGCCTGGTTTATACTAAATATCATAAAGAAGCAAAAATGTCATGGCTTTTTTGACTATTCAAATTTTAAATCTTTGTTTTGTCATTCAGTGCCTTCATTGATGATTGAACCTTTCAAGGAGAGGCTAACAGTAAGCTTCAGGCAGCTGAGAGAACTTTGACCACCTTTCCAGAACCTTCTATTCCAATTTCTTCAGAAGCTTGATTCACAATTCACAATTCAGAAGCTTGATAGATGTTGCTGAAGCCATTTTCACCTGGAAAGGCATCACTGTTGTTTGCATGGACATAGGAGTTAATTTTTTAACTTAAAGCAGAATTTCTTGTTTTCTGTTTCCACAAAGGTACAAGCTACTAAATTAAAACCCTGCGAGCTTCTTTACTACTATAGAATGGATTTGGCCATTTTCTTAACTTCTGATCACAGATTTTTCCTGGTTTCTCTACAGCTGCTAAATCTCTGATTATGGCCCTCTGTGTACCCTGTAACTCTCAAATCTGTTCCTTGATCACATCACCCACTGTTTTCTTCTCGAAGAGGGACAGCGTGATCAGGAACCACACCTTAACAGCCCGGGTCATTCCAGTCCAGCCCAATACTGGGGAAAGATACGCCCTGGGAGCATTCAGAGTGGAAGAGCAAATGGGGAGGAAGAAGAGGGCCACAAACTTATCTCCTGATTCATGGAAGTTTTTGAACCGATACCTAATCACTGAATCTTCCCTATTACTATGACTTTGACTTCCGTCTTTTCCAAATGGAGGGGGAAATGCTTCCATAAAGGAAGATTTTCACATACCAGCATTTCTTTGCATCTCAGCCCCCAAGTTTCTATGGCTGCAAAGAGAATTTTTAAGAAAAATACTTTACAAATTTGATAAATGGGTGTTAAAGGAGTTATGAGATGGGAATGTTTGAAGAGAGTTTGAGTCTTCAGCTTGGCTTTGAAGAACCAAAAGACTTCAGCTCATGATGAGGACCACATACATGTCAGGCAAGCCAGAGGGAAGGCACAGGCAGGAACGAATAAGGCAGATTTGGTGTATTCCTCATCTCTCTGAAGCAGAAGGTGCATGCAGGGGGGTTAGGAGTCACAGTTAGAAAATTAGGTTGATCACCGACGAGGAAACCTGCAATGCCAGGGAAGGACTTTTCTCCATAAATGTGAGAATCAGAACTGCTACGATTTGCATATGGCTTGAGTGTGTCCCCCACGTGTTCATGTATTGAAATGTAATCCCCATGGTGAGGCATTCAAAGGTGGAAACTTAATTGTCAAGTGTGCCATTGGTCATTTCCTTAGTCATTTCCATTCTCATTTCTTTAGAAAACCCATTAGAATTAGATAAGATCATCTAAGGGGAGACCACAAAATTGAATAGTATTGGCTTTCAGTGCTATTTCGGGAGGGAAAGAGATCAGAGAAACACATGTCTCTTTCCTTGTGATGCTAAGTACCACCTCAGTCCCTTGCCAGCAAGAAGGTCATCACCAGCAGCACCTCAACCTTGGACCTCCAGAACCATGAGCCAAAATAAACCTCTTTTCTTTATAAGTACCCAGACTCAGATATTTTGGTATAGTAACAGAAAACAGACTACTACAGGAACCACTTATGATTTCTGTTAATAGGAAGGATATGTTGGGAGTAATATCTTAGAAAGCAGAAATATGCTTCAGGGATTAGAGGAGGAGACCCTGGAGACCAGGAGAAAACAGTGGAGACTTTGTTTTAATAGTTGTTTGAATAGAAAGATAAGAGTGTTGTGAAAAACAAATGTTATAGAGGAAAATTCAATAGCAAGCATAGATTGTGTGAAGAAGAAAAAGAAGACAAGGAGCCTGCAATCTGTACACATGGAAAAATATGAATTCATAACCCATTTGAATCAAGTGTATGATATGTCAAGATCATTGTAATGTTTTGAGCAACTAATTAAAAAAAAGAATAGCAATGCATCTAAGGAAAAGATTAAAATCTCTGGAGCCAACTGCCTGGGTTTGGTTGTGCTCTCCCACATCTAGCTGTGTAACTTTAGGGAAATTACTTAGCTTTTCTGTGCCTCTGTTTCATCATCTGCAAAATTAGGTAAAATGATAATATTTACCACATACGGTTATTGTGATGTTAAAACATGTAAAGCATCAAACTGTGTAGTGATGAATCTACAGTTTTCCAAAGGTAATAAAAATTAAAACTAAAACAATTTTTATGTGTAAAGCACCTCAAATAGTGCCTAGCACCAAGCAAACTACAGCAAGTTTCAGTGGTGTTATTGGTGCTGTTGTTTGTGATAGAAAAATCAACACTGGTAGGAGTAGGGATAAAAACTAAATCCCTTCAGAAATTTCTCTGGTGAGAATGGAGACATTAACTTGGAAGAATATATTACAGTAAGTCATTTTCTATTTACCATTAAAATATGAAATCCCCATTCATCTCCCCTGTTCCCCCAAAATGCTCTTCCCCAGCTACCTTTAAGCATCCAGACCTCCTAACACGCTCACCCTAAAATTCCTCACCCTAGTTTATTTGAATGGAAATGAAATGTCTTCTGGGATACTTACCAGTTGAAAGGGGATTTTAAAATCATTTTTTAAGTAGAGAAGCACTGCTCTAAATGCATTGAGAGAGCCAGAAGCCTCCAAGAGAGACGCTTTCCAAAGGACATTGCTCTGAATATTTTATAATCTGGGTATCTAAGGATGCAAATAAATCCCAGGCATATTTGCCTCTTACCCTTCCTCAGACAAGGGCATTGCCAAAGCTCTCAGCCACCATTTCCCCTCTTCAAAGTGAGGATAAAAGTCTAAACATGACTCCAAGAGGAATTGTGCTTGTTTGAAAGAAAAAGGAACAAGGGAAACGGAGTAAATAAAGAAAAAAGAGAATGCATATTTGGAAACTATTACGCATTATTAGATTGGAGGGAGGGAGGGAGGGAGGAGGAATGGCATCTGAACACAGAGGCGAGGAAGGAGCTGGAAATCAGGGCGCTGGCCCTAGTCCTTCTCCCCAGCTGAGCCACCAGCTGGACTGGGGACCCGTGGCTGGGAGTTGCCTTGTCTTTGTGTGCCTTGGTTTACCCTGTGATGTGGTCCCCTGGGTTCCCTGAGTGGCAGGTGGTCTGGGTAAAGGTAAAGTGGCTGGTTTTCGTCTTCTGAGCAGAACAGTCTAATGACGGAGGTGGCAGTAATCAGTACTAATGCCATATGCCACATCCAAGGCACTCAGGTGCTCTGCAGAGTCCATTGGTGCTCTCTGGGCTGCTGCTATTTCCCTCTACATTTTGTTACTGCTGTTAGTGCCTTTCGGTCCCCAAGTATTCACCAGCCAAAAGCCTCCTCCTTGAAGCAGAAGCTTTGCAATTGCTATTTTAAGAGGGTTTCTAAGTGAAATATTTCCGTCAAATAGTTGGAAAAAAAGGAACAGAACCCAGACTCGAGGCATGACTTTTTCCTTAAACAGGACATCACAATTCAAGGTAAATATAAATTCGTTAAGTGATGGACAGCCAAGCTTTCCATGCCTGGGCAGTCTCTTCCTAGTGCGCGTGGTGATGTCTCTGGCCTCTGCCTTCCTATCCTCTTACAGGAAGTTGTATAATGTTCCTCATTTTCCAGACTCAGTTCCACCCCAATTCCTGAGCGCTTCTGTCTGAGGCCAAAAGTATGTCAATCAACTCGAGCCACCCTCAGCATGCTTTAGTGTCACCTGACTGGGTATCAGCCCAGTGATGACTGCTGGGCTCACACATTCTCTCCAAGTGTCCTTGCTGTTCATTCATCAGACCTAGTCTTTCAACCCCAAAACTCTGGGGTGTCAGCTTCATCTGTGACATGACAGCATCAAGTCCCCTTACCTGCCTACCATGGGTGCCGTCCAGGAGCCCCATTGGTTAGTCAATTTTGCAATGCTGTGACAAAATACCTGATAAAAAATAACTTGGAGGTGGAAATATTTAATTTGGCTCCTGGTTTCAGAGGATTCAGTCCACAACTGGGTGACGCCATTGCTCTGGGCTCGAAGTGAGATAGAACATCATGGCAGAAAAGCCTGGAGGAGGATGGTAGTTCATGGTAGCCAGGATGCAATGAGAGAGCAAGATATATACCCTAAGGGCACAATCCCAAGGACACCCTCCTGTCAACAAGGTCTCACCTCCTACATTTGCCACCACCTCCCATTCAGATATGAATCCATCAATGGATTAATCCATTGAAAAGGTTAGAGCCCTCTTGATCCAATCACTCCCCAAACACCCAGAACATTGCTGCTCTTATGGACCAAGCCTTCAACACATGAGCCTTGGAGACACTTCCAGATTCAAACTGTTACACCCCATCATTAGAACCAGTGACCTTGCCTAGTTACCCAGACATGGACTAGACAATGGGTAAGTTAATAATGACCACTGAAGACATAGAATACATATCCATGGGCCTCTCCCTGTCTTGACATGTGTCAACCTTCCAGAACCTTCCTGTGTTTTTAGAAAAGTGAGAACTCTAATATACTTGAGATTAAGTTTCCTACCAGCCCAGTAGGATAGAGGCTCTAGAGAGATTGTATTCTAGAAAATAAAATAATTTTTACATATACCTCTAAATTTGGGACTACTAAAACCCTTTTGCCAGTATCCAGCCTTCTGGGACTAGCCTATTCTTCTACCCCTGGGCGAACGTTCTGCTACCAATGGACAGAGCTTATAGTTGACAAATGACTCCCCATCCAGCCACCCTCAGTAGCTGCTCCCTATCCCACAAGGTATACCAGTGCACTCTTTCTGCCATCTTTTCCACCTTGGTAGGAACCATGCAACGCTTTTGCCATTAAAATGTCCCAAGAAAGCCTTTCTATATCCGTAGACCCGGAGAAATGTATCTTGACCACAGAGGGTTTACTAACTCATCAGAAGTCAGTATGGGAAGCCCAGACTAAATTCCCTGCCTTCCATACATATGGTTCAGCACACACTTGGTTCATCTTGCTGACCAAAAAACTGAGAAGGGCTGTGGTCACGGCACTGGTGGCAACCGTCAGGGCTACAAGGCATCTATCTGGGCACCATTCTAGAACATTCATGTGTAATATTGGATTTACTTTAAAACAAAATATGCCTATATAAAGAATTAAAGAATGCATATTAATTATGCAATAATATATGTATTTATAATATAATATGCTTTGGTAGGGGAAAAAATCAGACTAGAATCCTGAGAATGTGAGGAATAAGCCCCAGCAACAAAAGCAGGAATCCTCCCAGCCCATCCTGTGCCTCCCGAGGCTGAGGGCAAAGGCAGGGAGAGAATAACTCCATGTCCAGCCATTGATTACGGCTTCCATGGCCTGGATCACAGGTGTAGCAACCAACAACTGAGATGTAGAAAATGATCCAATTTTAGCAGAAGAGAAAAGCAATGCCACTCTCCTCTTCCTTTATTCTTCATAAGGATTCTTGGCTAATAAGGAGCAATAATAGGACTATGGTCCTTACAGATCATCCTCCTTTTCTCTCTCATCAGTCCTCATGGATACATAAGTGGTCAGAGAACCAAAGCTAAGACTAGGGTGAGAATATACCATACACTTACTTCTTTTTTATATTCATAAAATCCTATAAGCAGTGTTGAAAAGATTGTTTGATCTCTTAAAATAAATCACCCCTATTTTTTAAGATCACTAAACATGATGATTTCCCTAAGTTCTGAGCAAATATTTTACATCATGACGTTCACTTAGTGGACAAATATTTATTGTGCATATTCTGTATGTCAAGTCCTGTTTGAAGCCCAGAAGATACAGTCAGGATCTATAAAGATCCTACTCTTAGGGGCTCAGAGTGGGCTAGAAAGGCCAACGTTGAACAAGTGTAACATCCGTGAGGAAAGAAGAGTTCAGGGATCCCCAACTTAAGTAAGTTCTTCTCGTATATAACTGTAATCCATCTTGTATCATTGGAGCTTACTTTTCCTTCTCACTAGTAGAGAAGGGAGAATCTCTCTCTTAAAACCATCGCAAAATGGCTACAATCATGGAATCATCTTAATCTTTCTTCTCTTGATTAAACAACTCTATTTCCTTTAACATTTCCTCACTGGACCTATTTCCTTACTTTTAATAATAACTTTCCTCACACTGATGCAGACCTTTACCATTTATAAGGTACTTGGTGGTTTGCCAAGCACTTCTGCCACATGACCGCACTTTGATCTTCACAACAGCACCAGGAGGAAGGTATTGCAGTTAGGTGTGGAGTATACCCTGGGCACGGTTCAAAGGCTATGGGGACACCTGAGCTACTTTATACTTGTCCTCACAGAAAACTGATGCCCAGTAGTGTGAATCCATTTTCTCAATGAGTCAAGGCCATTTTGAATTTTATTTCTGTCTTGCAGATCAGTAACGACCCCATCTAATTTAGTGCCAGCTGCAAATTTCATGAGTATCACCTTAATTCCTTCATCCAGGCCATCAATATAGTTATCGAGTAGGATAGATCTTGGCCCCAATACCTCCGAGACAGCGTTCGATATGTCCCCCCAGATGGATGGTGAGCCCTTGGGGTGAAGCCTTCCAGCCTCTAGCAGAAATGCAGACAGGAAAATAATTTTCTAACATGTTAAAGACAACCCCTGGTTTTAAAAAAAAATCAAAATCTTTACTAAAATTGAGATGAATCCCACCGGTCGATTTCCCTTGGTCTACATAGCTTCTCACAATCGTGGAAGGAAATTAAATTGGGTTGGCACTATTTGCTCTTTGCAAAGCTTTACTGATTGCTACTTAGTATTTTATGTCTTTTCAGGTGCTATCCAATTGATTATCTGATGATTTATTCCAAGATCTTCCCAGGTATTGATGTGAAGCTCACAAGTCTGAAATTTCCAGGGTCATCCTGTCTTTCTCTCAAAAATGGGCACCTCACTTACCCTTTTGTTATCCTTAGGGGCTTTTCCAATCCTCTGTGACTTGGGAGAAACACTGGCTAATAGTCCAAAGATGAAAGTTGAAAATTCATTCAGTATCCTACAGGGCAAGCCATCAGGTCCTGCTGACTCCAACATATTAGGTTTCTCGAAGTTTTCTAACTGTGTCCTCCCTTTGGCCTCCTATACCCCTATTACAACTGGGACTTATTCCAGACAGCAATTTATAGCTGAGATTATCTTCCCTCCGGAGGAGGGGAATAAAAACGATGTTGTAAAAAATAAAATAAAAAGTTCTATCTTTTTCTTCTCTTTCTTCTGCTTTCCTATCTCTGCCAGAGACAAAGACACACATCGAAATACCATTTCCTGTTTCTCTTTGTGGCCACACTGGAAAACTGCATTTCCCAGCCTCCTTTGCAGATAGACAGGGTCATGTGATTGGGTTTGGGCCTATCCAATGATGGAAGGGACAATGCAGATAAGGTCTCACCCTGAACACAAGAGTACTCCCTAACCCTGTTCCCCCTTTGGACATGGCATGTTAGTGAGGGAGAAATACTACACGAAAGGAGGTCGGCAGCTGAATGGCCACTCAAAAGGGCTGCCAGGAGGGTTGTCCTACCTGGGTTGAACTGTGACATAAAGAAGAGAGGTATTCTGGTGCTGCAAAACCATCAGCTATGAAGGTGGTTTTATGTTGATTAAAATCTCTCTCCTATAGTCTTCTCCCAGACCTGAGTTTTACCCTTTGGAATAATGCTGAGAATATTTCTCTCTCAATTTCAAAGTAAAATTTTCTCGGAGTGTCTTGTTTTTGAACTAATGAAACATTTAAAGAATCTCTTTTCCTATTTTTCTATTGTTGCCTAGGTGTATATTTTTTTATTTTAACCTTGTCAGTCAGACTATTTTATAAATTTATGTAAATTGTAATTTCGTTGGAGGAGACCTTGCCAAAGGACCTCAATCTATCATGTGCTACATAAAGAGAAAACTGACAAAATCAATTTTTTTAAGTTAGAAGGAATTACAATGGGTTAAATATCTACACATGAGTCTATTTTTTTAAAGATCTTAAAGCTATTTGCTATGAAAACAAAACAAAACAAACACCTGCGTAACCATCACCCAGTGTTTTAAAATGTTCACATTTCTTAATATACACACGAAACAAACTTGATAGACAAGTCCCTCTGTTTCCCTCCCTAATCTCATTTCCTTTGTTCCTACCTCAGAGAAAACCAATCTGCCAGTTTCTACTTGAACTAAATGTACATGTGATCACAAAGGGTGTGCTATATTGTGTTGTGTGCTTTTAGTTTACATAAATGGTGTTGTGAGTATCTCCATCCAACTTGATTTATTTCACTTAATATTATATTTTAAGGTACAGTCAATCTGATACATAGATATCTAGGTTATTCATCTTTCATTAGTATTAGTCCATTTCATTGTCTTAATAGAATCAGAAATTATTTATCCATCTC
Organism: Marmota marmota marmota; assembly: GCF_001458135.2. NCBI lineage: Eukaryota > Metazoa > Chordata > Mammalia > Rodentia > Sciuridae > Marmota > Marmota marmota. The sequence continues at coordinate 38,803,727 of NW_025999990.1, read as the reverse complement.
CCTATTTATTCGTAGACATTTAGGTTATTTCCAAATTGCAATAATGCCAGTTGCTCTCCAAAGTGATTATGGACCGTCCCTGACTTACAATTGTTTTATTTTACCATGGTGTGAAAACAACATGCATTTAGTAGAAAGTGTACTTGGAATTTTGATCTTTATTCCTGGACTAGTGATATACAGTACAATTCTCTCAAGATGCCGGGCGGTGGTGGCAAACCACATCTCCCAGGCAGCCCCCTGATCACGGGAGAGAGCATCGGCCACGCCCTGGGAGTGAGTCTTGCAGAGCTAGGATGGTCCATGGGTCATGTGTGTTACATGCAAGTTCGACTTACAATACTGTCCACTTACAATGTGCTTGTCAGGACCCAAGCTCATCCTAAGGAGAGGAGCACCTTCTTCCCTGTGCTGCTGTCCCTCAAGCTGGACATTTGAGCTCCTCCATCAACATTTGCTATAGCGCGACGGTGTGGGTTTTGCCAATGTTCTAGACCTTACTGTTTAAATTTGTGTTTCATCCTATTCATCCTATTTGTGAGTCTTTCAAGGGGCAAAAGTTTCTTCCAAATGACGTTGTGTGTATTGTATGACTGTTTAGATAGTTTAGACTTTTGTTGATGGCATAAATATAATATTTTGTACTATTCCATTTTATAATTGACTATTGCTGGTACTCAAAAATGCTATCAGTATTTAGGGAAGTTAATAATTCTCCAAAAAGAGGCAGGGTTTAGAGTGGGCGACCCAGGAAAGCCTAGGAAGGGTCTGTGGTGCTGTGGTTTGAAAATGATTTGTCCCCTAAAGTTCATATGCTGAAGGCTCCGTCCTAGTCATGGAATTGAGGGTGTGGTACCTTGAAGAGGCATTTGGGGGCATAAGGGATGGGTTTGGTCTCTAGGGACTGAATTAGTTACCATGGAAATGGATTGTTATGAAGCAAGTTCAGCTTCCTTGGTACACTTTTTTTACTTCCTGTGATCTCTTCTACATGCACTCCTGCCATTGTGCTGCCACCCCTCACATGATGCATCCAGGGGCCCTCACCAGATGCCAGCACCAGGTCATTTGGAGTTTCCTGTCACCAGAAGCCGATGTCAAATTAACCTCTTTTCTTTATACAGTATCCATCATCAGGTATTCTGGTATAGCAACACAAAATGGACCAAGTCAGAGGGGTTTAGGTGATTTGTCTAAGATCCCACTGACAATAAATGGCTGAATCAGGACTTCAACCCAGTCCTCTCTGACTCTGGTCTATGTCCTTTCCATTACAATCATGTGCGTGTCTTTCCTTATCTCCTATAAGTTCCTTGAGGAAAGGAACAATGGCTTATGACTCTCTGTTCTCCCATAATACAGAACCCAGTGCCTGATACATATTAGGACATCAATAAATATTGAGTAAATGAATGAGTAAATGGATAGATGAATGGATAGATGAATGGTTGGATTTTTTTTGTTATTTGTTTGTTTGTGTGTTTGTTTTTTGGTACACAGTTCACTGAAATTTCTTTCCAATCTGTTGATGCAAAAAATAGAGCTAACTTTTTTTTTTTGGTGGCTTTTGACACTCTCAGGACCAAAGCTAGACTTACAATCAACAATCGGGCAAATGTCTTAGGTCAAGTTCCCAAGAAGCACAGCCTGAGGCAAGGATTTGGCCCATGTGATTTATGGAGGGAGTGTTAAGGATCACCACCAACCACCACCATCACCCCAAGAAAGCACTGAATTTAATCATTAGGTTTTTCTCTTGAGCTTTTCTTTTGAAACTTTTCAGACAACTCCTTAACCTTCTGGACACACAGCTAAAACCTGAAGCATAAGGTATGCCAGAGACAGGCCTATGAGTGTGTGTATGTCCTAAAATCAAAATATGCAAATAAAGAAAAGCTGCGTTAAAAGGTAATAATAGACAAAGGTGGTGCTTTCTTCAAATAATGCTTTACTTAGGGTTTAAGAGTATTCAGAAAGTAGGGCTAGGGGAATGCAACAGACCTTGGATTGGATCCCCAGCACCTAAAACAGAGCAAAATAAAGAGTATTCAGAAAATTGAAGTTGAATTATTCTTCCAGCCCAGAATATTACTTAGCAATAAACTCTACTCATTAAAAATCATTATTGAAGAGGATCAAGGGAAAAAAATATTTAATTTTGTAACTGACAGACAAGACACTGGGGTGGTCTTAGGAATATTATATTTGAACAATGGCCCAAGTATGAAACTTAGAGATGTTACTGCCTTTGGTCAGCTTCTTCCTGGACCTTGCATGACTGATTTTTGTTGAATATCTGTCCTATAGCATAGGGGTTGGAGCACACATCTGCATCTTGTCTTGAAAAGCCACCCACCAAGCTACACTGCACCTAGCTCACACACCAGGAGCATGGAAACGCTGGTATTCCTAAGCTTACACATGAGGGAAGATGTGCTTTCAACTTTTCCAGAATGATACCAATTATATAGGATTTCCTTTGTTGTTTTATCTTCTGGTGCTCACTTGCGCTCTCTCTCTATCTCTCTCTCTCTCTCTCTCTCCTCTCCTCTCCTCTCCTCATCTGTTAGAATTTTTTTTCCCCAGGAAAACTTTCCCAAAAACTCACAAAATGTTCCAAACCTCAGCATAGGTTTACATCCTGAGAATTTGTTATTCATGAGCCCGGCTTTTTGAAGTCTGATTTCTCAGGATTGATGCTTTATCTTTCAACAGTGAACGTGAACATTGGCTCAGAGGGCCTCTGACAATCACTGAGGAATAATGCAGACATTTGTGTCTGGGCAAGGTCTCCCCCACACAGGGAACCTTTTGTAAATATTAGTTACTAGAACCGTAACACTAATAGATGTAGTTAATAATTATCACAATGTGCCAAAACTGCACAGTTTGCTCCCTGATTACAATATTAAATTGCTATTGAGCTGTGGTATTTGCTTCAGGCAATACTAGTAAGAACCCCCCGAAGACCCTGGCTGGCCTCGCAGTACAAAAATGGAAAATGTTCTTCTGCACACAATGTTCAGGCTGCAGTGGGCTTTGCCAGAAAACAAACACAAAACTCAAACAATAGAAGGAAAGTTTTATCAGAGCTGAAGTGTCCTTTCACTTGGGAACTGTCATCTCTCAAAAAGAAAAACACGCACGCACTTGATAGCAGCTCACGAGGCAAGCCATTACTATGGGCACAGTGACTCACGGTGCAGATAGAGAATTCTTGCACAGCCGGAGCTGAAAGGCTTTGTTTTATTTGCATCCGATTACGTCTAGAGATACACTAAGCCAGCTCTGAAAAGTTGAGGGCCCCTCAGAATGCGAACAGGCTTCTCTCCCTGTGAGTGGGGAGGGAATATTCTTTTCCCACACACCCTCCCCTGTCTGCTTGACAGGTCAAGTGGCCTGGACAATAGGTCAGAGCTACTGAGAGCAAAACTGCAATTTAATTGAGAGGTGTCGTTAGCTCCAGGACAGCACATTCAAAAGCACACACAATGGGGGCACTTGTCATACACAGCGCACACCAATCCACCCCTTATCCACCCACATACTGCCATCCCACCTCCATATCTGCAATTTCAGAGACCCACCATGGGCAAATGAGTACTTAGCAATCAATTTGCACGGTATAGCTGCCCAGCCTGTGCAAACAGGAGGCTGGTTTGCCCACCTCGGGGACACAGAGGCATGTCAAGGGTACGCCTACCACTGAGGCTGAACTCGACATAGGCCCCTTGACAGGAAATCGAGGCTCCTGGATGCGGCATGGAATGAGAAAAAGAACAGAGGCTATTAGGAAGTTAATTAAGAGATTCAGCAAGAAGGATGCACTTGTGCCTTGACCTTGGAGGCCAGGCAAACCCAGAAAATAGCCAGCAAAATTCTTTTGTGGAGATTAGGAGAGGTTACACGGAGAGCCATCTGCAATGCTCTTAGCAGATGCATGGTGGTGGCCTGAACAGGCAGACGCTGTAATGGATGTTCCCGGCTTGGAGGAGACAGTAAATGGCTGTGCCTTTCTCCCCCCATGCAGCCCGTCTACCTGCTCCACACTACCAGGGTGTGCTGGGCTGGATCCATTTCCCAGACCAGGATAACCTGGTGTGAGTTTGCAGTTTAACAGGCAGTTTAGGCCACAACGGTGTCACCTGTAACTTTCCCAGGAGAAATGGGGGATTTCTAACCTGCAGCAGCTGAGAAAGTGCCCAGGTAACATTGGCTCCAAACAAGTTCAATAGGTAATTAAACATCAAGGACAGGGCTGGGATTGTGGCTCAGCGGTAGAGCGCTCACCTAGCACAGGTGGGACCCGGGTTCGATTCTCAGCACCATATAAAAATAAAAGCATTGTGTTGTGTCCATCTACACCTAAAAAATAAATATAAAAAAATCAAGGATATGTTATTTTAAAAATATTTCCTTTTTATTAATTTTTAATTGATGTATAATGATTGTATTATTTAGGGGACGTCATGTGATAATTTAAAATATGTACAAAATGTTCGATGATCATACAAGAGTAATTAGCATATTTCTACTTAAACATTTCTTGTCTTTTTGTTACTGTTGTTTGTTTGGTGTGTGTGTGTGTGTGTGTGTGTTTGTGTGTGTGTGTGTTGGGAGCTTATGACCTCCTCTTTAAGTTCTATGCCTAAAACTACAAGTAGGGAATGTACCGATACATATAAGATTTCTCAGCACAAGACTGGTGCAGAATAAGCTTCCAGTTAATGTTAGCCGCTGTTAGCTTAACAACCGCTGCTTATTGTTTTCATCACTCTTGACTTTTATGCTCAGAATCCAGCACAGGGCCTGGCACACCAAATATGCACAAAATGTTTTTCTGCAACCAGCTGACTAATTGACTGGATTAATGAACGAGTGGACAAGAGCCTTAAGTTGACAGGCACATTTCTAACCTGAGCTGCTCTTTCCCATTCATCATTCTTCCCATGCCAGAAAATAAGGAGGTCCTGGTCACTTCAATTCATCTGCTGTTTCAATGTCAACTGCCACATGCAACCTCACAAAAGGATAGCAAAGGAACGTGATTATTTTTTAATTTTTTTTTTCTTGCACTCTAATGAGCCTACGAATTTGAAGGAAACACCACGCCAAGCATTGGAGAGACCCCTCATAACTGAAGCTGCTCAACTCCCTTCAGGGTGATCATTCTCATTCGTGCTCTGAGATCTGGTTGTCCCATCGGTTTGCTTTGTTCCCTAGTCACTCTCCTGATCTAGTGATTTCCTTAATTCCCACTGACAAGTAACATGCCTGACTGTATTTCCTTCTCCCTTTCCCATGAGTCACCTGGGTATGTCAGGTGCTTGCCCAAATCTTTGGAACAAGACCGAATCAAGTTTCTTTTAAAATAACCAAAGAAATGGAACACCACAAGACTTAGAAATCACAGACCATCTCCACAGGCCTGAACCTTGGACAGACCTAGGGACCAGTCAATAAATGGTTTGTTACCATTGGTATGAGCTTAGCTTTACATAGACTACTCAACATGGGGCTGTTACTCATGAGTTTTAGCCTCGTGTCCATGAGATGAATGGTTTTTAACCACCTACACAACGTGTACTCCCTGGGTTTTAAGAGGATCAAGCATGAGAGTCTGGCCCACAACCAGACAAGTATTGCCAAATGGGCCCACAGCGGGGAATGCTTGGTCATCTTTATAAAATTTCCTGAGCTAGAAATGATTGGCAATATTATCATCCAATTATAATTTTATTGCCTCACTTGAAGTAGATTGTACAGTCTGCCCTCAAAGTTCAGCCTATGCCCAGTTTTGAAGAGATGGCAAGCATTATGTATTCCATATATCGTGACAATATAAAACTTGTCTCCTGAATAAAAGTGTACACAAATTTTGATACTTAACTTGAAAACAATAGCTAATGGTCCCAATGTATTTCTTCCTTCTTCCCCAAATCAGAGGTGACCAAATCAAATGTACAGTGTTAAGAGACCGTCAGGCCTACAGAATAGAATGTGACCAAGAATCTCCTGGAACACCTCGTCTCCAGGATCTCAGCCTCTGTCCTTCTTTCAGATCTGTCTTACCTGGCCTTTAAAATCCCAAACTTTCCTTGTGATCCTGTGGATAGCATCTTCCCTCTCCTACCTGACTAGTTTAGGCTACTTGATTTCAATCTTAATGAAATTCTTCCTTTTCATAAGACTAATAGGAATGATGTTTTTATTTCAATCTCCCACTACTTCTATCCCAACTTTAAAGTCAAAGCCAGAGATCTACGCAAAATTGTGAGGTTTTTTTAAATTTCTTTGTTATATTAAAAAGTGGGACTGCGGTAATTCCATCGAGTTTTTCCTTCACCTAACTTAAAAGGATGTCATCCTCTATGTTAAGGGTCTGCTCCTCTTCATAGGCTTACTAACAAAAATCTGCCTGTGTCTAATCTTTAGGCTGGGCCCTTGATATCTGCAACCCAGAAAGAAAATTACATAGTTAGTGAGAGATAGTCATTTGAGACCATGTTGGGTGAGGAGAGGCGTTGGGTGAGGAGAGGCGTTGGCTTCGATAGCCAATGAACAAATGGGGACAATGTTGTCATTGTTTCCTCTTTAGACCTAGAATGGATCACAGGTGAAGAACAGAATTCAAAGCAGTTTATCAATTACTTCTACCAATTCCTTTATAATTTTTAGGCTATAAAAAGTCCTGACCCACAGAGAAACATGTAAAGACAACAAAAACACATATTCCATATATCGTGGCAATATAAAAACATTTCCACTTAACCAATACCCCCAAAAAAAAAAAAAAACTACAACCAAAGAATCTTTTATTTTATACCCAGTGCACCTGCTAAGGTCAAAACCAGCAACCCAATTCCCATAGCCTGTGCCTGATTAAAAACAGCCACACACCTGTGACTAACAGCCATAAAGATGTCACAAATTGTAAAGAAAAATGTGAAAGACGCACCCCATCCAAAGCCCTCTTCCAAATTTCACCGCCATCACAATGTTTGGGTCCCTGAATGGGTGTTCAGCTTTGAGATTTCCAGACTGTACATCATTTATAGGAGTTTGAGTAGGCTCCCAAATTGGACATCTTCTCCATTCCAAGTTCTAAATCAATATAAAAGGCAATAAAGATCAAAAACCCAATTTTATTACCAGTACAAAGAATGAAGCAGCTCAATATTTACTGACAAGGAACAAGCTCCAAGATCCATGGTTAAACTTTGAAAGCAAAGTGCATAACTGTATGTGATCTATGTCATCTTTATGTGTGTGTGTATATACATGACCAGAGACCAAAATAGGCTTTTTAACCACCATTCCACTAAGTCTGGATTTTAGAATCTGTGTATGGGAGATTTGGGACAGTACAAAAGATAATTAATTAGGCTATCACCCTTTGTTGAGTGGAGAATAAAGGCCATACACTTATACCCTCTGGAAGCCATTAGACCTTTCCACTATAACAGCAGTGCCTGTTCCATTCTTGCTGCCTCCCCAGATACACAAATCTCCTATTCCCATGGAAATCCACCAGTGAGAGGGGTGGAAAGGAGAGAAGGTTACATCTCAATGTGACTACATTGCTACACAGGGAAGCTAACAGGTGTGGAATAACAGATTTGAACTTAGATTTATCCCACCATAGATTTATCCCCAAAATTCAACCCTGATTACATGACCACCGTGTATTACAACTCTCCATGCCTCCCAGATGCTTCAAAAATGAAACCAATGTCTTTGTCATGACTTACAGAATCCTTATACGGCCCTAATCTACTTGTACAGTTGTTCTTCCACATGCTAACCTCCAGCTCAGGTGAAAGGTTGAACATTCCATAAATATTCCATACTCTTCTGGGTCTTTGAGTCTTTTCACACACCTGGTCAGCATGCCAAACTTGACACGAAAACTCTTTCACACAAAGTATGATACAGGCCAGAGGGCTCTCCTCCATCCAGTGACTAAGGGATCCAGGGTTCCTCCTTCTCTGACTGACTCAGGCATCTCAACATATCATACCAAGTATGCAACAGCAGGAGAGAGAAATAAACAAGGCACACCAGCACTTAAGTGTCCAAGGATACTAGATAATGCATCATTTCTGTTCACAATCCCATCTGCTAAGATTCACCCACATGGACCAATCTAACTGCAAGAAACCTGTAAAATACAGAGGAACACATGAACAGTTCATAAATACAAATTCCCTCTGAGACACACAGTATGCCCTTTCCTTAAAATATTTTCCACTTCCTCCCTTTCAGATATTTTCAAATCTTTCAGATCCTGATCCGATGTCACCTTCTTGGCCTCTTCAGACAATTCCTTCCCTCTCCTCTGTACTCCCCAGAAGCTTCCACGTAAATCTGTGCCTGGATCATCCCACTCTACAATTATTTATCTGCACATCTAACTCTGAGTCAGAAGACAAGAAGTTATCATTCTCATCAGCAGAACCCTCACTTCCCAGAACCAGGCCGGGTATCTGTTAACCACACGGTACATATTTGCTATATGAACCAACGAGCCCACCAAGGTGCGATACAGAAACATTGGGCTATGGAAACCCAAAACAAAGAGGGCTGATTCTCTCCTGAGTCCTCATCATGGCTCTGAGTTTACCAGTTAAGGATGAAACCACGTACAGGAAGTGAACTCTCAGGAAGGGTGATTCCGAGACCAAATCTATCAAATTTTAAAACACAGAAGTGAGCCACATAATTATGGTGTGCCCTATACATTTTAAGACAATATAGCAATTCTGATTCTGGAACGGCAAGACTTGAAAAGTTTCCAGTTGGGAACAGGAGTTATTGCTGACACTCAGAGTCTTAGGGTTTTCCTCTGAGAAAATGAGAGGTAGCTGAGTGGTACAAATATTTCCAGGCGGCCAGCCAAGCTAGTGACTCCAGACGTGTGTGTGTGTGTGTGTGTGTGTGTGTGTGTGTTGTAAGACACACTGTCCTTCTCTCAAGCTGACACTTGAGTCCCTTCCCAGGCCTACTCTTATATAGAGAGAGAGTTGGAAGCACCCACAAATTTGGGAAAAGTCAGTGAATCTGTCCTACTTCCAAAGCACAGAGAAATGTCAGGAGCTAGAGAAGTTTCCAGATGTCTGCCTCCCGTTTTTTCCGGTAGCCTGCTGCCTTCTGTCTGAGGTGAGGTAACCATGACAAAAAAGCAAACTGAATGACTTCAGTGAAGACTTTGCCAGGGGCAAAGCCAAGAGGTGTGATATTTCTGTTGGATTACAATCAACAGAAGCGACTAAAGCTGATGTCAGTATTGTTCACAATTCTGGAGATAAGTAGGCTACATTTAAGGACTTTTAAAAATGTTCCAGCTTTTGATATTTCAGTGGAACAGTTTGGTTGGCTGATTTTTATCCCCCTTGCCCTGAAGCATTCGTTAAGGAATCTTAGTCATGAATTTGGGGCCCGTGGAAAACAGCTGTCTTACTATCAGGGTCCTGTGGTTTATAATGGTAGAGACCATTTTCCTGGGAGGACCTAGAATCGTATTAGCAGTGACTCCCCTAAACACGTCCCTCAGTGAAGCTCTGCCATTAGTCACCAAATATTCCAGCAGACTAACTAGCTGTGGGCTGCATCCCATCTCACTGACAAAATCTGCCATCAGCCTCGATGACTTTGGAGAGCCTGTCTCATCAGAAAAGCTCCACGACAAGTCTACTTCTGGTGCCACTGTTGACGCGCGGCCGCCAGGGCAGCAGTCAAAATGCATTTGTGTTCTGGGCTCCAGTGAGAACTTATCACTGAAGCCGACTCCTTGCTGGAGGACAGGGGCGTCCCTTCGCTGAGGGTGAAAATTGGTTCCATGGTGAAAGCTTCAAAGCCGTTTTGGCCATTAAAATGTGACTGGATGTATTAGGAAAACAGGTAGGGGTAGAGCCGAGTGTGGGGACTTCCAGGGGAGCTGGGAGAGAACCCACTCCAGAGAATGACTGCGTGACAGTGTCTTCAATCTTGGGAGCGAGAGACTAGTGACAGAACCTCACTACAGTTGGGTGGATTCAAATACCACTGGTGGTGTATTTACTGCAGGTAGATGGACTTCACATTAAAAATTAATAATACCAATGCAGCTGGGCGCGGTGGGGCACACCTGTAATCCCAGAAACTCGGGAGGCTAAGGAGGATCATGAGTTCAAAGCCAGCCTCAGCAAAAGCAAGGTGCTAAGCAACTCAGTGAGACCCTGTCCCTAAATAAAATACAAAATAGGGCTGGGGATGTGGCTGAGTGGTCAAGTGCCCCTGAGTTCAATCCCTGGTGCCCCACCCCCCAAAATAGTAATGCCAATGCAGAGTGCCAGTCTGAAGTGTGCTAGCTTATTGCTCAGAAGATGGGAAAAAAGGAGACTGCAGTCTTAAATCTGGGAGGCACTTTAAATCTGTTCACCAGCATGAACAACAGAAGCTGCTAGAAAACTTCATAAAACAAGAGATATTCAACCACCACGAGTTATGATAAGAGGGGCCGAAGCTGATGCTGTGGTTCTCAAGGTGTGGCCCCAGACAGCAGCAGTAGCAGCACCCACAAACTTGTTAGAAATGCAGATTCTGGGCTGGGGATGTGGCTCAAGCGGTAGCGCGCTCGCCTGGCATGCGTGCGGCCCGGGTTCAATCCTCAGCACCACATACAAAGATGTTATGTCCGCCAATAACTAAAAAAAAATAAATATTAAAAAAATTCTCTCTCTCTCTCTCTTTCTCTCTCTCTCTCCTCTCTCTTTATTTAAAAAAAAAAAAAGAAAGAAATGCAGATTCTCTGACTGCAGCTTTGACCTGCTGATCCCAGAACCCCTAGAGGAGGAATCCTGAAATCTGCACTTTAAGGAGCTCTCTGGTATTCCTGGTGCCAGCTGAAGTAGGAGGCTTGTATTCTAGAGAAGGATGTTCAAGTTCAGCTCATAACCCAGCCACCTCCTCCAGAGATGACCTTATGGGAGTCACTTAACCTTCCTACCCTTTCATTGCATTCCATCTAGAAAATGGCTAGGCACTTCAACCACTGTGCTCCAGACCTGCTAAGTCACCCCGTATTCCTAGCTAAAGAATCAACAGGGCCTACTGCGGAAGACTCTATTTCTTCTACAAAGACTACAGGGATGTCCAGATGTACTCTGACCTCATACTGCATAAATCCAGGTTCTCTAAGATACTAAACCAAACATGGATTTCAACAACAAGGCTTGCTCTGGGCTTAGAGAGGGAAAAGACAAAAAAGTTCTAGACCACAATTCATCCAGGTCCTGAGATGACCAAATCTGGCCAGCCTGGGGCTTGTGGGGAAAGTTCTATCAAGATACAGCCATGCTCGCCCACGACTTATACTCCAGGGCGACTTCCAAACTACAGCAGCAGATCTGAGCAGGCACAATAGAGATATCATGGCCTGCAGAACCTAAAACATTTATTCTCTGACCTGTGGGAGGCTGCCATGTCATGTGACCAGCATTTTCCTCTCCTGATTGGTTTGAGGCACTGTTGGTCACTTCCAGTGATCTGGCCACTTTCAAGTGGCTATAGAGGGTAGCCCCGATCTTGAGAGTAGTAAAAATGTAACAAATGTGTCTTCAAGCATAGGCATGCCTTCCTGCAGTCCCATGGGTCCAGCTACGCTCACGCTCACCTGTTCCTTTGTGATATTAACCCTTTGCCCTGTTTGGGATAGAATGTTCCATGGAAACACCTTTGTGTGTCCCCTTCGCTTGCCCTGCCTTTGGGTATGGCCTTCCTAGATGTCAGTCAACCTGCTGACAGTGGACATCACGAAGCTAGACTCAGCCCCTTGAAACCTGACCCCTTGCCTCATTTGAATGGCTTCTCCTCAATAAAAGGGGTCAGCACTTGAAAGAGGCCAGATCACAGGAAGTGACCGACAGTGCCTCAAACCAAACAGGAGAGGAAAATGCTGGTCACATGAAGTGGCAGCATCCCACACTGACCATTTGCAAAAAAAAAAAATACTTTATAGATATATAATTGGCCTCTATCAAAGGGGGAATTTGGTAGGAGAGGTGGCATATAGCGGGTCATGAGCTAGGGAGGAGGAGAGACTTCAGGATTGACACTGAGTTGTTCCAGAGCCTTAAATCCCCAGGTCTGAGTCCAGAGTCCAGTGCAAAAACCCCAGAATGCAGTGTGATCTGTAAAGTGCCCACTGGGCCATCTCACACCTACTAGCCTGCATCACACCAAGAAACAGGAGTTGATCTGGCTCTTCAGGTGAGGGAAGGTGTAATCCCGGCCTGGAGCTCTTAGAAAGTCCTTCAGACAAAACTCTGGTCTAAATCACCCCCCCAACTGCAGCTGTCATTTTTTTGTTTTTCACTTCCCAAGAAATTTGGCAGGAAATAAGGGGGGATAAATGCAAGCTTCCAGGCTAATTAATTAATTCCACCTAGAATGTGTGTGATTACTCATTGAACGTTCTTCTTGAGACCTATACTGCTAATACTCCATATTTGTAAAGATAATTTTAAATTTATAAGCCCAACTTCCAGCAGACTTGAAAGCTAAGTGGAGTTTTAACTTCTACTATCATGTAAACAAATGCTCATTCCAAATGTAAACTTCAGGCATTTTGGAATTAGGAAATTCTAATCTCTAAAAAAGAACAGGGTGGGATAGCTGGCACGTGTCAGGGGAATTCTCAGGGTACAGTGAGAAAATCAACTAAGAAGCTTAGAGTAGTATGGAAGCTTAGAGTAGTCTGGTGGATTGTTACTAAAGGGACCCCAAATTTGTCCACAATTCCCCATATGCATGCCTTTTCAAGAAGTAGAGTCCACGACGGTAAGTCTTAAATTTAAGTGCAGTAATGTGAATTACTTTAACCAGTGGGACATTCTATCAAGTCAAGGCTTGATAGAGGCTTGCTCATTGTCACATTTCTTCTCTTGCTGCTGAGATCTTTCAGCTACATATAAAGAAACCTAGGCTAGCCTGTTACGTGAAGAGAGATTTCATAGAGAAGAGTCCTCCCTACCCAAGACCCCAGACTTAAGAGGGAGCCTGTTGGATGAAGAACAAAAAGAAGCTGTCTCACAGAGCCCAGCTGAATTGCCAGCCTGCCAAATTATGAACAGATATCTTACTGTTTTTTAAGTCACTTAACTTGGGGGTAGTTTGTTACACAGCTAAAGGTAACTGCTACAAGTACCTTGTCCTGGGTTACACAGGCAGAACAAGAGTCAAACTTTACAGGTTGAGTGTTTAAGCACATGTTATACTGTGAAACTCCCACGAATCCAGTTGGTACTGCGGGTAGAATCAGTAGCTCAGTGGTGCTACACTGTCCCCTGAAAGACACCCGCAATGATGAGCTATCTGTCAAACTGTGCCCAGAGATGGGCCCATTCCATACGTTGCCATTCGTAGTTCATTTTTATATTCAGGCCAGAGGCACCTGGGAAATAATTAGCTGCAATGTTGCTGTCCTCCCATAACAAATTTGAGGGCAACTCTTTATTTTTGCTAAAGTTAAACAGTTAGTGGCAACAAATGTTACTTACACTTTTTCAGAATAGAAATGTGTTTGCTTTTAATCAGTTGGGGACTCATTAGTGAGGCTATCTTTATCTCCCTGAGTCTTTGCCTTCTTTGCTTGTTTTTGTTGTTTCTCTTTCTTTTTCTTTTTCTTTTTTTTTTGTCCCTGTATTAGCGTTTTGTTTGTTTTCTACAGAATCCTCTGAAATAAACTCTAATGGGCTGAAAAAAAAATCAGAAAGAGAATTGCAATATCAGAGTGTACTTAGAACATGCTACTTTCAACAATCTTTTTCTATGTCCAACAAAAAGTGAATGAACAGCTGATGACTGAAACGAACAAGGCTATCGTTCAAATAATGAAGCTGGATGAAGCATTAAAGGGGGGGGTGGCGAGCCACTGGTAAAGACCACCCACCAAAGCATTTCTCAGAAACCTGAAGCTTTTTCCCCAGAGTCACAGACCTTGAAAGATCTGCATAGGTAAAAAATTGAATCAAATATTTTGGTGTATAATAAACAGAATACATGTAGAAAAGAAAATTGGGGATGCCAAACTTAGAAACAATTATCACGACACCAAACTTGTGCAGTAGCCTGGAATGGGTCACTCCTCCATTTTCCCCTTATTTTTTTCTACCTGTAAAAGGGTATCATAGCCTTTCTTTTGTGAAATGATCGACAGGAGTGTTTCAGAGAGTGTGGCTTAGGAAAATGTCTTTGAAATTCCAGTGGTTCTTACGGATCCAGGGTCTGCCCAGAATTCCACCATGGACCTCCTTACACACACACACACACACACACACACACACACACACACACATATTTAGTGGTATCTGTCACCTGCAGAGGAGCTCCCTTGATCCCTGTCTGCATCAAACAGCCAGTTCTGGTGGTGTATTTGGAGCCTTCACCCCAACCAACAGAGTACAGATATAGTCCACAGCTTGGGCACCATCATCTGGTGCACCTCAAGGAAAGACTCCGACAACTAAGCCTTCTGGGAGCAGTGAAGGCCTTCCCTGCTCATCGACGCTGTGTTTGCCCTCCTGCCCTGGCTTCTGGAGCCCAGTTTCCCTCTGTGTGCCTGGAAGGAGCTAGAAAGTAGCCCTGCACCATAGACAGTAGTCTGAAGCTTGACCCTCCCATTGGGCTCTTGTAGCCAGGAGCTGGTCTCAATTTCCTTTCTCACACATTGTCTCAGATCTCCTTGTAGGATGACCCAGCTGAGCCTCATCAGATGGCAAGGGGTGCAACCTCCCTAGAACCTTCCCATCATACCCTTCTTTTCTCCCACCTTGGATTTCAATGAGCACCTACTTACCAGGTTCCACCAAGTTGGATCAAGTGTCCTAGACTGTCAGCCCTTCCCCGAATGGAAAATTAGAGTTACTCCTGGTCTCTTCCCTGTACTGATTCCCAGCAGTTCAGATTCATCTACTGACAGCTGGCCAAGAGGTATAGAACTAACCAGGTAAGGGAATAAAAATATCTGACCAGAAATCCTAAAGACCATCAGGCTTGTCTAATGCAAGTGACACCCCGGGGTGTCAACAAAAAGAGTGTTACTTACCCCTGGCTTCTTTATCCTAATTTTTTTTTCTGTCACTTTCAAAGGACAAAAGGACATCCAGGTGAAGAAGAAACTTACTTTTCCTCTTGTAGAGCTTTATTGAAACCTTTTCTTCTGACAGCCGTCTCTAATCACATGCTTTTTTTAAAATATCTGCATATTATACTGAGTTCTTTCCAGTGCTCTCCAGAAGGAAAAGTGCTGGCTTGGAATCTGAGCTGTATTTAACTTAAATAGCATCACTTGAATCCCCTTCCATCCCAGGGATTGAACCCAGAGGCACGCAACCACTGAGCCACATCCCCAGCCCTTTTTCATATTTTATTTAGAGACAGGGTCTCGCTGAGTTGCATAGGGCCTTGCTAAGTTGCTGAGGCTGGCTTTGAACTCATGATGCTCCTGCCTCAGCCTCCCACGCAGCTGGGATTACAGACATGGACCATCACGCCCAACTATGTATCTGTTGTAAAAGGGGATAGTTGAACGGTGAGGGACAAGTCACTTTTCATCCCCAGTTTTCTCATTCCCGATCGCATTCAGAAAGGGTCAACTGGTCATTTAAGTTTGGTTCCTGAACTATCTGATCCCATCAACCCTGTTCTGAGCGTGTTCCACAAAATATGTGCCCAGAGTCTTTGTGCCTCAAAACTCAAAACCTGATGCCCACTCCTCAGCCAAAAACCACAAACTACTCCAGAACCCCGAATCTCCTTTTCTTCTCATCAAGTGCACCTCAGCCCTATCAAACTGCCTTACAGACAAGTTTTCCTTGAAGCTCAATTTCCAGGGAATGAAGGGCCTTGGGCAGCCAGCTGCTGGAATTCTTTCAGGATCCTGTTTGCCTGCAAAAGGGCATTTACTTTTGACATTTTTGAAGATATTCATTTTACAACCCAATTTTCACACTCAAATAATCACCATCTGTGTTGTCCAGTGCCGAGTGATCATAAAAAGACAGGGTTAGCTGTTCATCCCTCCATTTTGCTTTTTTCCCCCCTCTTATTTATTTATTTTTGTTTTGTTTTTAATAGGAGTGAGCATAATGGAACTCAGCATTCCATTTGCAGGTATCATTGCTTTATGCAAAAAGAGGGGAGAAGGGAAGAGGAGGGGGGAAAGGCAGGCAAGGTGGCAGAGGGGGGAGGAAAAGGGACACCAGGTAGGGAGTGAAAACTCTCAGCCCCAGGCAAGCTGTTTCTCGTGGAACACGACCATAGCTGTTGCTGCTTGTACGGCTTCTGTTGCACCTTTCACCATGATCCACGAAGGAGGAAAGAGAACCCATCTTTATCCCAATTTGAGATCCTGACTGTTTAAAAGCCAACTTAATCTACATTTGGTACTTAGTTGATAACTCGGTGCACTTTACAAATACTCTACGGCCATGTTAATTTCATAGTATTTTTTTTCTCTTACTCCATTCTTGTATTTCAATAACAACTTACTTCCAAACATTTCATGTAACTTATTATATTGGATGTATTTTCTGTACCTCAGAGAAACGTAAGCTTCCAGACAGCTGGAATCTTTGGTCAGTTTTTGTTCTCTGTTAAATCCAAAGCACCTAAAGAAGAACCTGGGAACATTCTAGAAAGTGAGCACTTCCTTGCTGGATAATGAAGAAAAGCTGCTGTGGCTCAGTCTTCAGGGACAGACAGGGTTTTTCCTCCTGTTGAAGATGTTCTCGAGTCAGAATTGCACCCTTCCTGGCTCCTCCTGAGGCAAAGAAGGCCCTTGAGGTCCTGGATCCAGGTGTTCTTTGAGCCAACTGGTGAAAAGAAAGGATTAAAATTGCTCTTTGTGGTGATTCGTTGCACAAGAGTGGTTTAGACCACGGCTTCCTGTTGACTGTCAGTGTCACTGTTGTTAGGTAAGGTTCTCTTTTATGGTACCCTAGTATCATTGCTTCTTCATCTTTCCTGCACTGATTAGAAGCTTTGTGTAATTCTCCTTCTTATTTTGGGACATCCTTGATGTGAGATTGATAGTTGACCTCATCCAATGTAAGACAGAAATCACCAGGATCCGTTTTATTGGGAAATCAAGAAAATATCACTCTTGTGGTAGGATGGTTGTCTCTACAGAATTGCATTTTATTGTAACAGACAACATGGAGGTCATACACATCAATGATCAGTCCTCAAAAATCAAACAGCTTTGAAAGGTAGCAGCAGTTTCTTTGAATTGTATTTATTTTCTTCTCATCATTTCTGTGATCCATTACACAGATCCAATGATCATGGAGATCTGATAAAAAATACTTTCTGGAATATTTCATGGAAATTCCTACAGCTCTTCTCGTGGCTCCAAGATGGCGCTCCAGGGGAAGCAATCCAAGATGGCCACCAGGATTGCTGTGGTGAAGGCCAGCTGGCCACCGTGGAGAGGTAGAAAGGATGGCAGCTATACCTTCGTGATGGGGAGCAAAGACACAGGGACAGAAGCTGCAGTAGCCCAGGCAGCAGAAGGCAGAAAGGACCTTGGGGAACACAAACGTATGGCCTTCTCCACTGGCTGGTGGCCTCCTCTGCCCTGCCTGGAAACCGCTACTTCATAGTATCTTGAGCTCTCCTACGCTGAGGAAGATGTCTCCAGATGAAGTGACTGAGACCCTCAAGGCCACAGACCTCTATAACTGTCACCATTAAAAAATGACTTGCTCTCACTACCTGGTAAGCCCTCTGCTTGCACACACCAAGGCTGTCTTATCTACTGCTGTGGGTTCAGTACCTCTTCACATTGTTTCACACTTTCGATGTGTCCTATAAGCATTTATTATTTGAATTAAATAAATGAATGAATATTGATTCTCCTTCCTTTCCTTTCCTAAAAGGAAATCTAAGCCCATGATGCCGGAAAAATCTCCATCACAAGAATTTTTATCCTTCTTCGTAAGCCAAAACAAACAAACAAAAAAAATAAAAAATAAAAGGTGAAAGGACACTGTATTTTGTATAAAAATTAGAATGACTTTCTTGGAGGGAAAAAAAAAACATTTTTTGTATTAGAGTTTCTTTTTGAGGAGGGGGGGAACATAAAAGTTCAGGAAGAACTGATATACCAAGCCATTACAGAATTTTAGGAAACTTTTCTATCTCTGCTAGCTTGATAATATTTAAGGCAAAGTCTGGTGGAAAATATTTATCAATGAATTCATGTTTATTTTAAGATGGTGTTAACATAAGCTGAACAGAAAAGAGCAAATATAAAATTCCATGTATTACCACTCTGCGTGAAGCACTCGCAGGACTTGGTGACAGCACCACAGTATTCAGATACTGCACCAACGCAGGCGAGCTGGAGATGGAAGCCATATGGTTTGCATGTAGTAAAATAACACAGTTTATCTCCGCAGGTGAGAGGAAGTGCTGATGGGAGTAAATACTGTATGTCCCTAAATTTAAACCAAATACATATTAAGAGCTCTGTGTGGATCATTCGGGAAGGTGGACAACTGGAATAAGTAGCTCTCTGTTCTCGGAGGGGGCAGTGTGTTTCAGACTACATATTGCTGTATTTCAAAGGACCCAGTGTGAGCACATCTGGAGAGGCAAAGCCGTTTAACATCTGTGCTCCTGAAAATTAGAGTTATTGTCAAAACCACATCAGTGACCATGCATGGATTTCTATTAATAAACCACGCGGCTTCTTTTAATTATCACTTTTATTGTCTTACTCCTAGGTTAGGATTTTCCTCACAAAAGCAAATTCCCATGATCTTAGGGCTCCACGTAGTACTTCCAGAAGTCCTGGCAAAATCTTGGAAGACATTAAGAGTCAGATTAACAGGAATGAGGAGGAGTCCCTCACAAGACAAGAGCAGATACCTTGATTCAGAAGGTTTGCTCCCAGGCTATACTTGCTCCGTCAACCCAGGAGGCCCACATCTCTCTCCTAAACAACACAGGCATCAGAGAAGATGCATCTATGCCATCAGATCTTAAAACACAGGTTCCTATCATGAAGGAGGTGTCCATTTGCCAGGTTTTATATTGCCATTTTTTAAGACAACGTGAAGCTACTAAGTAAGATCAAGGGTGAATCAGGTAAGAAATGAAAATGATGGAACTTTCATTCTTGAATTGGGGTCTGGTGGTCTCAATGGCCTTCTAGATGGTTCTTCCCCGTTCTGTGCTATGACTGTTCATAAGAACAAAACACTTGTGCTTTTTTTGTCTTAAAGTAAATGATTAATTCATTTGATATAAAACCCAGACAACATCTTATTGGGATACCAAGGTCATGGTGAATAGTAGGAAAGATAAGACCCAAGATTCTTGTGGCCTGATGCAGGAGAATTTATTCTCACTCATCTAACCATTCAGTGAGCGTCTTCCTGGTCATTGGTCTAGTCTCCCCTACATGGTGATTCAGGGATCAAGGTTTCTTCCATTTTCTGTGGCCAGCACCCTGGAGCACCCGGGAGGACTCTACTTCCAGCCAAGGGAAGGCGGAAAGAGTCAAGAAACCAATGTCTGCTCAGAAGCCTTGGCCTGAAGGTGACTAGAGTATATGTCCCCCTCAGTTAATGTTTTGCCAAAGAAAGCCAGTCATGTGGCTCTTTGTGGATAAAAGAGGTCTCTTAGAGACAGCTCCACATTATTGAATGAGGCACACAAATTGTGTCTTGTTTGTATTTTTTTTTTTTTTTGGTTTTGGTACTGGGGATCTAACTCACTGAGCTACATCCCCAGTCCTTTTTATTTATTTATTTATTTTAAGTTTTTTGAGACAGGGTCTCACCAAGTTGCTTAGGACCTCCCTAAATTGCTGAGGCTGGCCTTGAACTCGCAATCCTCCTGTCTCAGCCTCCCGAGTCACTGGGATTACAGAAGTGTGCCACCACCCCTTACTATGCACACAAATATTCTGATAAACCATCTGTACTATGGTACATAGTTTAAATCATTTCTGGCTTCCTCATGAATTACCAAGAGATTTCATTTTTGGTAGGGTTGATGGAGGTAGAGAGTAAGTGAATTCTAAAGCTATTAGATCTGCTATTTCTTCACCCACAAAATATCCTGGGGACCAAATGCATTTGAAAACTGACAGTTGAGGTAATGATTCAAACAATGGCGACAGGTCCACATAGAACTTAACTGTTTCTGCTGGCTGCTCTTCATTACCTTGGAAAAGCTTCTGCAGCTAACATTATGCATTTTACATTTCTCTGTACCTAAACCTGGGACTCTTCAACGAATGCATCCTGCAAATTAAAAAGAAAAAAAAGAAAGATCATTAGTTATAGGTGCAAGGTAGCTATAAAGGAAAAGCACT
The DNA here is from genome assembly GCF_001458135.2 of Marmota marmota marmota. Classification (NCBI taxonomy): domain Eukaryota; kingdom Metazoa; phylum Chordata; class Mammalia; order Rodentia; family Sciuridae; genus Marmota; species Marmota marmota. The sequence goes on along the minus strand of NW_025999990.1, from coordinate 38,783,362 downwards.
CTCTTTTACTCTTTTCCACAAAAGAGCTACTCCAGCCCTAATGTCACTTGCCCCAATTAAATATATAAATGGCAAGGGGCCAAGTTAATTATAGCTCTAGGGACTTGGACCAGGCGAGGCAAGAAACAAAGTAGGAGGACAAATGACCAAAGCTTATACTTCACTTTGGATCCAAACAAAGCCTTTGCCTTCGTTTGCCCTTCAGAGGAATATTCTGCCCTGAATGTAAGGTGGATTCATCTGGGAGAGCTTCCGTGTTTGCTCTTCATTACAGAAAAATTGGATGGATATTAACCAAACCCAAAACAAGGGCTAGCTGACATGAAGACCCATTACAGGGTAGTGAGAGGCACCTGCTGATGTTGACCATTCCAACAGAGGTCACCAAAATAAAGAGTGCCTGAACAAGCCACTCTCCTAGGAAAAACTCCTAGGAAAAGCGCTGATGATCTACAAGGTAGATTTACATTGAAGTAAACAATGATCCCTCTCCATCCGGCTAAACACTCTAAACAGGGTCCTAGAAGCCCCAGGCCCTCACCCTTCTGCTGATGAGACTGCTCTGCAAGTGAGGAGTTCTGCCCTGGAGGAGCCTGGGCCACACAGCATGTGCAGACGGGACACTTCCTTAAAGGTGAAGTACAACATGGAGAGAAGATTAGTTTGCACTGAAGTCAGACTCTCCGTAACCCGGCAATGTGTTCAACAAAAAGGAAAAGAAGCTGTTGAATTTTATCTCCAAGTGGTGTGTCATTATTTCCAGCGAACTCGCCCCTTCAGACAACCCAGACAGCTTATTTTCTTGGAGCCCTGTCCCCACAGAGCACACGCCCTCCTCTTACTAAAACCCAGAGAGCAACAACAGCAGCTGAGAAAACATCCCAGTCCCCAGGACACACGAAGACTGGCTGAGGATGACTGAGCGGGTGGGGAGGGGGGTGGCAGGTTGTCACCCCAGGTAGGTCACTTGGTTTGCATCAAGGAAAGGGGGACTTGGATTGGGGTACAGGCCTCTTACTTGGTTCTGTGAGTCATAGGGGGTTAAAGTTCAGGGAGGTTTTTCTTGGAAAAGCAGAAAATAAAATTCTCAATGCATAGTGTGGCTTGACTATGATATTTCCTTCCACTTTTTTAAATTGGGATTTGTGTTTTATGTGCTTTGGATTTAGCTCCTGGGTGCTCTCTGCTTAGTTTAAAAGGGTTTCCATCTCCACATTGTCATACATGGAAAAAATATACAGAGGTAGTGCACTGTACATTGTGACTTTTATTTTGCCGTCAGACTGCAAGTTGCAATATACCTGTGTGCATTAAAGACTCGGGGGCTTTAATAAAGGGAAAGGGCCCTGTGTACATTGTGCAAAGAGAACTGACGGGCCTGGAGGGAAGAACTGAAAATCCACCACTGTTCTTCCTTGGCACGTCAACCACACAGCCCAGATTTCGGCAACAGCTCCAATTGCCTGTCACAACATTCCATTCAGTAAAGGCTATTTATTAAAAACACACAAAAATGGTTTTTTGTCAGATGACATGCACTGATTTTTGGTTCATTCGGAAGCCACTCATCAGCCTCATGGATGAGCCAACCATAAACTTTGAGTGATTTTGTATTTGTTTTCAAGAGCGGTGTTAGATTCCTTGGGGGGAAAGGGGACTGGGATTCACATCCACTCTCCTAACCTGGTCATAGCATGTTTGTTCCAGCTGCTGTCACAGAGAAAGGTGCCATCAGACCCCAGCCTAACCCCTAATGCTGACCTGTGCTCACTACCCAAGCAAACCGGCTGCCCATGGTCATACCTGGTGACCTGACCAGACAGTGCCTAAGTCTGGAACGCCTTTACTATTCTAAGCCTTACACTAGACATACAGTTAGCTCCTGGGTGGCAGGTGGGGGGCAGGGGCTGGAAGCTCTGTTAAAAGTCAGAGTGACCACTGACCCCTAGAAACAACCGTGGAAGATGGAAACCACTCTTTTACCACCCCTGAATTCCTGGTCTCCATCCCCAGGGCACAGAGAGGCTGATGTTCAGCATGAAAACTGAAACCAGGGGATTGCAAGTGGCATCTCAGCAGAGATGTCACAGACAGGAGGACCATAGGCGCAGCGCAGATCCCCGACTGCTGTGAGGAGACTCACTTGTGTAATCCGTGGGTCACCTGAGTTCAGAAAGCCAATGGACAAGCAGACACTCATCTCAGCCTGCAGGATGCAAGATACCAGTCTTTTCTGTTCTGTGATAAGGTTTCAGGGAAGAAAAACTATTTGTAAAGAGGGACAGAAAGAAAGGAGAAGGAAGTGAAAGAACCCCAAAAACAGAGCCCCCAAAGCCAAAAGGAGTAGAAGCCACGGGAGGAAAACAGGATAACGTGACTAAAACACATCAATCTTCATTTCTACTGAACAAGGGCTGTAAACTCACTTTCTACACCTTTCTCTTGGCATTTGGATTCAAAAGGCACCCAAAAGAGAGCAACGCCGGGTACAGAGCCGAGAATAGTTTTATTTACAACACCAGGCTGTTTAGAACTCCCATTTTATTCTTGGTAATTTGATTGTTTGGTCACGCCTCCTAATAAGTGAAATGTTACACTGGAGTATTTGTTTAAACCTCGAAGCTTCGGAGGCAGTAGGTTGCTGAATGATGTTTGCTAATGGCACACATTCGATAATTCCTATAATGTGAAATCTCAGCCAGATTTAATGTTTAATTTCCCTGGGATTCACTCTGAAATTATTACAGACATTATGTATTCCACTCCCTGGACTTGAAATTAATTTCAAAACTGAGTAAAAGTGCATCCATTTTATGGTGCCTTCAGGGAGTTCAAATCAGTAACATTCCATTTGTCCTGAAGTTTCTGAAGTTGAAAATACCTATTCACTTTATTGCACTTGATCTAGGTTGAGTTCCTACAAGGCACCGTCGCCCCAACCCCATCTTTGTTTTTGTTTGTGAACTTGGATGTGCCATGGCCTGATGAGTTCATACCTCCACAAACCTGAACGGATCTTGCAGCTCTATCTGCCTAACTAGAGGGTGCTTTTGTGTAGTTATTGTAATACAAAGCTATCACCAACATGCAATGATCTGGCAAGAGAAATAATTAAATAGCTACCTCAACATCATCTTTGTATGACTATCTGTCACAGAAACAGAATTTACAACATGCACTGCTTTGATTAATCAATCAATGCATTGGCTATGCCTCCAATACCTGGCCCAAGTAGAAAGCTCCATGGCTGGTAAACCTCCAAACATTTTAGAATAAAGCAACCAGACCTGTGTTAGGTTGTGATCCAAAAATTCCCAGACAATAAATCTTTAATTTGCTACCCTGGCAACTCTCACCAAATTTGAATTAAAAGAAAAATTTCCACACAAAGCTTTGAAAGGATTTGCCTCCTGAATAGTTTCAAAAGTTTAACCTTTAGCAGAGTCACGCTTCCTACAATCCAAAAGGAAACGGAGTGAAAAAAAAAAAAAAGACATCAAGGGATTAATTCACAGGTTTTACCCCAAAATGAATGACAGCTGTTTGGGAGTTCAATTGCACTGACGTCCCATTAGGTTCAAAACATCCTGGGTCTTGCAATTATCTCATAGATTTAATAAAACCTTGTTAGTAAAAACTTCACCTTTCTGATTTGGGTCTCAGCCAGTCAACTCGCACATGGAGAAATACATATAACTGCTTTAGATGAACTCTGAGCAGGAAGGGAATTCAAGCGGTGAGTTCTCAGAATTTTTTATTTTTACCTGAGAGATCTTGTTTGTCCCTCTTTCCTCCCTCTCTGCAGGGACGGGGTGGGGTTAGAGGTGGCATCTTTAGTTTTAATTTCAAGTGACCAGACTGGTCTACGTGGGGCCTACAAATTCTCCGGAAGGGGTAGAATAAAAGCTTGAGAAATTTGTAACTGCTCCACACCCAAAGACTTTAAAATGATGGAAGAATTTTAAACCTAAAGACGTTAGAGATCACCCAAAAGCCAGTTCCTCTCATTTCTCAACTAAGAAAATTGAGAGCACAGGAAAGAATTGGCAGACTCAGCCTTACAGCAGGGCCAAGATGGGTGTGAGGACGCAGTCTCCTCTGGCTTGCACACAGACTCCCCTGTCATTCCCTCACCCCGCTGCATGACTTATTTTTCTTCTGACTCATCTGGACAGAGCTTGGAAACAAAGCCTTTCTTGCCCCTGTATTCTCAGTTTGTGGTTCAGGACTGAGAATGCAGTGAAGCTGCTCTCTTTCATCCCCAAAATAAAAATAGTTTCGTCTCTCTCTTATTGTACACTTGTCATGTGACCATACATTCTCATGGTTAAGAAGAAAAGTTTAAAGCTGCTGAAAAGATCACCAGCCGTGGTGAGGATATAGGGAAAATGGAAACTTGTACATTGCTGGTGGGACTGCAGACTAGTACAACTGTCCTGGAAAGCAGTATAGAGATTCCTAAGAAAACTAAGGATGGAACCACCATATGACCCAGATAACCCACTCCTTGGTATTTGACCAAAGGAACAAAAATCAGCATGCTATAGCCACACAGCCACCTCAATGACTACTACAACACATTTTACAATGTAGCCCAATTATGGAATCAATCCAGATGCCTGTAGTAGATGAATGGATTAATAAATTGTGGCTTATATACACAATGGAGTTTTACTCGGCTACAAAGAATGGAATTATGGAATTTGCTGGTAAATGGGTGGAAATGAAGAACATCATGCTAAATGAAATAAGCCAGTCTCAGAAAATCAAGGGCTAAATGTTCTCTCTCATATGTGGATGGAAGCTAGAGCAAAATACAGGAAAGAAAAAGGGGAAGATTGTATAACATAAAGATATAGGGAAGATCAATAGAGTAGAAGAAGGAGAGAGAGAGAGAGAGAGAGAGAGAGAGAGAGAGAGAGAGAGAATGTACAGAGATGGGAAAGGGGAGGAAATGTGGAATGTGGAATAAATTTTTAAAAATCATGCTATGTGCATACATAAATATACCACAGGGAATTTCACCTTTATGTATAAATAGAAAGAACCAACTAAAAATAAATAGATGAGCAAAAGGAAGATCAATGAAGGAAGGAGAATGCGGGGAGACAAGGAGAAGTAAAGGCAGGGAATGTGAACTAAAATAAAATTCCAAACATGTGAAATTTTTTTTTGGGGGGGGATGAACCCAACTATTATGTATAACTATAATAAAAAAAGAAAGAAGCAAAATTAGTTAGTTCACCAGCATTATATTGTAAACTGTTGTTTAGGGTTTTAGTGAAAACCTAGAAGAGTCACTGTGCCTATAAATGGTACCTATCTGTGTCTATATGCTACTAGAGTCCATGGGCTTAGTTGTGTCTGGGGAGGAAATAAAGAAACCCCACCACCACCTTAACAACATTGTGTGGAAATCTTATGATGTCGGGTACAGCATTACACCATTATTTTTAAGACTGTGTAGCATTCTCTTATATGAATGCACCATGTCGGATTTAACTTAAAAATCTTTTCATTTCCATTTATCCACTACCATAAATAATATTGTCCTAAGTATTCTCATGCATGCAATTGTAATTTTAAAAATATTGGTACATATTTTAAAATTACCCTCCAGAAATGTAGCAATTCTCACTCTCACCAACTTTTTAAAGTGTGCATTTTCTATACGTCTTCACTAGACACAAGGAGTGTCTTTATTCTGCTGTCTTGACCAAAAAAATAATAATAGTAATAATTAATTTCCAAATAGGGGCTTATTAGTGAAGTTCATGGATTTGTAAATTTATTGGGGGTCTACCCTTTTCCAGACATGGTGGTATACACTGGGATTATAAAAATATGCAACACAAAAAGAGTCTCCATCTTTTTACGATTTACTAAATCTAGTGAAGCCACAGCTGGTAAAAACGATTACCAATTACAAAAAGATCTGTAAAAGATATAAGCATGTGGTTGGGGAAAGTGCTCCCGGACAATGTGAGTTAGGGAGCCCAGCTGAAGGAAGGACTTTGCAACCAAGACCTGGCAGATAAGAAGGCGCCAAGCAGCGTAAGAGAAGGCTGGGGGCCTTTGGTGGAGGGAGGCTGCAGGGGCAATGTCCTTAAGGAACGAAGGGGAAGCCCAGGGAACATGCTGGGAAAGGACAAAAAACTGACCCAGCCAAGAAACAACAACAAGAAACAGAAGAGCATCCATCTCGGATTGGAAAGGAGGCCAGGAGCTGAGTCCCTTAGCAGGGCTCCAAAGGTGGGGAGGACTTTGAATTTATGCAGTAAGAAGCCACTGGAAGGTCAATGCAGGGAATGACACGATCCCATGTATGTGTTTGAAAGATCACAGCAAAAACAGACGAGGAGGGATGTGGGGAGCCGCGGAGAAGATCTGGTAGGAGAGCAGGGGCCAGGGCAGGGCAGGAGCAGTGGAGAGCGGGAGGAGGGACAGGCTGGAGGTACATTTTAGAGCTGGCACTGGCAATATCTGGTGATGGACGGGTAATAGAATTTAAATAAGGACAAGGATGACTTCTGAATTTCTGATCTGAGTGACAGGAAGTCGCTGCGGTGCAGTGAAATAAAGAAACCTGAAGGGGGAGCAAGTGGGTGATAAACCAAGGACTCCAACCAGCACTAGGTACAGAGATAAAAATGAGAAACAAACTACATTCAGAGCAATCCAGATCGCTGCGTACATTGTGGCATAAACAGATAGTACACCTTCATGAAAATCGTGACCTCAAAGAAAAGCTATTACATGGGAAAGTGACCACAGTATGCTAAGGGAAGGAAGAATCCATTTTTGTTTACACAGAATGACCTGCACAAAGGAATGGAGATAGAGAAAAAAGAACAGAATGAAATATACCTTACATACTTACAGTGATTATATCTTAATGGTAATACTACATGTAACTTTTTATTTTCTGTATGCTTTTCTTCATTTTCCAAATATCTCCTACCAAATAACAATAAAATTCTTATGATCGTACAGAAAGAGCCATTAAAATGGCTTACCCGATGCTGTCCACAGTCTAGACTGGGTCAGGTTATAATTAAACCACACAACCCAATGGATAGATAAAACACAGCATTGTGCTGCCATGTCTTGGATGAAAGGCCTTGAAGATGATTACTGCTACTTTATTTATGGACACACATTTGTCAAATAAAATATGTCCATGTTTCTTTAATGAAGACAGAAAACTAACATTCAAGTCTCTCGGTACACAGGTGTGTGCTTCTTCTGCTGGGGCACTTAGTCCTTCTCAACAGCAAGCACACTTGTCTGATCTCCACCCACACCGAAACCAGCCAAGAATTCTGAGACTTGCTCTGGACCAACCATGTTCACAGGCAGAATGGGAGACCAACAGGACCAAGTGGTTTCTGGAACACAGAAGTTTTCCATCTTCTTCTGCCTCTTTTTCATCTGCTGAGCTAATAACTTAGATTCTTTAACAAGAATTAGTTCCTACATCTTTCTGCCAGGCACGGTGGCGCAGGCCTGTAATTCCAGTGGCTCAGGAGGCTGAGGCAGGACAATTGCTAGTTCAAAGCCAGTCTCAGCAACAGTGAGGCACTAAGAAACTCAGTGAGACCCTGTCTCTAAATAAAATACAAAATAAGTCTGGGGATGTGGCTCAGTGGTTGAGTGCCCTTGAGTTCAATCCCTGGTACTCAAAAATTCACCCTAGGCATTCAGGACTCTGATCAAATACTTTCCCAAGAAAAGATCTTGAAAGGCTACCTGAACTCTGGATGCCTAAAAGTGAGAGATCTTCAAAACAAAAGGGGGAGGGGTGAAACCTGGGAGACATAGGAAAGGCAACAAATATTTAATGAATTCTTTCTGTGTCCTGGCCACTCGCCAAGTTGTTTTACATATATATTATATTTAACCCTACCACCCCAGCAAAGCAGGATTATTATTCCCAGTGGACGTTCATTCACTCCACAAATATTTACTGAGCATATGCTAGATATGCTTAGCCGTATTCTAGTTCCTGGAGATATTGCAAAAAAACAAAACACACAAAACTCCCTGCTCTCCAGAAGTTGACTTGGGGTACTTGGAAGAGACAGACAACACATATTTTTCAAATGAATGTATAGCACAGCAGATGGTGGTAACTGCTATGAAGAAAAATAAAGCCAAGTAAGGGGATAACATGTGAGATACAATAAAAGATACATCAAGATCTTGCATCTGGCAAGGTCCTAAGCGAGGACCAAACTCAATGTCCCAAACTGGCTGGTTTTCTAAGCCCCTGCTTGTCTCCTACATGGTACTGTCTCCCTAGAAAGCTCGTTGGACCTGACAATTTTGCCTGGTGTTAGCCCTGCCAACAACCCACAAATACCCTGATGGGTGAACAATTGTTAGCCTACTGTGAGTCAAGTAAAATCTACTTACTGGTAATTGTTCAGCATGGTTGGTTTTCGCTTGCATGTGAATGCAAAGCTCCTCCAATCCTGGTGACTTTCAAATACGAAAATAAAAACCTCAGCCCATACATGAAGTTTGTGGAGCCCCAGACTCCACTAAGTATAGGCAACATCAATTTCCATTTCAGTTAAAAAAAAAAAGTGACTATGAGGTAAACCTCAGTTTTATAAGCATCTTTTTCCTTCTTTCTCCCATCTCTTATTTTTTTTTTGGGGGGGGGGACAAAATTAGGGTGTGTGCACATGTGTGTATGAGTGTATTATTTATGCATTCTATTAAACTATTTTTGTACCAGAAGAAAAAAAAATTTAGTGCAAAGATTGGGGGAGGAGGGCCAAGCAAGGGGTTAGGTTTTTTTCCTGTTCAATGAACCTCTAGATGCCTATTTAAATCCATCTTCAAAACACCTCACCTGCTAAATCTAAGGCATTTGAAATACTAGTATAAATCCATCAATGATATAATGCCATGGAAAGTTCAGTCCACCTGAAGTTCTTTGCTTCTTTGTGGACAAATATGGCCTGATCATGAGCTGGGTGAGAGAAAATGAGCCTCCCCTGTATCTTAGCAAAGAGAAGAGCCGGGGCAAACAGAAAGAATATTAATTTTCATCAAGAGAAAATCAAACTTGTCCAAGAACTTTATTGGCAGAAGTGAAATTAGTTTTTCTATAGCAAATAGTTAGTGGAGTTGAGGGATTAGTCTATTGCCCAAGAAGGAAAGTAAACCCAATGGAGTCCAGAGCATTCTTGTTCTCAATAACACATTTAACTCTCAAAAACAAATAAGATTTGTCTGTGCACTTGCACTCTTAAAAAACACCTAAGACTAGATGATCTAAAGCTCTCCCCTGCTAAAAATCGAATTATTAAAGCAAGTTCTCTAAACTCATAATGCTCAAGACAATTGTTAAAATTTTTATTGAATGTAAAGTGCCAATCTGGGCGGGGTCGTCCTGGATTCAAACGAAATTCACTGTAAACAGCAATAGGCACAAGGTCTTTCAATTGACAGACTGCAGCAGAATTGAGTTACACCATGGTACATGGGACTGGGGCATACAGTTATTTTTGTAGGGAAACAAAATAAGATCATTGCATTATTTGGAAACTCTCAAGATAAAGCTAGGAGAAATGATGTTGCAGAATGTCATGGTTTTAGTATTACAAAATACATCCTCTTAGCTGTTGGTGATTCTGTAAAGGTCAGGTTAAAAGTACTTTTGATCAAGTGCCAGAATTCTGGTTAACTGAGTTCATGAATTGAACTGGAGCCCTGCATGAGCCAAGTCTCCCGTCAATTAGAAGATTCTGAACTTGGTCCGAACTTTACTGTATTTCTTTTTTGCTTATCCCCTCATCCAAGTTGGTGAATTGCTCTGGACAAAAGGCAGAGGTGGACAAAGGGTCAGTCTATATCACAGAGCTAGGTTAAGAAAAGAGAAAGTCCACGCAAAGTTCTGTCTGCTCAGAGGTTTTTTGTTTTTTTTTTTAATTATTATTTTTAGGTTTTTTTTTTTTTGGTGGACACAATATCTTTTTTTTTTTACATTTATGTGGTACTGAGGATCAAACCCAGAGCCTCACGCATGCCAGGCGAGCGCTCTACCACTGTGCCACAATCCCAGCCCCCTTCTCAGAGTTTTGACAGTTCCCTGGTGAAGGGACACTGGGATTGACCCTACAGCCTCTTAACTGTAATTATTGTTTGTGGTAGATATACTTAATTTGAAGTTAACTATTTAGTAATCAATAAATTGTCCACTCCAGAGAATGGGTTCTGCCCATCTCAATAAAGTCTTTCACTCTTCCTCAAAGTTAGAGAACTCCTCTAAATATTGTTCAAGATTGGTATGGGACCCAAGTGGGTCAACAGGTCAGTAGGGCTTTTTGACAGGAGCCTTAACAAATTCTTTTTCTGCCTGAGTGGGCTGCTCTAAAGGATACAATTGTTGCCTAAAAGTGAAAAGATTTTGTAAATTGCAACAATACCTGAATAGCATTGCCTGACCAAGAGATTCATAATATTCTCCAACTCAAATATCACTTGATTTCCAGCAAGAATTGTCACACATGAATGGACTTTACAAACTCATCAACCACCTTTACTTTCCTATAAATCAGCCCCAACCACAATACTGTGTTCATACCTGTATCAACTGAATATAGTCAGTCTGAGTAATATTCACCAGGGGTTATAAAGTAATAACATATCTGTCTGCAGTGATCTCATTTACCTTGAAGTACACACACACATACACACATGCACACAAACACACAGCCCTACCTTTTTTCAAAAGCCCATTCCTTTCCTCAAAAAGAAAATCCTAATAGTTTGGAAATAGGCATTCAATATCTGCTTTTTTCAAAGGTCTTTATTTTTACCTGATCTCCTGCTATAATTGCCTCCAAAGCTGTGTTCCTATTTGACTGCAATTTTCCATAGCAAAGTTGTCCTGCTAAATACAGCTCAAAGCTGTGGGCAGAAGTAATGAGTATGGGAATTCCTGCTCCTTATAACTAACTTCTTCTGTTGCTTTCTTGGGGTTTGAGATGATGGAATAGGCCCCCAAAACTACAGAGAATAAATCATTATGAATCAACATATTACTTGTGCTGGTATTTCTAGCACTATGATCCACCAGCTACCCATAGTGGGATATTTAAAAGTGTTTTTCCAAGAATTTTATTTACCTTTGTCTCCAGAATAAATAAAATGCAGTGCAGGAGAAGCACATTTGGGATTTTGAAATCCATCCCCAAACAACATGAATAGGAACCCCCCCGCCAACCCACATACACCTTTTCTTTGGTAAGAAACCACCTTTCTCCCCCAGAGCAACTTAAGAGTCATACTCTGTGTGATATTTTTCCCCTCATTTGAAATGTTATTTTAATTTGATCTCATCTGATATGATGAAAAGAAATAGTAATTTATTGTGTGTGTTGGTGTAAGGAATATGGTATCACAGTAAGGATCCATATAACTGTGGTTACACTTGCCAAGGGACAAAGTGGCTGATTAGTTTCCAGTTTGAACATGCATGGGGTGGTGGAACAGCTTGCTATTTTTGTTAGAGTAACCTCTGACGTGTTGGATTCCCTAGAACCTATCAGCTTCACTGAAGAGGGCAATATGTTGGCCCTGAACTTCACGTTGGTGGCAGAGCCTGGATCCTGGCAATCCTATAATCCTGGCCCATGTTGGATTCAGGGGAAAGATGTTCTCTGCAACTAAAAGGGAAAAAAAATAAATAAATATTGTCTTAGTTTGTTTTCCACTATTCTAACAACATACCACAGACTGGATAACTTACAATGCAAAGAAATTTATTTGGTTCATGATCGAGAGTCGGGAAAGTACAAGTACATGGCACCAGCATCTGGGGAGGGACTTCATACTGCAGCATGACATGGTGGAAGGGGAAGCAAGCACTCAAGAGATGGATAAAAAGGGGGTCTAACTCCCACTGTAATTCACCCAGTGCAGCAATGATGGCATTAATCCACTCATGAGGGTAGAACCCTCGTGAGCTAACTGCCTTCTAAAGTTCCTACCTCTTAAAATCATCACGATGGCAATTAAATTTAACATAAGTTTAGAAGGAAATATTCAAATCACACAAATATATAAAGAGATATATATTACCATATTAGCTTTTCATCACTGTGACCAAAACACCTAACAAGAACAACTTAAGGCAGAATTGACTTCGGGCACAGTTTCAGAGGTCTTATTCCATAGTCAGTCGATCCCATTGCTCTGGGTCTGAGGTGGAGTACAACATCTTAACAGAAAGGCATGGCAGAGGAAGCAGAGATAGAGACAGACAGGAAGAGGCCAGGGACAGATATAGTCCCCAAGGCCACACCCCCAGTGACTTATTTCCTCCAGCCACACCCCACCCACCTACAGTTACCACCCAGGAGTCCATTCAAATTATTCTCCATCAAAAGGTTTAATCAACTGGTGACATTACAGCCCTCACTAGCTAATCACTCCATAAAAAGTCCTACTTCTGATCCTAGCTGCATTGGGGACCATGCTTTCAACACATGAGTTTTTCAGGGAGACAGTCCAGATCCAAATCATAATATATTATGAATTTAAAATATATATTATATAATATGTACAAGAGTAATTTTATTCCCATCCTTATCCCAAATGCAGGGAAGACATTTTTTTTCTTCCAAAACTCCAAAACTCTACTGTATTAGTCAGCTTTTTGTTGCTGGAACAAAATGCCTGAGAAAATCACCTTAGAGGAGGAAAATTTCATTTTGGCTCATGGTTTCAAAGGTTTCAGTCCACAGTCACTGGCTCTATTGCTCTGGGCCTGAGGTGAGGCAGCATTTCATGGCAGCTGGAGGGTGTGACAGAAGATGCTGCTCACTGCTGGCAGAGAGAGAAAGAGACACAGAGAGCACAAAATGAGACAAGGACAAAAGATACAGTTACAGGACATGCCCAGGTGACCTATTTCCTCCAACCAGGCCCTACCTCCTACAGTTTCTACCACCCCCAAATAATGCCATCAAATTACTAATCCATCAATAGATTAATCCATTGATGAGGTCAGAGCCCTCAGGATCCAATCACTTCCTAAGAGCCCACCTCCAAACATTGCTGCCCTGGGGACCAAGACTTCATTCAACACATGAGCCTTTGGCTGTGGAATGTCCAAACCTTAACATCTTTTCTGTAGAGTTGAAGTCCAGCTGCTCTCCTTTCCCCACCAACAGGCCTCGGTATGTCCCTAAATGCCAGTCCAGCTTCTTTGACTCTTTCCCAGGGCGGGGGGC
>NW_025999990.1:38765384-38770088 GCF_001458135.2 Marmota marmota marmota | reverse complement strand
GAAAAAAAAAAAAAAAAAAAAAAGAGCCATCTCAATTTCACCTGTGCACAGTAAATTTCTGGCTCAAATTTGTGTTGCATTAATACATGATGTTTTAGAAGGAAAAATATTTTTTTGAAAAATAAAAGGAAACAAATTTCTGTCTCGTTGCTCATCTTGACACAGAGGGGAAAAAACTAGTAAAAAATGTTTTTTTCTAGAAATTTGGCTATTTGAAAATTAGAAAATGAAGGCCATTATTTTGGTAACAACAGCTTCCATTGTTAGAACATGAATGAAGTGCCAAACCTTAGACAAGCATGTCATTTAATTATCCCTGCCTGTGAGGTAGGTGGTATGAACCTACCATATTGCAAATGAGGACCTTACTGAGAGAGTAAGGTCAGCAAGAAGCAGGACTTACACACCAAGGCTTGCACTCCTCAACACTGTGCTAGCTCACCCTGGCATCTGTGGGACTATTTAATAATCACTTGCAGACAGTACTCCATTCCTCTCTGCCTCCTAACCAGAGGAAGGCCTCCTTCCTCCATGCTATCTTTTTTGATTCTCTAAATAATTTCCCTTCTTTATAGAAAAGAACCTCTGTGCTGTGATGGAGGAAAAGCAGAGCTCCCTTCTTTGTCTATGCAAGGTCTATCAATGAAAACAATTCCAAGGGATCCTTCGGACCTCCAGCCCCTTTCCATCACCCGTACTACAATCGGTACTCCCGGCGTAGGTAGCCTGACCCCTAGTGGAGACCAGCGGCAAGTGTCTGCATTTCAGCTTATTTTCAGTTGCAAATACAATGGCTCATTCCCAATGAATAGAAAAGCAGGTCAAGATCTTGTCATCACAGCTATACTAATGATGTCGCATATTTTGTTGACCATGAAACACAAAACAAAGGAAAATTAGCAGAATATATTTTATTAAAACTACAATATCCAAAAAACGAATTCGAAAGCGGGTTTTTATGTTTCCTTTCATTTACCACCTTTAGTTTCTATAACTCTTAATTAAACTCTCGGAGTCGTCGACAACATTTCTTCACACAAGATAACTTGCACAGGAGTGCTTTCAAGAAAGGATTAAAAATGGTGAGCTTGGGACATCTTCGGTTTGTGTATATGAAATACTCTCATGAATCCATCATTTTAAAACATCCCTATCCACGTTCAGTGCTACTTGTAATTTCACTGATGCTTAATTTATTTTACCACATATTAGAGTTTAATTAAACACCAGACAGGAGTGTCACCGGATCACTCTTTCTACCCAGCGATGTTAGCTTTTTTTACATTCAAGGCTAACAACAAAAGTAATCCAAGGAACAGGAACTGTGTTTCATTTAGAGAACTGGGTCATGTATATTTCCATTTTATCACCAGCAGATAGTCTATATTAGTCCCCCATCTCCCAACTTTTTTTTAAGTAGGTAGTAATTCTTATTAATGGCAGTGGCACCTGCATTGGGGTGGACAAGTCTAGTCACCAGCAGGTCCCCCTGCTGTTTTACTCAACTGGCAACCTGCTCTCCGCCCTGACAGCTGCTTCTATTGTGTGTGTGTGTGTGTGTGTGTGTGTGTGTGTTTTCCTCCAGGGCAAAGGAACTCCATGGATGTTGATAAGTTCTTCTTTCTCAAACCAAACTTTGGTTTCAGAAAGTAGCAATTAAATCCACAACAGATAATAAACTTTTAGATATGTACTTAATTGCATGGATCCATCAATACACTCCCATGGGAAAATGTTCAGCAATACAGAAAATGTCTAAACCAGGAACACCTTTTTAGATCCCATTTCCCCATCCTCATCCCTTTTTCCCCTCCCAAGCACCAAGAGGTCGGGGGAGAATTCTCTCTACAAAAAAAAAAAAAAAAAAAGAATAAAAGTAGATAACTTGGTTAAAAACAACCATTTCAGATCACTCAAAATGATCACAGACAGGACACTTGAGACTTTGCCATGTTGGTTTGAATCCTTTGTACATACATAAATAAATAATTGGAGCTGGTTATATTTACAAAGACAGGATCTCCTATCTGTGTTGACCTACAACTTGAATATTCATTCACTCAAACTGTACTGGCAGATCAATTTCTATATCAATACACATTGCTATCTTTCTTTTTTTTCAGCTGTGTTCAGTATTGTTGTATCATTATTTAATTGTTAAATTCCTTTCTTGATTTAAGTGGCATTTCTACTATTTTTCTATGACAAATAATGCTATAATGTCCACCTTGAACTAACTTGATATACTCAGAAACATATTTCTGTTGGCTAGACATTGAAAATGAAACTATTGAGCCAAAGGATGTGTCAATATTAAATTTTGGAAGGTAGTGTCAATTCCTATCCAAAAAGGCAGAGATGTTTAAGGAGTTATCAGACCTTTGGAACAAATCATAAATGTTCACCTTGAAAGGATTGTTTAAATTGCCCATTCAAAAACCTTTGCTTCTTAGGACAATACTGAGACTTAACAAAATGTAGGTAACCGGTACTGCTTCATGCAACCAAACTCCAGCCCAGACCCTATGGCTTCTCAGCCTAGGACTTTCTTCACTACTACAAATCTTATGGAACCAAAATTAGATTTAAATTTTGGAGTAATTCTTTCCAGTGAAATAGAGGCACTTTTACAATTAAAAAAATGTTTCTTCCCTTTTTAGTAGTATTGAGAACACTTAGGATTTATGTTATAAATCAAACTTTCAGAGTGGAAATAACTGCAAACCAAACAGGTAGATTCTACCCTGGGATGCACTGTTATACAAAGTTGAGACATGCACATGGAATCCAATTTCCTTATTAAATAATAATAGAAAAGTAGGCTGCAGTTCTGTTTCCAGGTGCCCACCACTTTGTGAAAATTATTGCAGTCACCACACTCCAAAGTTCCCCAATGTATCTATTTGCTGCAAAACAAATCACCTTAAATTTAGTGGCATAATAGAACACCATTTTATTAAACCCACCCAAACTGTGGGCCCAGAGTTTGTAAAATGCACAGCATGGTGGCTTATCTGTATTTCACAATGTCTGGAGCCTCAGCTGGGAAAATTCAAACATGGGGGGAGACTCAACAGATGGGGCTGGAGCCATCTAGAGACGCACTCACTCATGCGTCTGCAGGTGGAAGCTGGCTGTCATCTGGGATCTCAGCTGGGGCTGTTGGCCAGGACACCTACACATGGCCTCTCCATATGGTCTCTGTACTTCTTTGTGGCACCGTGACTGGGTTCCAGGAGCAAATCTCCCAGGACTCACTTTCCAGTAAAGGCCGTGTGAGATGAGAAGCATGCCTTCCATAGAGATGAGTATAAACTGGAGAACCAGGCTAAAGGCAGCCATTTTAGGTCACTGGAAAATGGCCAAAGGTAGAGAACAACTTGAGAAGAAATGCAAGTGAAAACTGCCACTGCATCCAGTGAACTCAGTGATTCCATGGCTTTCTTGTCTAGGGGCAGCACGAGTTCAAGGGATAAACCCCTCAGGTTCACCTGCTGAACCAGGTACACCAAGGCAATACTGAAAGTCAGGGAAGCTTAGAAAGGCAGACCCAAGACACTCTCCCCTATCACTGGCTGCAAGGTGTGAGTGACAGTGGGACCCGAGAGGCAATCTGAGCATTCTCTAAAGGACCAGATGAATACACTGTAGAGAATGTATGCCCTGCAATGCTATGCAGCTAACAGAAGCTACAATCCAGATGTGCATAAAATAGCATGGATAAGAACATCTACTGACACATACATGGAACTTACAAGGAGCCCCTATGAGTCAGAACTTTTCCAACATGTTTCCATATATTAACTCATTTAATCATCATAACCTGGAAAGTCTGTGTGGTGTAATCAGGTTCTACCAGAGAAAGAGAAGCAGGAGGACGATCGATGAGAGATGTAAGATGAGAAGTAAGTGCCAGGTACAGTGGCACACACCTGTAATCCCAGTGGCTGGAGAGGCTGAGGCAGGAGTATCACAAGTTCAAAGCCAGCCTCAGCAATTTAGCAAGACCCTATTTCTAAATAAAATATAAAAAGGGGAAAAAAAGCTGAGCAGGGGAGTGGCTAGGGATGTGGCTCCGTGGTTAAGCACCCTTGAGTTCAATCCCTGATACTAAAAAAAGGAAAATGTTAAGTAAGTAGATGATTGATTGATTGATGATTGATAGATAGTTAGATAACAAGGATTTAACTTACACATATAAGAAAGCTTGCTAAGCAAGTCCAGACACAGTCAGGAAGTGAAGATCATGGGAACATAAACTGATGGGCACAGGACAAAGTTCTCATCAGTTGGCAGTCAGGAAGGGAGGACCACATCAGGATGAAGTTCTACTGGGGTGAGCTGACGCTGTCATCCACAAGGGGAACTTCTATAAGACAGGGGTAAGCAGACTGTAAGAATGACCCCCAGTGATCTTCAGCCTTATATAATGACTCCCTTTTGAGGGGACAGGGGAACTTGTGAAAATAAGGAGACATGACTTCCATGAGGATGCAACCTCGTAAAGCAAGGGAGAGATTATATGGTGGGGCTGATCCTAGCACATGGTAACTTTAAAAGCAGAATTTTCTCTGCCTGATAGCAAAAGAGGAAGTAAGACTTGAAGCGCAACAGGGATTGCTGCTGGCTTTCAATATTGAAGATAAAGAAAGAGGAAGGAGAGAGGAAGAAAGGAGGGAGGGAGGGAGGGAGGGAGGGGGAGAG
>NW_025999990.1:38737519-38765367 GCF_001458135.2 Marmota marmota marmota | reverse complement strand
GAGAGGAGAGAGGAAGGAAGGAGGTGAGGGAGGGAGGGAGTGGGGTAGGGAGAAAAAGAAGAGGAAACAGAAGAGGACAGGAGGAAGGAAAGGAGGAAAGAAGGGAGAAGAGGAATTGAAGTCTTCAATTATCATTATTGAATTATTGATTTCTCCCTTGAATTGTCCATTTTTGCTTTAGGTATATATAGTACATATAGTTTTTTTGCTTTGTATATAATATACATATTATATCTTCCTGATGGTTTCCTTTGTCATTATAAAATGTTCATCTATATCTCTAGTAACACTTTTTGTTTTAAAATCTGTTTTTCTGATATCAGTTAATTACTCCAACCTCCTTGTGATTGCTGTTTGCATAATGTGTGTGTGTGTCCTGCACACAGCATCTAACTTGGATCTTGTTTTATATCCACTCTGACAATCCCTGCTACGTTTCCTATTGTCTATTCCATTTGGATTTATGTTATTATTGATAGGGTTGGATTTATACCACCATTTATTTTTTGTTTTCCAAAAGTCTCAAGTCTTTTTATCCTCCATTACTCTTTAACTTCTTTCTTTTATGCTAAATAAATATCATTTAGTATAATATTATAATTTTTAGTGATTTTTTTCACTATTGGGGGTTTAGAACTTGCTCTAGGATTTACAATATACAACTTATCAGAATCTACTTCAGATTTATACTACCTTCATTTCAGTGAGATATAGAAATGCTACTCCAAGATAGTTCTATTTCTTGTAGTTATACACACACACACACACACACACACACACACACATACACTTGTATAAGTTGCCAATCCAAAAATACATTGTTATTGCTTCATATAATCATATCTTTAAAGAAGCTGAATAAATGAGAGTGAGTGTGTAAGTATAGAGTTTATTATGTTAACCTTATTTACCATTACTGGTTGTTTTCATTTGTACCTATAAATCACAGTTACCCCAGTGGCATTTTATACCAATACAACTTTTCTCCTGCCCAACTCCTTTGTGTTATTATTGCCAAATATGTCTATGTAATAGGCCAGCAATATAGAGATAGGCAGATAGATGATAGATAAATGATAGAATGGCTTTAGATCTGGAAAATGAAGGAAGAAAAACATTTATCTTTTTTTTCTATAATTTCTACAGAGTTAATTTTACCTTTCTCAGCACTGATTCTTCAATCATTTCATTTTCAAACTTTAGCATTTCTTTGAAGATGTGTTTGCTAACAATGGGGTTTTTTTATTATTATTTGTAAATTTCCTTATTTCACTTCAGTTTTGAAACACAGTTTAGCTGGATACAAGAATACTGGCTGCCTGTTTTTTCTTATACCACTTTGATTATGTCATCTGCTGTCCCCCCTCACACCACCAGCTTCCATTGCTTCGGATGAGAAGTTGGCTGTTAATTTATTGGGGCTCCCTGGTTCCTGCTGGGTCATTTTTCTCTTGATGTTTTCAAGATCATCTCTTTATATTTGACTCTAATCATTTTAACTATAATGTATCTTGATATACATCGCTCCTACTTGAAGTTTGTGAACTTCTTAGATGAGTAAATTTATTTTTTAATCAAATTTGGGATATTTTCAGGCATTTCTCCAAATATTTTTTTCCACCCCTTTCACACTTTCCTCTCCTTTTAGTACTCCCATCTTGCATATTCTGGTGTGCTTAATGCTGTCCCACATTTCTCTAAGGTGAGTTCGTTATTACTCATTCTTTTCCTCTATGCTTTTCAATTTGCATTACCTTTACCCGTATGTCTTCAATTTCACTGATTCCTTCTTCAGCCATTTCAAACATATTGTTGAGCCTATCTGATGATCTTTTCATCTTTGTGATTGTACTTTTTAAAGTTTTGTTTGGATCTTTTCATACAGTTTTGATGGCTATTGAAATTTCCTATTTGATGAAACCTTGCCACCATACCCTTCTTTACTTCTTTAAGCAAAGTTTTCTTTGTTCTTAAGCATATTTATAATAATTACTCAAAAATCTTTGTCTGATAAGTCCAACACCTGGGTCTTCTTGAGGGCTGTTTCTGCTGACTGTTCTTTCTCCTGTGTATGAGTTACTTCCCCGTTTCTTTGTAAGTCTTGTGATTTTTTTTTTAAACTGGAAATTTTGACAATAGATTAGAACAGCTCTGTCTATTATTCCCCACCACCACCTCTCTGGGTCTTGTTTTTAGTGTTGTTTGCTTGTTTGTTTGTTTGTTTGTCTAGTGACTTGACTGGACTCTTTAATGTGAAGCCTCTTTCTCCTAACTCTCTCGTCACTCCTTAGAAAGTGCACTGTGGGATATATTCACAGTCACCCTGAGGTGACAGTTGCTTTACTAAGGCTCTCCATTGCTATTTCCCTCCATGATCTTCTAGTTCCCTAATGGTCTGCCTTTACTGATGTCACACTCAGCTCTTAGGCTCCACAAATTGCTAGCTGATTACTCTATTGTTTTCAGCCAAGTTATGGGCCGTAAATGGCTCCACATCCAAACCTAGTTAAATTTGAACCCCTTTGCAAGGACAGTCTTTGAAACAAAAAAAAAAAAAAGCATCTTCAACTCCAGGATAGCTCTTCTTAGCTGTCTGTTTCCCCAATTCTTTCTGATCTATGGTTTAACTTGTTGCTATCATTTGGTTACCAGCTTCCCTGAAATTGCTTACTGCTCAAATCCTCATTGTTTTTGATACTACTCTCAGGCTTAAACTTGACTGCACTTTGTTCCGAATACAATAATTCCCCTTAGGGCTGGCTGTGGAACATTCTGCCCCTCCCACTGGACAAAATCCCTGTGCCCCAATGCTTTGGAGCTAGAAGCAAGGACCAAAATCTGACTCCCTTAGAGTGAGAGCCCTGAGAGGGCAGTAGCCCTCATCTTCCTGGCTTGTCTTCTCGCCTGGCATGCCAATTGGAAGCCCTGAATGAGTGGAGGTAAGGGACATCGGACCCCACTATTCCCAGCCTGCTTAGAATAAAGCTTCTACAATACGGAGCTAGGCAATGGGGAAGGAGAAATTCTCACAGCTTGTTCCACTACAGGAAGAAGTGGCAGCCCTAGACTGCAGCTAGGGAGAGTGAAATTCCTGTCTTCTTGCCCAGGAATTTCTGGTTCACTCCCGTGAACTAGAGATTTCACCACACTGAGCCAAGGGTGGGGGCAGGGTGGGGATTGTGGCTCAAATGCCATAGACTCACCATTCTTACAGAGACTTAGTACATTTTCTTAAGTAAATGTTTTTCCCATTCACTGCATGCCCTTATGACAAGCTCCAGAAACCTCAAATGATTGCTTTAAGGTTGCTCACCAGTTCGAATTTTTTTTAGGTTGAGGAAAGGATCTGTAGAGCTTCTCACATTCTATAAGTGTTCCTTCTCTATTTCTTTAAAAAGATGAGACTTTCTGGAGATTTTTTGGAAAATTGGGAATAGAACCACAATTTGATCCAGCTATCCCTCTCCTCGGTCTATACCCATAGGACTTAAAACCAGCATACTGCAGGGACACAGCCACATCAATGTTTATAGCAGCACAATTCACAATAGCTAAACTGTGGAACCAACCTAGATGCCCTTCAGAAGATAAATGAATTAAAAAATGTGGCATATATACATGAAATATTACTCAGCAATAAAAGAGAATAAAATCATGGCATTTGTAGGTAAATGTATGGCGTTGGAGAAGATAATGCTAAGTGAAGTTAGCCAATCCCCCAAAAAAACAAATGCCAAGTGTTTTCTCTGATATAAGGAGGCTGGGGTAGGGAGGGGGAGCATGGGAGGAATAGATGAACTCTAGATAGGGCAGAGGGGTGGGAGGGGAAGGGAGCAGGCAGGGGGTTAGCAAGATGGTGGAATGTGATGGACATCATTATCCAAAGTACATGTATGAAGACACAAATTGGTGTGAACATAGTTTGTATACAACCAGAGATATGAAAAATTGTGCTCTATATGTGTAATGAGAATTGCAATGCATTCTGCTGTTGTATATAAATTTTTTTAAAAAGACGAGATTTTCTGAAGGCCAAGACCCAGGAGAGAACCTCATAAGAAACTCTGATAAACCAGAAGCCTCCTAAGTAGGAAGGCATGAGGCCTCACCTGCAGATCTGCAAAGGCTGTGCACTCCTCTTGCCAGGCCATGTGCCCATGTAGCTGTATCAATCCAGAAGCAGCACGTTTTCCAGCATGTGCAGGAAGAGAGGCCCCTTTTTCGAATTCATACAAAGGCACCATGTACTTGCACAGCCCCAGAAGCCATAGAGACTCCAGTTGACGGGTTATGTAGGATGAGGCAACCATCCAGAGCAGTGGTTCCCAATTTTGG
The DNA here is from genome assembly GCF_001458135.2 of Marmota marmota marmota. Taxonomy (NCBI): domain Eukaryota; kingdom Metazoa; phylum Chordata; class Mammalia; order Rodentia; family Sciuridae; genus Marmota; species Marmota marmota. Next base: position 38,761,032 of record NW_025999990.1, on the reverse strand, counting down.
CTGCTCATTAGGATCACTCAGGGAGCTGTTGAAAAAATACCAATGATAGGGTCCCACTTAGACCAATTAAATCAGACCCTCCTGGGAAGGGGCCCAGCCATCAGTGTTTTTAACAACCCCTCGGGGGATCCTAATGTACAACCAGGATTGAGAACCACTGATCTAGAGCCTGGAGCCAGGGGAATGGGATTCTTTGTACTCAAACACCTCAGGAGGATGTAAACTGACGGTGGAGTTCCCGCGCTGGCAGCTGTAACATGCTCCAAGTAAATAGTGAGTAAAATTGGCAGAGCAAAGTAAGTCAAATTACTGTAAGGAATTTCCGTCCTGAAAGAAATCACTGAAATTGTCCCCAAGTCATAAGAAAAACAGACAGTGACCCTGTAAATATGGTTTCCACACTTCCCACCGTCAGTCCTAATGGCTGTGGCTCACCTACCCAAGCCTGGTTGATCGTGTGCCCTCATGATGACATCTATAATGGCAGATCCCGCTGATTCCTTGGGCCATATTCTACTCCATCCTATGAGGCCCTCTTTACAGAGACATTAACTCCCAAGTTCCAGAGCATGGAGCGCCTGCACCCCCGGGACAGCCTGCTGGGCTTTAACAAAAGGAACCCTACAAAACAAATGGTGCTGAGAGAATTTATGAAATCTTCGGGGGATTTTCTAGGGCATTGGCTGATCCCTCCCTCTCATCGTGGAGGTTGATACTTGCAGAGAATCCTCTCTATGCCCCTATATGTTTTTTTATTCCCTTCCTTTGTTCAAAAACTTCATAATTGGCCCAAAGAACTAGAGCACAGCAATATCTAAAAGGTTGATAGAGATCTTCTCAACAAGAAAAGGCTGATATGACTCCGCCCTCATCCTTCTCTGCCTGAAAATGCCTGCAATTGATTTGCTGGGGACCTACCTCCAGGCAGCCACTCCAGATATTAAATATGAGAAGAAACTTCTTTACCACTACTATGGCTTAGATGAGGTGGGAGTGTGTCCCTTCCAAGTCCACATGCCAGGAACATTGGGTGGCCATGTTGAGAGGGGAGAGAACCTTTAAAGAGGTGAGCCTTGATGGGAAATGCTTAGGTCACTGGGGGTGCTGCCCTTGAAAAGAATTAATGTGGCTTTCATGGGGGACGGGGTTAGTCCTGCAAAAGTGGATTGTTATAATAAAGTGAGGCTGCCTTACATGCTCAGCTCCCTCCTTGTGCAGCTTCTCATCCAACATATTTGATGCAACTAAGAGTACCCTCAACACAGACCCAACAGATAGGGGACACTGGACCTTGGATTTACAGCCATATAACTGTGATGTCAATGAACTCATTTTCTTTATAAAATTTCCAGCCTCAGGCATCTTGTTGTAGTAACAGGAAAAGGACTAAGACAGCCTTTCTGAATCAAACTAAAGAGGACTTTGTTTGTTTGTTTGTTTGTTTTTGTTTTGTTTTGTTTTTATATACCAGGAAGAATTTAACCAAGAATCAGACTTATATTCAAACTTTAGCCTAGCTACTTTAAGCTATTCACTTTAACAAATTGATAATTTCTCTGTGTCTTGTCAACTAAACAGAAGAACTGACACCTAGTTGGGTTATTGGATTAAATAGTTGCAATGATGCACTTCACAGTATATCCAGTATCTACACTTCTCTTGCTCCCTCCTGGGTTCTCTTGCCAGGGGCCTGAAATTAAACAGACAGAGTGAGAAACTGATGTAACTCCTTTGAGAAACCAGCCTCTACCTCAGAGCAAAGCCTGTCCAAGGAAGGGGGCATGACCCTTGTCCTTGGAAAGACCCACAGAGCACTCCTAAGCACATACCAACCCTTCTGAGTTGTTTGTCTGCAAATAAAAGGAGAGATCTGTGGCACCACGTGTCCCTGACTCAGTCAGTCTAGGTGGGGACCCATAGCAACCACCTAACTAACAACCACCAATCAGCATGAGACATGGAAAATACCTGGGATGCCAGATGACCCTCCCAGTAGTTTATGGTGGTTGATACCATGTTGGGAAACCATGTAGTTTAGCATGTACTCCCCTCGTGGCTTAAACCAATCAATTCAAACGAATCCCCCTCCACACTTGTACTAACCAATCACCCTTACCCAACTTGTTCCCACCAGTGAATGTGCTAATCATGTTTCAGAGTTGTTGTTTGATTTTCCCACAGTGTGTGATGATTTGCTAAGAGATGCTATGATGTATGTGAAGTTGCTGCCATCCCCAAAGAGTGTATAAAACTGCTGCAAACCCTGGGCTGGGGCCTCTCAGCATCATCAGTTGCTGTGTGCGTGCAGAGGACCGAGCTAGCTCGCAATAAACACCTCTTTGCTGTTTACATCCATCTTGGTCTCTGGTGGTCTTTTGGGGGTCCCGAACTTGAGCATAACAAGAGGACACATTAAAAAGAGAAAAACCAAGTATGTCAACATGGGCAGCATGCATACAGGTGGGGGAAACTCTATGATAAGTAACTCACGGGGGTATTCAGAATTGGGGGCTTACATAGTGTCTTCACACACAAAAAAATAAATTTGGAAGGGTTAGGGGAAGGGGATTAGGCTGTGAGGGAGCAGCAAACCATGGGAAGGTAAATATATGGGGAAAATAAATGGAAGATAAGGGTAATTTTTGTAAAGTTTGTTGTATAGATTCCTCTCGGTGCTTTCCATAGGCTGATAGGAATCTAGAGTTGTCTCCAATGATGAAGAGTCTACCCTTGTTTTAGGCAAATAGGGAGAAGGGCAGAGAGCTTCTTTTATATATCTGCTGTTCCTCACTTGTCTTTAGCTCAAAATAATATCTGGAGTGGCTGCCTGGAGGTGGGTCCCCAGCAAATCATATGCCAGGGTGACATGTTCTGATCCCCTACTCTCCCCTCCCAACATGACATACACACACACACACACACACACACACATACTCACACACTTTCAGAGGAGAAGAGCAGAATGAATCCCTAAGTAATGAAATGCTTGGTGGTTAACAACGCCCTCCTCAGCGATAGAGTTACTAGTATTCAAGGAAGAAGACTGACTAATGAACCCCCTTCACAGCAGGATAGATGGCTTTTACGTGTGACTTACATTTTTCTAATGAAAAAATATATTCTTCTAAAATCTCCAAAGCATTTTAAGCATCCTAGAATATCCCACACAATTTCCCTTTCAAGAGAATCGCCCTAGAAGCCACTGACTGAGTAGGGAAATCTGGAGTATGCAGACCTCCCCTGTAAAATACAAAGAAAGCAATGGGTTCCTGGTGATGGAGTTTCCTGGGAGGGATGTGTTACTCTTGAAGCAACTAACAAAGACATTTCTCTCCGTGGCTTTGGTGAGGTCTCCTTTCTTATCTTTCAGAGTGCCTGCACAGAAGGCAGGGCACCAGGAATTCTAAAGCCATCAAGAGACCATGCGGATCTGAGAACAGCCTTCCCACCCTGATCCCCTGCCTCTCCCTCTGCATTTTCCCATCTCCCCAGACCTCCTGTTTCCTGCATTTAAAAAAAAAAAAATCTTTATATTTATTCTAGCGGTCGCCTGCCATGCAATAAAAGAATGAGGGAAATCTCATTAAAATTATATCAAAAGGAAAAAGATGGAATAGAGCTTGAAATTCCTGCAATCTACACACAATAACCCAATCAACTGGAACACACAGGTTAAATGGAGTCCACCCTACGGTGAGCCCGGATGATTAAGCCCCCTCCCAGGGAATTGCTACCTTCAGGATACCTAGTGGTAGCCATATTAAAATGCAACCATGAAAATACCTCACATTTTAGAGTACTTTTAACCTTCCTCCTTACTTTCGCAACTATTTATCTTACTGACTTCTGCAGAAGGACCCTGGGAGGCAAGAAAAGCTATTGCTATTATCTCATTTTGAGAGTTACTGCAGAGGAGCCCGCAAGTGTTCTCTGGGGTCACCTAGTTAGTGGTGGGGGTAAACCCACAGAAAGAGCCAGAACTTGCTTCTTCGCACACCTCCCTCTCTCCCTTCAACAGGAACCAGATAAAAAGAATGCAGGTGACGGACCTAAAACATGTGCCGTCATCTTCCTCTCCCTCTGCTTATCATCTCCCTTGACATGAGCACAGTATTTGGCCAAGGCCTGAGAGTCAGGTTCCCTGAATCCATCTCAGCCTGGAAACAGGAGCAACAAGAGGACAGGACCCATACGCACCGCAGCGCTGTCACAAGCGAAGTAAGGAAACCACTTACTAAATTTGGGTTGATTTTTTTCAAAGTTAACTCGGGAAAGTTTTGGCCAGGGCATATTTTCCCAATCAAAGCCTAGGAGAATTGGACTGTCTGGGGGCAGTTGGCAGGCTCTTTAACATTAAAAAAGCAGCCCTCAGATTCCAAGAGGTTGGAAATCATCACTTCAGACCCTTCTTTGCTGACCCTCCACCCACAATTCACCAGTTCTAATTTCCATCCCTTCAGGGGCCTGATCTCTGCTTTCAAATGATAGGAAGCTAATATGATAATATAATACGTATTAATAATTTAGTGCTTACCCTTCCTAGGTAATATATGTGCATTTTAAAATGGGTCTTTTTAGACAACATGCTTTAATCCAAAGCAAACTTTTTGACCCACGGTTCTCTAGCTGTGACCTCTCACCTGAGTCCCAGACCTAAATATTCTCTGCTTACTAAACATCTCTATTCCAACCTCCCAGAGGCATCAAAATTTAATATATCCAAAACTGATCCTCCATTTTTATTCTTTACCTCAGTGGATGACACCACCAATCACCCATTATCAAAGCCGGATGACTGGGAGTTATTCTACATTCCTTACTACCTACCCCCAGTCAAGGGCTCCATCAGCCTAACTAAGCATTTCCCAAATTGGGTCTATGAGCATCGTGTCAAAAGGCAGAAATAGGTTTCCTGATAAAATAAACCTGGAAAACACTGGTAAGCCTTTATAGTAAGATTTAACAGCATTTCTAATATATTTCCCTGAATTACAAATATCCAAATATACCAAGTGTATTTCCAAACTCATCAGCCTAAGGAACACTTATTTTCTTTGCAGAATATCTTGCAGGACCTACCTATTATAGAATGCACTTTGAGAAATGCTATAAAGACATATCTTTAAACTGTGTTTTATGATCATAAATTGTCTCCCATGATTCTGTGGTGTAGATATTCTGTGATGTTGTAACAGGGTATATGTCAAAAAAGAAAGAAAGAAAGAAAAGAAACACTTAGGCACTACAGGATTTGAAATCCAAAAACATGAAAGAAGATATTTCCTTCCAAATATTTATTGAGCAATCCTAGTCAAAACATCACTGGTACTTTGGAGGCACTTCATGAGGTGTGTTTATGCATAAGCAGAAGAGAAAGTCCGAAATGACACTGGACATGTGGCTGGTAGGAGCCCCTGCTGGGGTGCTCTGGAAAAGGGGGAGGGGGAGTTGCCAGGCGTATTCTCCATTGTTCTGCATTGTTTGAATTTGTTCTAGCAAACAGATGTTACTTTTATAATTTGTTTTCTTGAAAAAAATCAATACAGAATAAAAAAACAATAAATGAATTAAATGCCTGGGTATAGTAAAAAGTATTTTTTAAAAAATCCATGTGGAAGAATAAAAATACAAGAAGAACCAAGGCATTCTTTAAAAAATAGACTGTGAGCCGGGGGCATTGGTGCATGTCTGTAATCCCAGAGACTCTGAAGGCTGAGGCAGGAGAACTGCAAGTTCAAAGCCAGCCTGGGACAACTTAGGGGAGACTCTGTCTCAAATTAATTAATTAACTAATTAATTAATTTAAAAGGCTGGGGGTGTATTCAGTGGTAAAGTGCCCCTGGGTTCAGCCCCCAGTTTCAGAAAGAAAAAAAAAATGAAAACTGTGTAAGAACTAATGCTACCAATTCTTGTATTCAAAGCTGTGGTTACTCTTTTTTGTGTGTGTGTGTGTGTGGTGCTGGAGATTGAACCCAGGACTTTGTGCATGTGAGGCAAGCACTCTACCAACTAAGCTATACCCCCAGCCCAAAGCTGTGATTACTCTTTATGTGAGAAAGTGGTGTGGGTATGCACAGAAGGTCCCAACTTATGGTAACTCAACATAAAACTTATTGGTGGTATATTTACCTATACTTCAAATTTTGAGTTTGAGATATGGGGAAAGACTCTGTCTCGAGGTGCTGGGCAGCACCCAGGCAGCCAGAAGATCATGAGAAACAGCAGCTGGCACTCGACAGTGGCCGTGCAGGTTAGGTATATTAAGTGCATCATTTGCTTTTTATGACATTTTCAACTTTCAATGCGTTTATCCAGATATGAACCCATCTTCAGTTGAGCAGCATCTGTAAATGGACAGATGAGTTAAACCCACAGAAGCTCCACAATAGAGGCAATGGGATCTCAGCACCACACTCTGACCAACTAAGTCAACCTGCCATTGTGTGGGGCAGGGGGACATGACAATGTATATATGATTAGGTGTCATCTCAAAGCATTGGAGAAGGTATGCTTAATGCATTTTACTAAAACAATATATGAGCTATTCCCCAAATTAAGTAAGCTTGGATTCCTAATGCATTTGTGTGTGTGTGTGTGTGTGTGTGTGTGTGTGGTTTGGGGGGTTTTGTTTTGTTTTGTTTTGTTGTTGTTGTTGTTGTTGTTTTTGCTAGAGATGAAACCCAGGGCCTCTCCCATGCTAAGCATGCCTGGTACCACTGAGCTACATCCTCACCCCCTTAACTTATTTCTTACACCAAAATAAATTCCAAATGGATCAAAGATTTAAAAGTTATCTATGAAAACACTGCAGTAGAAAAAAATATGAGCAACTATTCTTATAATCCTGATTTTGAAAGAAGCCTCTTTAATGTTTATAGAAGTCAGAGATTATAAAATTAAAGACTGCCTAGCAGACAGCATAAAAATCCTGTAAAGCAAAAGTCACTGCAAAGTTAAAATGCAAACAACACATGGGAGAAGATGTGACATGTAGGACAAAGGGAATGTCTTAGCACCTAAAGGCCCGCTGTAAATCACTGAGAAAAATGTGACTACCATAGACCCCCAAGATTACAAGCCCCTATTTCTTACATTTACCCTTGGTTAAAATTACAGTTAAAATCAGAGGCCACAATTTTTTTTTTTGGTGTGTTTATTTATTTATTTATTTTTGCATTACAATTCTTGAAGAGGCCACAAATTTTTAATAGCAGAAGAGAATATTGAAAAAGCAAAACACTGCACAAAACTTCAACACTTTATTTATAATGATAAGGAAGAAACTTCAGGATATTTAAAACTCATATCCATGGAAGAAACAAACAAAAAAACAGAAATACTACCCAGGTCAGAGTGAAAGTTCTTTCTTATCCTCTTTATACTTAATTATATCTCATTATTATAAAATTGAGCTCAGGATAGATCATCAGCAAGATTCTGCTTTATATATGATATTTTACTGTGGCACAGCCTTTAATCTTGAGATGAAAAAGTACCCTTATTTGTTTGATATAGGATGTTTTACTCATTGTTCATTTGTACATGAAAATGAATTTAAATTAATTCAACCATGTGATATTTAACCCACTGAGTTTTATTTTACTAGCATTATTGTAATAATTCAACCAGGAAGGAAATAAGGAGGAAAAGAATGAAGGGAGGGAGGGAGGAAGAAAGGAAGGAAAAGTGTGTTCCAATGTTCCTGGAACTGTAAAACCACCTCTCTTTCTCCTTAAATAAATCACAATGCAAATAAAAAAGAATGATAATTATAGCCAAAATAATACAGAACTTCAACTATCTCTACAACATGCTTTAATAAGAAAATTGACCTCACAAGGATTATATCAGTCAGGACTGCTTTTAACTAAAAGCTACAGAAATTCTAACATTGTCCAAGCAATAAACACATTTAATTATCTCAAATGACAAGAAGACTGATAGGAAATTCTAGGAATTGATTCAGTCTCTCAGTGATGTCAGCTTGCTAGGTCGATATCTCTGTGATTCTTATTACAAAATTCACCTCCTTAAAAAAAAATAGTAAAAACAGCTGAGAAGCTTCTCTACCTGGGAAGTCCTCCCAGATCCCAAAAGGCTGAATCATATGTCCAGCATACAAATCGGCCACAGCCCTTGTCACGCTGTTCTGTGAATTTCTGATTTCCTGCCTGTCTTCTCCATCACAGTGACAGGCTGCTACCTGACTTCCAGCACCCAACAATGTCTGATGTACCAGGAGAACTTCAGTAGGAGTTTTTGGGGTGTTGAATAAAGACACCACATAGTAAGCAAGTAGAAAGAGTAAGGGGAACCCATCTGCTCTTCTGCTTCTCTTTGATTTCACTTAGAACCTTCCAGCTAAGTGGTAGAAAAGGGAACTATTTCTGAAATTCCGAAACCAAAGGAATTGTGATCACTCAAAATATAAACTGGAAACCCACACTCATGAGACCAGAGTCACTCATGACAGTACACAGATGCTGTCATTGCCAAGCTGGACCCAAATGAACCCCTGAGATCTTGAACCCAAAAATGCACCTGTTCCAACACCACTTCACACATCAAGAGAAGGTGTAAAAGATGAAGTTGTCTTTCATTCTTCCCTTTCAAGTCTCTGAAGAGACTCACTCCCCCAAATAAAATAGATATCCTCTTTTTCACTACCGTTTCTTCCTTCCCAACAAACCCAGGGGAGCCCTTTGCTAACCTCTTGGAGGAAACGGTCTCCCCTCTCAGCCTCTGTTTGTCACTCAGGGATATTGGTTCATGATAGATTCAGCCTTAATTTAGGCTTTGGGAACACACAAACCAAAGACCAGGGTCTACAGAAGATGGTGACGGACTGCCTGAGTGGGAAATATGGAGAGAGAGAAATGAACATTAATGCAGAATTATTCTCTGACCACACTGTTCTAGTAAATGTCTGTATTCCCACAGAGGAAATTTAGACTTCTTCCTGGTTCCCCAGAAAACTGGGTTCTGTTTCAAATTCAGTTTTCCATAACAGGAATTTTCTTAAGCAAAATGTTCCATGGTAGTGTGGAGGCCACCTTCCCCAGGCTCAAGGAGGGGGTTCCTTTTGGAAAGCAAGTTCTTCTTCCACTTATCTAGAGGTTGCTAATCTAGGAGCCCCGAGGACTCTTCTTTCCGCATTTACAGACCCGTCCACCAGAGGGAGTCTGGCCACAGGCAAAAACTTCACTGCTGTTTGGTAGAATTCCCACCAGTGTTAGATGAGCCTTGAGGTGGGTGGGGAGTGAGTTCCCCAGGGTAGGTGACCCAGATGAGGCTGGATGGGCTCCTGAGAAATTCTCACCTGATTCTCGATTCTCATGAGTCAAGAAAGTCACACACTCTGGTCTGCTCTCTCCTTTCTTAAGAGCACCTTAGTCCTAACTTAGATCTGTCATTCTCAACTCTAATTCTCCTTTATTATTTTTCCAATAAGAAAAGCACAAAGAGGAGAAATTGTGTTTCCCCAAACTCTTGGAACTCTGCAAAACATTGCCTTTCTGAACCTGGGCAGTATGCTGCAGAGTTCTCTCTGCTCCTAAGAACAATGTCCCCACGTGCCCAGACAACTGCAGCAAGATATGTGCCTACTTATAGATGTGTGGGACCAGCTTTGAGTAAGTGCTATCCCCCCACCTCCCCACAAAGCCTGAGTAGTATTAGTTGAGGATCAACTGCCCTTCCCACTAGTCCTATCAGGATCAGAGCTTAAATCACTCAGTTCACTTCTCCTTCCCTTCCAAGAAGAGTCTCCTGAGAATCAAGTGAGTCTCTTCTCTGGGTCCAAGCAAGGCATACTCCTTCTGGGTTCGACCAGCCACAATCCCTGCTCTCCTCCTTCCTTTTCCTGGGCCTGTCCCCAGGGGTTAAAACAGTCTGACACTTTTTAAAACACAGTTCTTTATGGTTCACCCCTATTTCCAAACCCCATGATTATTTCCAAGAGTCCAACTCATCTCTGCCCTCCCATTCCCTACCTGGGTCCTGGCCTTTGCCTCAAAATGGCACTCCTCTAGTTCCAGGGATTGCAACCCTTCCTTGAGGAGCTTAAAAACCCCCAATCTGGTTCCACTCATATGGCAGGTATAAATCATGGTTCATAACGCTTCGTTTTGCTAACTCTTTGTTTTTATATTAACTCACTTAATTTCTCTATTGATACCATATTCTTCTAGGGTGGTAGAAAATCAGAGGCAGCCAATTTGGAATCTACCCTCTTTCCCCAGGGCTATATTTAAGAGTGAGGAGCCGCACACAGTGCTAAAATGTGTGGTCTTCACAGGAGGCCATGGAGTGAGTGTCTGCTCTGTGTTCCTCCATGGCCCCTCGGGCCCCCGGCTCTCTCCACAGATGCTGCCTCTCTAGCAGGGACACAGGAACCCTTTGTTCTTTGGGTGCCACCTTGTGGCACAGCAGCCTCTGCAAAGCTGTGTGTGGTCTCTGTAGCCAGCAGTGTCGCCACCGCCCTCCCTTGTGTCTAGCACCAACATCTCTCTCATCCCTTCCCCTGGCTGTCCCCTCCACTCTATGGCCCAAGAGAATCTTCTCCTAGTCCAATCCTACCCCACCAAACTCTTACCTCCATCCCAATTCTTCTCGGTTCTCCCTGGGTCTGAGGTTTTGGACACCAAAGCTACTTCTGCTTTCTTTTCAACATCTTGTCATGTCCCCTGTCTCTGACCTTTGAAGAATTCCTGCATGGGATGGAGCAGTAAAGAGGAAGAGGAGAATAATAGCCTATGGCAGTAGTTTTTATATTAACTCACTTGGGAGAAAGAAAAAAAAATTGTGGGTTCCTATTTAATTTGTCTTCTCTTTTTTTATTTCTCAACTTGGGAGTTTTTCATTTTGTTCTTGAGTTCATGTTTTTAAGTGGCTTCACAGTTGCATGGACTCTTACCTGATTTGGAAGGGTCTTGCTCTTAAATCTCAGAAGACACCAGGAATGGAAAGATGCCTTCCCTAAGCAGGCTATTTTCCTTCCTTCTCAGGTCCTGAGCCTTGCTCTCCACTCATCCCCAGCCTGGAAGTTTGTTTGACGCTGTCACGGAGAAGTCTGGACCCACTTCTGTGGCAACACCCCTCTCTCCATTATTCCACTTAGTCATTCCTCTGCCCACAGCTCTTCAGACCACTTCACATTTCATTAGCTGCTTCATCAGGAAGGGAAGGGAAAAGTGGGGTAGCTCAAAACAACTGCCGCTTTTGCTGATTTCTTTGTTTTGCACCGGAAAGCACTTCTGCAACTCGGTGGGCAATTCAAGCACAATCAGGAGAAACCCCTCTTGTCAACGCCAATTCCACTCCATTTACCGGCAGCTGAACAATGTGCTGTTGAAGTGGGGTTGTTAGGAAATGAAATAGATAGGAATTTGCATTACATATTCTTTCAATTATTTATGGTTTGGGGTAACCCATATCAGTGACTCTTCCCCTCTACCGTTCTGAGTCATCAGAACGGCAGAAAGAGAAATCACTCAGCACTTTTGGTCAGGCCTGTTGGTGATTACTGCTGACTGTGCTGAACTGATCTTCATTAAGAGCTCTGTACCCTGGCTTCTTACTGTAGCCTCCCAGACCTTGGAGGATGTTGGGGTCCAGGGCCACCTCTCTGTGGAGCTGGAGGAGACCAAGGGTGATTTGAGAAGCCTCACCAGGTACCACCATTCTCCCCTCCTGAAATCCCCAGTACTGAAGTTGCTTTTCAGACTGGTTTCAGAAAAAGTCTGACGTAGTCACTGAAGGATTCTTTGGGGGAGGTTGGGACATGATCCCTTGAAGGTCAGTGTTAGAATGTATTTTTGTGGCCTGCTTGCCATGGGGAATCTGCCCTAATTTTCTCCCATTTCAGCTTAGCCAGCTATTCCCTGAGAAGGCTCAGAGACTCTGACCTTGCAATGGAAAGTTTTTATAAATAACTTCAGGACTTTGACCCTAATGGTGAAAGGACAGGACTTGACTATTCATTGTTTAAAAACATATTAAGTTAACACTGGGACTCCAAAGAATACACAAAACAGGCTTCTACCTTCGAAAACAAATGAAGAGTCCAAGTCTTCAGTTAAATCTAGGAGGTAAGCCAGGCCTGGTGGTGCATGCCAGTAATCCCAGCGACTGGGGAGACTGAGGCAGGAGGATCACAAATTCAAGGCCAGTCCAGATAACTTAGCAAAGACTTCAGCAACATAGATCCTGCCTCAAAAAATTTTTTTTTAATTTTAAAAAGAACTGGAGATATAGCTCAGACACAAAGCACCCCTGGGCTCAATCCCAATTTATTTAGTACCACCAAATAAATAAATATAGGAGGTGAGGCACAAAGAAAGCAAGTTATTCTACTTGCCCATCAGTCCAGGGCTGGAGATCAACCCATATTCTTATGCCATTATTCTCTTGGTTTAGTTCATTCTCCTACCATTCATTTCTACCAAGTTTATGCAGGTATTTTGGTGATTTTTCTTAAGTTGTTTTTCTTAAGAAGGGCTATATTGGAAAATTGGTGGAGTACATCATTAACAACAAATAGGGAATTATAAAGAACTGATATGGTAACTAAAAGTAGCCTGCAGAATAAGTAAGAGCCCAGAGAAAAGGAACATAAACAAAATTAAAGGGCAGCATTTGGAGGTCCTTTAATTGCATGGTAATTGGGAGTCAAAGCCGAATCCATGTAGAATCCACAAGGCCTATTAGGAGTGCAGAGGACCAATAGCAAGTCAACCAAAATTAGGAGAAGGAATCAGACCTTAATTGTAAACAGAAGACTAATCGTTAGCTGTTCCCTTTCCCTAGAGTAAGTCATGGATAGTTGCCTGACATTTTACATTTTACTTTAAGTACAAAAAAATTACGCAAGTGGCCTACTCATTAGCAGGTTTTTCTATGTTTGTGGGCATCCGAAATCTAGCTGAAGCCCAAGGTTTAAAAACATCTTCTCAGTCCCTCCATAATGGCAGACTCTCAAAATGCTTCTATATTCATTCACTCCAGGTCTCAATCGCAGACAGGGGACCTCACTTCACATTTGTGTATGAGAGCTCATTTGTGGCTTTGGACCAACTCACAGCCCAATTACATTTGCATTGAAAATACAGTTAACCCGAAGATTTTTAGAAGTGTGACTCAGTCAATACATTTCATTTTTTTTAATAGCAAAAAGAGAGGATTGTATATACTCTCACCACAAAGAAATAAGTAATAGATATGCTAAGATGCCTGATTTAACCCACAATGTATCCAAGCATCACATTGAACTCTGTAAATATATACAATTACATTGAACTCCATAAATATATACAATTGTGGACTGAGGTTGTAGCTCAGTGGTAGAGCATTTGCCTAGCATGCATGAAGCCTTGAGATCAATTCCCCATACCTCAAAAAATAAATGAATAAAAATTTGCCAGACACAGTGGCACACACCAATAATCCCAGCAATTCAGGGTGCTGAGGCAAGAGGATCACAATTCAAAACCCACCTCAGAAACTTAACAAGGTCCTAAGCAACCTAGGGAGATCTACCTCAAAATTTTAAAAGGACTGGGGATGTGGCTCAGTGATTGAGTGTCCCTGTGTTTAATCTCCAATACCCCCCCAAAAAACAAAAATGTTTAAAAAAACTTTTAAATGCACAATTATTATGTGTTAATTAAAAATAAAAAGTTTGGGGGCTGGGGTTGTGGCTCAGCGATAGAGCACTTGCCTAGCAAGTGTGAGCCCTGGGTTTGATCCTCAGCACCACATAAAAATAAATAAACTAAAGGTAATGTGTCTAACTCCAACTAAATATATATATATATATATATATATATATATAAAGTTCCAAAATGTATCTTACTACTAAGAAGCAGAAAATTCTGTTCAAGAGTTGTCACATTCATGTTATAGAGATAAATAAGGTCAGTATCAGCCATAATTACATATATATTGGGACAGAATGAAATGATCCTGAAAGTGGTGACATCTTTTAATACCCACGCTTATCATATAGCAGTCAAATGTGATTTTTTACTGTTTAATCCAGCCATACCATCTACAAATGCAGTAAGGCTCCACTAGCCAAATACAGTAGAGTAACCTGATGATGAGTTAGAAATGACAAATTATGAAAGACATTGTTGAACTGGCAGATAATATCAAAAAAGCATCCTTTGCTAATATAGGGGGAATACCCTAATCTCTTAAAACTTATTTGCTTTGACTCTAATATCCTACAACTCCTTTGTCAGATCCTGATACTCATCTGCTCTATATGGGTTCTAAGAACATTTCTACAGTATTAAAATAAATTAGAAATCACTCTGTTTTTGTTTGAGCTCACTAAACATTTATTAGGTAGGGGGTTTTAACTTCTTGTTTACTTTTTTTTTTTTTTGCTTGGGCACAAAGTTCCCCAAGTTTTTAAGGCTGTACTAAGACTTTCATCCACTCTGCACCTGATAGGTAGAGGTGGTGTGGCAGCTGTTGGAAAGATTATAAAAACATACAAAGTAGCCTAGGACTGATATACAGAAACAAATGCCACAGAGCTCAAAGGAGGAGAGATGGCTTCCAGGAAATGATCAAGAAAGTCTTTGTGGAGATGAAAGATTAAAAACTACATCAGGAAGGGTGAAAAGAAACCTGTCAGATAGCTGAGCAGATATTCTATTCATTTATTCAGCTTATATTTGTTGAGTCACAAACTGTGGTGCAGAATAACATGGCTGAAGGTGCAGAGGCAGATGTACCCAAGAATGGGGCCAGTCACTACCAGAAGACTGGCCACACTAAATGCAGTAGTCACAGGACGGTGGGAAAGAGGCATGGCTGTCCAGGTGTGTCAGACAGACTCATGAATGACCTTGAATATCAGCCTAAGGAGTTGGGGCTTCCCTTCTGGGCAACATGAAGTCACTAAATGCTGTTACCTGGTATAGGTACAGATTAAAAAGTGACAAGAGAGAAAGATCAAAGAGCCCACACCAGATCATACAGAACTGAAGTAGACAGCAGTCAGAAATGTGGAACTGGGAGAAAAAGGCATCTTGGACAACCAGGAAGTAGAGATTCATTAAATAGGACCAGAGGTAAAGAGAGGTCCACAGGCTAAAAACTGAACAGGAGCAGTTGGGGGCACTTGAGGAACCAACGTCATGAGTCAGGAGTTTTGTCAGAGCAAAAGCCAGAATGTTGCAGATTTTGAAGAGTTCCCTGGAAGGTAGAAAGAGACCAAGCCAGGGCAGAAGACTCAAGAACTAGGGCTAGGGTGGGCTGGAGTGAGGGATGGCAGTATCTCACCAACAAAGGAATCAAAATAATAACAGAAGAGACCTAGGAGGGTTTGCATGTCTTTGGGAAGGAGCCACAGGAACTGGAAAAATTAAAGAGACACACACACACAAAAAAATGATTAGTTGATGGAGTAAGAATGTATAGTTTCGAAAGTTCTTTACAAGAAGTAGTAAGTAGAGAACAAATGCCCTAGTTTTCCAGTGGTCCTAAAACATCCCACCCTGGAGTCAGGCACAACATCAACACATTGAGGGGAAAAAAAGATAAAGGATGCAAAAATTGAAAATTCTAATCAAGGCCCAGAAATATATGAAATCAAACATAGTTGTCCAATGATGAAAGCCCTCACCCAGCACCTGGGTCCGTTGTACGCTGCTATCACAGTGATTTATAAAGAACAGAAACATTCTCGCCATTCTGGAGGCTGGGAAGTCCAAAGTCAAGGTGTAGGCTTTCCAATGTGTCCTCACCTGGCACAAAGCAGAAGGGCGTAGGATAGAAGGACACTGAGTGTTGTCCACATGCAGAAGAGCAGCAGAGAGAGCGCCCCCTCCTGCTCGATATTTTTATAACAGCATTAATGAGCTCATGAGGACCGAACCCTCAGGACCCCAGCACCTCCCATTAAGCCCCAAGATGATGTCTCTGTACTCGCTGATTGCTCTGTTGCTGAATCACTACAAATGTTCCTGTCAATTAGATATCTAAGTTCTGAGATGGATGCTAGTCCCTTTTTCAAATGCTGACACTCATGGGTGCCCCTTGAAAAGCTGGGTTCCCCAGCTGTGAGTCTGATGGATTCAACCTGACCCGTGGAAGTAATAGAAAGAATGAGGAGAGGATATGTCTGTACCAAAAAAAGTCAATAAAGGATAGGCTGCTTCTGTTCACTTACCCTTGTCCAAACTGGTAGAATTCTTAATAGCCTTTTAATTAATCAGTAGAGAAGAATTAGAACAAGCAAGTAAAATGTAGCACATGATTTCAAGTAAATTCCCTAAAAGTGACTCCAAGTATTTTGCTGAGAGAGACACAAGTCTTTGAGCTGAAGTAAATTCATTGTTGAATTTCTGAGGTGCATGCTTTGAGGGAGGGCACTTGTCCTCAGAAAACCTTCAGCAGCTCCTGCCTCTCACAGAGAATCTCCCATAGACCAGTGAACAAGAGTGTATTGCAAAAGACTCGGCGAAGAAGAGGTGTGCAGGCTCCCTAAAAGGTCCCAGGGCCTCTTGGCTTTCGCCGATGAGAAGGTTAATCCCAATTCCTGTAAATGAACCAGATTTGAAAATAGGTGTTTAGGAGCAGCCGCGGCCCCAATGCCAAGCTCACAAAGCAACCAGGCAAGAAGCATGTGCAGCCACCGTTCAATGATAATAGGTTTACCAGGCAAACTGAAGGCCAAGTTGAGGATAGGGGAGACAGTATTTTACCCTGTTTGACCTCTTAGGAAAATCACCCAGTGCATCCTGGGAGAGCAGAGCTGATAGGAGGACATGCCCTCTTATCCAGGTTGATAGTCTCTTGTTTACCAAGCCAAAATTTAAAAAAAAAATTTCCAGTTACTTTTACAATTATTTTATTTTATTGTATGTATTGGAGTGAACCAGTATTTGTCCAGTTATTATTAGGACACAGGGCTATGCAACTGAGCGGGCAAACACTAGAGGAACAGGGACAACACCCAATTTCTCCCAGCTCACATTCTTGAGGGCAATCTCTGTCCCCATAGACAACAGACACATTTGGAGACCACCCAGAAATCCTGACAGCTCTCCTAACAAGAATGCTCAGCCAGGTGGGCTTGGGGAGACTGATTCATAATTGTCCTGTCTAAAAAGTACCACATTTCACTACTTTGTTACTTTTATCAACCCCAAGATTTCTTTTAAAAAAAAGTTTAAGTATATCTGTGCAAAGAGAAAAGTATATGGGTTACTAATTTTGCGTATGCCTTTTTACATAAAGATCATTGGGTTTTCAGACCACTGGTTCCATGTGTACATATACATATCAGATTTTAACAGCCTGTATGAGCTCCTTTGCAAATGCTAATGTCTCTTTGTAAATAGAAATTCTTGCAGTGGATATATATATACACACAAATATATATGCACACCATGTATGGTGTGAGTGATGCTTTCCCTCCCCTTGATTCTCAAGATTTACTAAACTAAAATCTTCCCCAACTGCAAATAGAATACACGTTTATTATAGAAAACTTACAAAGTAAAGGAAGTACAAAGAAGAAAAATTAAATCAGTCATAAGCCTTTACCCAGAGATAACCACTTACCATTTTGATGCACATATTTCCAATCTGGTTTTATATGCATAAATATACTTGGGTTATATACTCTAAAATAGAATTATATTATTCTATAAACAGCCCTTAATATGTCACACATTTTCCTATATTATTAAATAATCTTCTAAGCATGATTTTCAATGGACACATAATATTCCATACAATTAATTTACCTAGTTATTTCATCATCCCTGTTGTTGGAGATTTGTTTCCAGTATTTTCTGTCAGTAGCCAAATTGTGCTGAACATCCTTTTATCTTTGCTTAAATAAAGAATTAGTTCCTTGAAGTCTTGTAAGTCATATTGCTGAGTTATTGGGATTAGGCTATTATACAGACTTTCTATAGTTGTCAAATTGCCTTTCAGAAAGATTACACCAGTTGACATTCCCACCAGCAGTGTATCAGAGCATGTATTTTCCCCATTTACCATAAGTAGTTTTCCTATTATTTTGACTTTCTGTTTCTTTGGAATAGAACTTGTTCTGACCATATTCTCTAGATCCATAAATGTACAGCATGATTAAACATGTTCCAACAATGTCTTCTGTAAACCTGTCAGTCAAAACTAGCCACCAAAACATATTAAATCTGACCACTAAACAATGTTCTTTTTTAATATTTATTTTTTAGTTGTAGTTGGACACAATACCTTTATTTTATTTTTATGTGCTGTTGAGGATCGAACCCAGGGCCTTGCACATGCCAGGCGAGCACTCTACCACTGAGCCACAACCCCTAGCCCTAAATAGTGTTCTGTGACTTCAGATCCTCACTTCCTATGGCTAATCTTTTCTTTTTCATCCCCACAAAATATTTCTGATGAGACATCTACCTGCTCTTAAGTAAAAATGAAGGTAATATCAAATATTTGGGGATAAAAACTCCAAATTTGGTTCTATACAATTTCATGAGGTTTTGAATTGCAACACTCTCCCTGGAGAGGCGAGTCCTCCACAATGGCTGTGAGGAAGGTCTACAGAAGGATATCAGAGTACACAGACTGCACCAAGTCCAAGAGATAAGACTGATGGAATCCAGTGTGGCACTCACATATCCCCCCTACATGGCTATAAAAATAGGAATGGGGGGGGGCTGCTGGGGTTGTGGCTCAGCCGTAGAGCGCTTACTTTGCATGTGCAAGGCGCTGGATTCAATCCTCAGCACTGAATAAAAATAAATAAATAAAATAAAGGTCCAACTACAATTAGGAAAAAAGCGGGGGGGGGGGCTGTGGCAGTGGGCTTGTTTTATGTAATAACAAATTATCTCCCAAAAGAATAGTTAAATTACTTAGGATAACTTAAAACTAGGTCTGAGCCTGATAGGAAAATATAAAATAGGATGTTTACAAAATAATTTCAATTAATAACACTTGAACACTCAATTTTTCTCATCTAAAACAATTTGAAACTCAGTAATTAGTACAAGAGGTGACAGTTTTAAAAAGTCTGACCGGAAAGCCCTTTACTACCCCACCCAGCCCCCTCATCTACCTGAGGAGAGAGAGAGGCCCCAAATGTTCAAGGAGAACTGACGCACAGAACTCATCTTTAATTTATTGATTGCTACCTGACTGAAAAACAAAAGTAGCATATCAATAAGTGGCTTTAGTTAATAACTTAAGGTCCAAGAAGAAACAGGGAGGCTTTGCTGGAATACACTGAGCACATCAAGGTTTATAGAGAAATAACATCAAGAACTCCTGGGAGAAAATTGGCGCCTGGCTGAGGACACATACATACCAAAATGTATAGAAACTCCAAGATCTATTTTATAAAGTCCTTCCTTTTCTTTTCTGCCTTAATTGTTCAAAATAAAAAACAGCAACAATAAGCTGGAAATTTTTGGATAAACTCATCTACAAGCAGCAAATGGAATGAATAATTCAAAACTCTAGGATCCAGCAAAATATGACTTTGTAATTTGTGACTTTATGCTTAATTATAATGATCAATTAAAGAAATCTCTGTGTGAAAATTAAAAATAGGAAATCCTAAAATGATAAAGCTAAAAAGGAAAGTAAAAGAAAAAAGGCAATGATATAAAATTAAAATAATCCTTAATTCTGAAGATGAAAATGGTCCCTGAACATATTTAAATTACTTTGTGCTCTTGCAGTCTTATATTATTCTTTCATAAGAAGAAATTGTGAAATTTTCTTTTCTATCAAAAGAAAATGTTGCTGAAACACATTTTCTGAGTTGTCTAAAATATGACATGTTAATAATTTAGAGATGTGCAAAATTATCTCTTTTTAACAAACATGAAAGTTGATTTTCAATAAAATTTTACATAAACCTTATAAATGTATATGTAGTATAAAATTTCAGATGCTTTGAGTAATGAAGAGAAGACTAACCCATAATATCATCCATTGATACAATTATTAAATTTATATATTCCTTTCTAATACACTTGACTTGTTTATACTTGTCATCATAAAATATACTGTGTATCCCTTCTTTTTTCACTTAACAACATATCAAAAGCATTTTTATTTTTGGTACTGGGGATTAAACCTAAGGGCACTCTATCACAGACTTTTCTGATTTTATTTTTGAAACAGGGTCTCACTAAGTTGCCCAGGCCAGCCTCAAACTTGTGATCCTCCTACCTCAGCCTCCCAAATAACTGGGATTATAGGCACATGCCACCGTGCCTAGTTTCAAAAGCATTTTTAATGTTACTGCATGATTGCTTCCAAATGGTCCTTCTAGTAGGTCATAATTTTTACTGTTTTTATTGGACATTTTAATTACATTTATGTATTGCCAAACCACTGTGATGAACATCTTAAAGCATATGTTTTATAGTAGAGTGATTACAAAACTGTCAACAATTCTTCCCCTTCCCATGTCCATGCCCTCTTGCCACATACCTGCCAGTACCCTGCAGTTCTGAGTCTGAGCTCAGCCAACATGACTTGCTCAGAAAGGCAGATACCAGTAATCCTGAGGCATGCAAACACTTGTACATTGAGATTTGCCACATTGTCATACTGGGAACGGTCACCAGCTGAACAAGCACTGGCTGGCTTACTGGATGATAAAACAGACACCTCCCATCTGCAGACCTACCCACCATGAACATGTGAGAAGCCATCTCTCACCACCCAGCTGCCGGCCAACTCACCAACCCAACACAGATTTGAGCAAGCCTCCCTAAACAGGAAGGAGCTGGCCTCAGTGAGGAGAGTTGCCCACGGACCTTGCCAGGATTTCATTAAGACCCAGAATCATGAGCAGAATAAATGAGTATTACTTCAAGCCACTTTGTTTTGAAGTATGTTATTATACAGCAAAAGTCAACTGATAGAGGTTTTTTCTATATTTCCTTATGCTACTGTCCCACAAAAAATTTACTGGATCTAAGGGCAAGAACACTGTCTATTCTTTAGTTATCACAATCAGTGGTGAGCAGCCCACTTTCTCAACATTCAGTATCTTCAAGAATGAATTATTTGGGCTGGAGTTGTATCTTAGTGGTAGAGCGCTTTAGCACATATGAAGCAATGAGTTGATCCTCAGCACCACATAAAAATAAATAAATAAAATAAAGGTACTTATTGTGTCCATCTACAACTAAAAAAAATATTTGAAAAACAAGAATGGATTGTTTGTGTAACTATTATCTGAGTGGTTCCCATAGCCTTCCAAGATTCTCTTCTTCTGTCACCTGAACGTGGCATATAAGATGTCAATGAGTTGGAGGAGAGCACCTTGCCAGGATTTACTGAAGACCCAGAATTCCAACCCCAGTTAAGAGGCAGTTCATGGGGGTCCCCATCTTGCTACGAATATGGACGTTTTCCTGTCTTCTGGAAATTCCTGTATCTGCTTCAAAGACTCTAAGACTGGATGATCCCTCTCTTACCTTCTTTTACTTATTTCTTCACAACTTATTTCTTCACAACATGCTTAGAATTTATTATTTAATAATGAATTTATTATTTATTTCTATTGAAATGTATTCTGAAACACTTTGTTTACAGGCACGTAATTATATTGGTCAAGTATTGAAATGTTAGCATTTTGAATGTATTGAGTTCAAGAAAATATATTATTAAAATTAATTTTACCTGTTTTCTTGTTGTCGTTGTTGTTAAGGTTGCCATCAGAAAAGTAAAGTTTGGGTTCATGGCTCACATTGTATTTCTACTGGATAGTGTTTAATAGATGCTTTCAAGTCCTGGATGAAAAGGATGCTCATTTAAACTGAATGATATGGAAATTAAAGGAATAAAGTTAACAGCAATGTGGAAAAATGTAAAAACTCACCTCAGATAACAATATTGGATCAAAGTGTGGATTTGGAGTTCTCCCTTTGACATAGAAACATGGAAGGTTAACTAAGCCTTCAGTTAGTAACACAGAATCATCACAGAAGGCTAGAGGTCACTAGTAGAGTGTGTGCTCAGCATGCTCAAGGCTGTGGGTTCAATCCCCAACACCAATATTTAGAGGAAGAGAAAAGGGAATCTCATAATCTGTGGTCTTTAGAAGCAAGATATGGTGACATATACCTGTGGTACCAGCTACTTGAGAGGTTGAGGCAGGAGGATCTCTTGATCCCAGGAGTTCAGTGCCAGCTGAGCAACAGAGCAACACTCTATCTCTTTTTTTAAAAGAAAGAAAACTATTATGGAAGCATGTCATCCTCAAGCCCTACACCCCAGCTCGTACCCCTGGCCATGATTTGTCAATCCCAAATAGCCAACCTTAGCTTATCCACCATAATAAATCTTATCTAATAGTAACTGTTTTCAAGACTGGGGGGGGGGGAGAATAAAATGCAAATATAATTAAATAAATCAAACCCATAGCATGAACAATTTGTATTAAATCAGAAAAAAAAATTTATATCATTGGCATAATCAGTAGGCATCTGATATTAAAGCATTTGTAATTATAAGAGAGTTTGAAATATTAGGGATTCTGATAGGTTACTGAGCTTTGTGATTCCTACTTAACATGTAAAATTGTTTTTAGGATTGTCCTGAAAAAAAATTAAGAGAATTTTACCAAACATGTTGGAATGGTTCAGGAAAACTATTTCTGTTTATTTATCATTTGTTTTACTATGTGAACTTAGTTTTAGATTTATGAGAGTTTTGCAAGTAATTATTTTAGAGTCAATAATTTTCACTGTCAGGCATTCAAAGTTCTATAAAAGAAAATAAAATCTATTAAATTTATTGGTGTATTTTTAATGTGTAAGGAATTAAGCTAAATTGGTAAATAGGATTGGTTGTTTCAGTCTTTCAATTTTACTTAATTAAATACTCTGAGAATGGGGCTGGGGATGTGGCTCAAGCGGTAGCGCGCTCGCCTGGCATGCGTGTGGCCCGGGTTTGATCCTCAGCACCACATACAAACAAAGATGTTGTGTCTGCCGAGAAATAAAATAAATAAATAAATATTTTTTTAAAAAAAATACTCTGAGGAAAAAAATGAAGTTATTTGTTCTTATGTTCCTAGATTGGTAAATTAAAAGCTTAATTAAACAGATTTAACGTTTTTAATTTTTATAAACTATTTTTTTTTAATTTTTTATTGTTGGCTGTTCAAAACATTACATAATTCTTGATATATCATATTTCACACTTTGATTCAAGTGGGTTATGAGCTCCCATTTTTACCCCAAATACAGATTGCAGAATCACATCAGTTTCACATCCATTGATTTACATATTGCCATACTAGTGTCTGTTGTGTTCTGCTGCCTTTCCTATCCTCTACTATCCCCCCTCCCCTCCCCTCCCCTCGCCTCTTCTCTCTCTGCCCCCTCTACTGACATTCATTTGTCCCCCTTGTATTATTTTTCCCTTTCCCCTCACTTCCTCTTATATCTACTTTTGTATAACTCTGAGGGTCTCCTTCCATTTCCATGCAATTTCCCTTCTCTTTCCCTTTCCCTCCC
>NW_025999990.1:38732445-38733926 GCF_001458135.2 Marmota marmota marmota | reverse complement strand
GTTCCGCCTACCTGGCAGGCACGGGGGGTGGGGGGCGGCTCTGCCCCTCAGCAGGCCGCTGGGCCTGCTCTGTGGATGGTCACAGTTCTGTCTACCTTGCCGCGCAGGGGGAGGGGGCGGCTCTGCCTCTCAGCAGGCCGCTGCTCCTCTTCTGCCGGTGGGTCGTAGGCCCGCCTACCTTGCAGGAGTGATTGGAAGCTCCTAAACTATTAATTTAAAACTCAAATATTAAAAAATATTCTTCCTATGTACAAAAGCCCCACTCAGGATATGATAAAAATCAGACACAACAGCGAGGGAAGGTATCCTAAATTCTTGGAAGAAAGCCAAGTCCATGCTTGTGAAATTAAACTTACTTGCTGGGCAATTTTTCCATTAGAGGATTAAAAATCCATTTCAAAATGAGGAGAGAAAGTTGTGATTAGATTTCACCTCCATTCCCAGATCTTCCTCAGAGGCTAGAACATCTTGGTCCTTGGAAATACTTGCCTAGTCATGCTCATGGAACTGGGTGGTTGGCAGAGGGGCCACGTTGGCTAAGGGGTGTTGGACGACTCTGACAGTGAAGCAGTCCACCTTTGGCAGAGGTATCAAACACGACCTTCACATCGTCCTAGACTTGGAATAAAGGGGCTGTAAAAACTGAGTGACAGGCTAAACATGGTGGCACTCACCTGTAATCCCAGCAGCCCCAGAGGCTGGGGCAGGAAGATCATGAGTTCAAAGCCAACCTCAGCAAGAGCAAGGCACTAAGCAACTCAGTGAGACCCTGTCTCTAAATAAAATACAAAATAGGGCTGGGGATGTGGCTCAGTGGTTGAGTGCCCCTGAGTTCAATCCCTGGTAGGTCCTGCCCCCCAAAAAAGAACTCCTGGAGTCATGACATTTCTGTTTTATTGTTGGAAGAACCAAAGTTGGGCCTCTCCTAAGAGGGGGACTTATTCCTAATTCTGACAGTTCCTAAATCTTCTGTATGTCTACACTGGTAGCCGTGAGGGCATGCTGGTCTGGACTTGCCTCCTATTCTGATTCCTTTCAGAGAGAAGCAAGAAATAAGACCAAACACAGTTTGAAAATAAATTATAGAGGACCTAAAACAAAGACCAAAGGGCATTTATTTTATTTAAAAGGCAGTGATGAATTGGCAAAAAAAAAAAGTTAAAGCAGACAAGTAAATGTATTAAAAAGAAGAAAGAAAAGAAAAAGTAATTTAAAAAGATAAATGGTTCTCAGGAGCATACAGTCAGGGTAAGCTAGAGGTATTGAAAGAGGCACTCAAACTCAGCGCGGTGGCACACACCTATAATCCTAGCAACTCCAAAGACTTAGGCAGGAGGATGGCAGGTTTGAGGCCAGCCTTGGCATCTAAAAGAAACTCTGTCTCAGAATCAAAAAATAAAAAGGGCTGGGGATGTAGCTATGTGATAAAGAGCCCCTGGGTTCAGTCCACAGTACTGCAAAAAAAAAAAAAAAAAAGAAAA
>NW_025999990.1:38672903-38732243 GCF_001458135.2 Marmota marmota marmota | reverse complement strand
AAAAAAAAAAAAAAAAAAAAAGTAAGTACCTAAAACCTGGTCTACTGTTATTATAGGCTGACTAGCTAATTTATGGTTCTAACCAGGGCACTTGTGAGGGAAAGAAGAATGCTTGATTCCTTTAGCTGGTGGAAGCCAAAGGAAAAGAGAGATGAGAGAGAAAATGTGAAGAAAAAGAAGCAGAAAGGGGTTATTTACGAGATTTAGGAAGTTAAAAGGAAAAGGGGGAATCCTGTATAATGCTGAGCTCTGAGCAACTTGGAGACTCCTGGTACCATTCATGGAGATAGACCTCACCTAGAAGCTGGGGTGAGGAGGGGGAATCAAGAGGAGATGTCAACGGACAACAATTGCTGGACTGAACCAATCAGGTCTGCATATAAAGATATGGGACTCACCTCCTTAAGAAGGAAGAAAGAAGAGAGGGAGATTGTCTCAGGAATTCACATGCTGAAGTGGAGAAAAGAGGAGACAGAGTCAGTAAAGGGAAAGGGAAAGATGGAAGAAGGAAAACCAAGATTTATTACCAAAACAAAGGCTGTCAAGTGAGTTTGGTGAAAGTAGAACAGGGGTACAAAACACGACAGAAAAATGCCAGGTTGGGAAGACAGAGTCAAAGCCATTGGCTTAGCCATTAGAAGGTCACACTGACTGTCAAGAAACGAGTTTCTTTAGAGGAGGGGAACTAAAGCTGATTGCAACAAGGTAAGTGTTGAGTGGTGAGGAGAGAAGGAGACTGGGAGGATTCATAATGGTCTTTTAAATGTTCTATCATGAAAGGAAAGAGAAAGGGGACTTGGGGGATAGTCCAAGCCCATCAGATGGAAATACTCGAATCTCTTGGGTTCTGTCGGTTCCTTTGGGAATCCAGCAAAGCCTTTCTTGATAACCTCCTGCATGTCCATTCATGCAGGTGGAAATCTCAAAATGATTATAAATTCCAGACCCATTGCTTTGGTTGAAATTTAGTCCGTAGTTCTTTGTGTTATTGTAATTTTGTCAAAATTCTCTTTTCTCATTTAAGTTTTCCATTTTACTGTCATTTTGAAGAGTTTGTCAATGTAGGTATGTTCCCTCTGAGAAAGACAATTTTCATTTTTAAGTTATCCAAGTAAAGGAAACCAGAGGGAAAGGAGAGAAGGGAGGAAAATTGAGAGGAATGACAACTCTAAAATTTAATAGTTATATGAGAGTAAGTAAAAAAATCTCTCTAGATCTGATCATTTGAAGACTTGATCATAGATAATATTTCAAGAAAGTAAATGTTTTTATTAAGTCATGTATTATCCCGTGTCCTGTTCACCCATCCCCAATCTTTAGCCCCTCTCTCTCCCCTCTCTCATTCATAGTCACTTTCAGGTTATAGCAGAACATCACCTCTCCATCGCTGCCTATTATCTTAAGTTGTTTTTCTCAGGCATTTTGTCACGGCAACGAAAAGCTGCCTAGCACATTGCTTTTTAAACTAGTTTAGGAAAACATGTCATATGTGGCTTTCACAACCCTCAACATATTTTATTGTAATTAGTTATATACTATTTGTCTTCCACACCAATCAATAAGTCTAAGAGATTGGACTTGTGTCTGTCTTGCATAGGGCTGCATCAGCACTTTGCATACTGCCTAGAAGAAAGTAGGTACTCAATAATATCACTTAGTAAATGAAAACATAAATGAAGCTATCAAAAATATGATGATCTGTCTTTGTCTGTTTGGGCTGCTTTAACAAAACTAGTATAAACTGGATTGCTTATAAGCATCAACCATTTATTTCTCAAGGCTCTACAGGCTGAGAAGCCCAAGATTAAAATACTAGGAAATTTAATGATAAGGGCCTGATCCTCAAAGATGGAGCCTTTTCACTGTCCACATATAACCAACGAGCACTCCTGGGGCACTAATCCTTCTCATGACCTAACCTCTCAAAGTCCCCTTCTTCTAATAATATCGCCTTGGGGATTAAGTTTCAGTCTATGAATGTTGGAAGGACTACACATTCAGTCCACAGCATCATCTACCAATCCTGGATCTATCTTCTATTCCTGAGTGACTATATCAATTTTTTTTAATTCTTAGAATTGAAGATCATAGTATATTTGAGCAATAGAGATACCCAAATATGATCTAGTTTAAGAACTTACGTTTAGCAACAGATCAATCCTTTTAAACACACACAATCTTATCAATGCTTTCTAATTTCTCAGTGAGGTTTAGAAAAAGAGAAAGAAAGGAAGGAAGGAAGGAAGGAAGGAAGGAAGGAAGGAAGGAAGGAAGGAAGGAAGGAAGGAAGGAAGGAAGGGGGAGGAAGGGAAAGGGGAGGGAGGGAGGGAGGGAGGGAAAGAGCTAGCTGTTCAGATTGAGGCACAGGTGAAGGAAATCAAATCCCCATCTCTTCTGCTTCCCAGCTCCAAGGAAGATATGGGAGCCTCACCCCTCATATACTGCTCCACTGAATCTTTGAGTTCCATGGAACACAGTTTGAAAACCATGGTATTGGATTAATATCCACAATATCTTAAAAATACATAGAAATCAATAAAAAAAAAAGACAAATTATCCAAAGGAAAAAAGTACAAAGTACATGAAAAGCAAATTCACCAAAAAAGAAATATTAATAAAGATATGAAAAGATGATGAACTTCCCTGTTAATAGGAAAAAATGTAGATTGAAACAGGCAGGAAAAGATCCTGATTCATGACACTGGTCAAAACACAAATACTGATATTATCGAGAAGGCGAGAGAGCATTGTTAGGGAGGTAGCATAACACAATTGGGCAGCAATACCAATTTTAAATTGTAATTGCCTAGGAATACTACTTCTAAGTATATATCTTACAGAAATTCCAAACATGTATGCAAAGATAAACATCTTTGAGTATGTCTTTATGCACTCTTTTTAACAAAGAAAAATTCAAAACAACTTCAATAACTACCAGTGGCAGAGGAATTAAATAAATTTACAACATTCATACTATGAAACACCATGAAATAATTTCTTAAATGGTAGGTGATAAAATTAATAACTGCTGTAACAGAATGTTAAATGGACATTCTGTCCAATATTGCTGCACCAAGATGTACAACATCTATGTTTACAAAATATAGCACATAAAGCCAGATACTCATCTACTTTTCAATAAAAATTATATTAAAAATCTTAAACCTATTTGAATACTTTAAAAAGATCCATTTGAGGGAAATTAAAAGGATGTGAGGAATATTTCTTTGGCAAATGC
Source organism: Marmota marmota marmota (assembly GCF_001458135.2). Taxonomy (NCBI): domain Eukaryota; kingdom Metazoa; phylum Chordata; class Mammalia; order Rodentia; family Sciuridae; genus Marmota; species Marmota marmota. Next base: position 38,729,005 of record NW_025999990.1, on the reverse strand, counting down.
TATTGATGTACCAGCAAGATCACAGAGTTTGAGATTCTCCTGTGTGTCTCAAGTTAATAGAAAGGGGCTCCCTCAAAACTACTTAGAGAATGATGCCAGGTGCGGGGGCACACGCTTGTAATCCAGTAGCTCAGGAGGCTGAGGCAGGAGGATCGCGAGTTCAAAGCCAGCCACAGCAACAGCGATGTGCTAAGCAACTCAGTGAGACCCTGTCTCTAAATAAAATACAAAATAGGGCTGGGGATGTGGCTCAGTGGTTGAGTGTCCCTGTGTTCAATCCCCAGTACCTCCTGGGGATTGAAAAAACTACTGAGAAAATGAATAAACACCCTCTAAATTTGGGGGGTGCAGAGAGAAGGAAGATACGGAGAACTGGGTCTGATCCCACCTGAGAAATGCAAAAGGAGAGGTGTCTGTCCAGCTACTGGTGATTAGAAAAAGACATGGCTGTCTTGAAGGTGGCCTGCACCCAGAGATTATGGAGCAAGAAGACCTGAGTGATATCCATGGGGCATATGGGGACCATGGGAGAGGGAGGGACAGCCAGCCTGATGTCTTCTTCTTTTTTTAAAATTTTTTCTTTTTAGATGATATACATGACAGTAGAATATATTTTGACATATTATACATACATGGAGTGTAACTCCCTATTCATGTGGTTACATGATGTGGAGTTTCACTGCCCATATATTCATATATGAACATAGGAAAATTATGTCCAATTCACCCCACTGTCTTTCCTATTCCCATTCCCCCCTCCCTTCTCTTCATTCCCCTCTTTCTAATCCAATAAACTTCTGTCTCCCCTGTCCAAGCCATTATTGTGCATTAGCATCTGCATATAAGAGAGAACAGTTTGGGGGGACTGGCTTATTTCACTTAGCATGATAGTCTCCAGTTTCATCCATTTACTGACAAATGCCATAATTTCATTCTTCCTTATGGCTGAGTAATATTCCATCGTGAATATATACCACATTTTCTTCATTCATTCATCTGTTGAAGGGCATCTAGGTTGGTTCCATAGTTTAGCTATTGCAAATTGAGCTGCTATAAACATTGATGTGGCTGCATCACAGGAATATGCAGTCCTTTGGATACATACCGAGGAGTGGGATAACTGGGTCAAATGGTGGTTCAGACTGATGTCTTCTTGGGCCAACTGAGGGGTGGGCAGCCCTTAGTGGAGAGAAGCCAATGATGGCAGTATGTTCCTCGTGGCTGCATAATGGGAAAGCAGCCAGCTGAAAGTAAGTTCATGGTTCTTGTGGAGGGACCTACAGGTAGGAAGTCCCTAGGGGTTGGAAGATATCCCAAAGAATTCATGCAAACATCTATAAAAGAAAAAACCCCTTGTTAAAAGCTGCCAGATTTACAAAGTCCGAAACAATCCAATCATGAACAACTTTCATGCCTCCTATTGCTACCCCTCCCCTGTTTTGAACCTGGAAGTGTCAGAGACCACAGACAGCACCAGAAGAGAGGAAAAGGACAAGATGTACAAAGAATGTGGAAAATGAAGAACTTGAACTGAACCCAAGAGTCGACTTCCCGTATACAGATGTTCCTTGCTGAGCAGGGAGAGGTTTAAGGCCTGCATGTAAATCCAGTTTGAAATTTTCTTTTTCACATATTCCTGAACATTCTAATTTCTGAATTGACACCATATTCACAGCTTAAAGTGACTAGAGGACTTTTTCGTTACAGAAGGATGCTCAGAAGAGTTGTGAGACTCCCAGAGCTCTCACCCAAGAACAGGGGGAAAGGCATCCCCTACTGAATAAAGTTGAAAGGGTCAGGAGCTAATAAACAATTGCTTTCTGATGCTAGCCCTGCGTGCTCCAGTAAGGATGCATTAACACTTATCAAGTGCTGATTTTGCCAAGCACAGGGCTGAACATTTTATTGCATTATATCAGTTAGACTATAAATACCATCATAGAAAAAAAAAAGACACCAAGTGAATAAAGCAAATTGCAGGGCAATCAAATTCCACATAAGCATCTGTGTTTGAGTGTGTACATTTGAAAACGTTCAGGAAAAGGATGGCAAGGGTTTCTCCAGAGAAACAGAAACAGCAGGATAGCAGGATGCTTGTGTCTATGAGAGAAGAGAAAAGAGACAGTTGAAGGAATTAGCTCATGGATTCTGAAAGGTATAGTAAATCCTGGGGTCAACCAGAAGCCTGGAGAGCAGGGAAGAGTACAGTTCCAGTCTAGGGTCATCTGATGGCAGAATTCCTTGTTCTACTAGAGGGTCTTTTGTTCTATTAAGGTCTTCCACTGATTGTAAGAGGCTCACCCATATTATGGATAGTAATCTGCTGTACTCAAAAATCACCAACTTTAATGTTAACCTCATTAAAAAAAAAATCCTTTACAGAAACATCCAGAATAATGTTTGACCAGCATCTGGCACCACCGCCCAGCCCACTTGACACATAAAAATAACGATTGCAGGAGGACACATACCAAATATCAATAGTAACTAAATGCCTTTGGGGCAAGAAAGTGTATCGCTTTGTATGATTCACCCTTAAGACCAAGCAAAGAGTGAAGTGTCCGCTCCTGCTCTTGCATTATAGACAACCTCATTCTGACCCTTCTGCAGCTTCACTCAACCCTTCTCTGTCCATGCCTCTCTCCAGAGGACTAGGAGCTTTCAGGACCCAGGGCATATGTTTACACAGGTTCCTTGCCCTCAACACTGGACTGCATTTCACACCCTTGAGACTCCAGAATGCCCCACCCAAGGTACCTAAAGCCTATGCAGAGTTCCTTCCCAAACCCACCCTCTCAAGGGTGGCTGCCCAATTCTGAAGTGTGTATCCCAATCCTAAGGGCTGACAAGGCACAGGTGTTTGGGGGTGCTGAAGAGTGGGAGATGATGAAGTCAGATGTACAAAGTGGGTTTTCATCCACATGTGCACAGGCCCCTTGCAATGGGCCGAGAAGGTAGAAGGGGAGATGACCGAGGGCCAGTTGTCTCTACCATGTCTTGTTTTGATGGAGAACCCCAAACTTAGAACTCTTCGTTCGAATCCCATCTTGCAATTCATTAGGAAGGTATATTTATTGAGATGAAGAATATGCTGGGAAAATGTCATTTAAAGCAACATATTCTCCAACTCAGACCCCTTCTCCACAAAGGTAGGAGAGAAAGAAAACAGTTTTATTACTGAATCAGCGTTAAACCAGAATGTGATGCATATCACAGGCAATCCACTGAGAAATTCCAAAGACAAAGAAATCTTACCCTTGATGGAGCCAAGCAAATACAACCCCATTATGTACATGTTCTCAAATAAACAACAATTAATCCTGAAATATGAACTCGGCAATGCCATTTGTTACACAAAGTTCATCCTAAATTCTCCTGGTAATTGGGGTAACCACCTGTATTAGTTAATGGTTTTATATAAAGAACAAAGACACTTTTAACCTCAGGACAGAAGGCAATTTTGCAACCAGAGAGAGGCAAGGTTCCCAAGTTGGTCTCTTAACATCTCATAAATCTGGAGATAGGGTTGCTATCCCTTGGTGATAGGCAGGAATATGGCTTCCAAAACCTTGAGAAAGACATTCCTGGGTCACAAAGCCGTCAAGAGACTTACTTAGCTTCTAAGTAGAGCTACATACATTTCAAAGACATGGAAAAGGAACCCACAATGACAAGTTTTCTTTCTTTTCTTAATTGCATTTAAATATGTACTTTTTTATTTATGCCAATTTTCAATAACAAGTTTTCTAAAGTAAATGCCTTAATAAATGGGAAGAAGATGAAAACCTCTTCCCTTGTTTTTTTATCTATCTATTTATCTATTTATTTATTTATTGTTGTAGTTGTAGATGGGTAGCATGACTTTATTTTATTTGTTTATTATTATCATGGTTTTTTGAGAGAGAAAGAGAGAGAATTTTTTAATATTTATTTTTTAGTTTTCAGTGGACACAACATCTTTATTTTATTTTTATGTGGTGCTGAGGATCGAACCCAGCGCCCCGCCCATGCCAGGCGAGCGCGTTACCGCTTGAGCCACATCCCCAGCCCTATTATTATGTTTTTAATGTTGTGCTAAGTATCAAACCCAGGGCTAGTACCTCATATGTACCAGGCAAGTGCTCTGCCACTAGGCTACAGCCCAGCCCCTCTTTCCTTGTTTTTAACAGGAAGAATTACGCTTCTTATTTTTTTCATATTATTTGTCTTTACAGACAGAACACATTCTACTTTAAAATTTGTTACCTTGACTTATAACCCATAGATATTTACATATAGTAAACACAGGCTTCTGTTTGTTTTCTTGCAAGGATTTACAAGTGTTAGAGAGTGGGATGCCAGGATATTGCTCCCTCTACCGACAATGATATACTACTTTGGTAATTTCTTTCTTTTTTTTTTAGTTAGATTTTTATAGGACAGTGGAATGCATTACAATTCTTATTACACATATAGAGCACAATTTTTCATATCTCTGGTTGTACACACAGTATATTCACACCAATTCGTGTCTTCATACATGTACTTTGGATAGTAATGATCATCACATTCTACCATCATTAATTACCCCATGCTCCCTCCCTTCCCCTCCAACCCCTCTGCCCTATTCCTCCCATGCTCCCGCTCCCTTATATCAGAGAAAACATTTGGCATTTGGTTTTTGGAAATTGGCTAACTTCACTTAGCATTGTCTTCTCTAACTTCATCCATTTACCTGCAAATGCCATGATTTTATTCTCTTTTATTACTGAGTAATATTTCATTGTGTATATATGCCACATTTTTTTTTATCCATTCATCTATAGAAGGGCATCAAGGTTGGTTCCACAGTTTAGCTATTGTGAATTGTGCTGCTATAAACATACATGTGGCTGTGTCCCTATAGTATGCTGGTTTTAAGTCTTTTGGGTATAGACCGAGGAGAGGGATAAGCTGGGTCAAATGGTGGTTCTATTCCCAATTTTCCAAGAAATCTCCATACTGGTTTCAGAGACACTTCTCAGAAAATGATATACAATTCAACAAATACATGAAAAATTGTTCATCATCACTAGCAATTAGAGAAATGCAAATCAAAACCACTTTAAGATTTCATCTCACTCCAGTCACAATGGCAGCTATTATGCATACAAACAACAATAAGTGTTGACGAGGATGTGGGGGAAAAGGTATACTCTACAATGCTGGTGGGACTACTTTGGTAATTTCAAGATGAACTTTTAAATTTTTTTTTTCAGGAACTGATAGAGTTAGCCATCAAGTTTCCAGATGAGAAAACTGAGGGTAGTGGTGATTAAACACTTGCTCAGGATCACCCAGCAAGGTAAAGAACCACAGCTGGAACCCAGTCCTCTGGAAGAAACTCCTCTCTGTTGAATCACACTACTCCCAGGCACCCCAATTGTTACTATGATTTCAGGCAATCTTGGCATAGTTTGATAAGTCTTGATCTAACCTATGAGCCAAAAAACAAGGACTCAAAGAAACTTGAATATGGAACTTGAATTCTTAAAACTTAACCCCAAACCATGTTTTTAGTACATAATTGTTGTCTAAGAAGCTAATCTTCAATCAATATGTCAGAAGAGGTTCTCCTGCACTTCCAGAGTTAGAGGTTTTGTAAAACCTAACTTGGCCCCTTCCCCCTTTTATACCAGCTTCCAGATTCCTTAAGTCCCCAGGGTCTCACATTCCCCCAGCCACTTCTGGCTCCGATTTCCTCTTCCACTAACCCTCCATCTCACCCACGTGTGCTGCCTGCCTCTGCTTTCCTTTGCTCCACACTAAAACAAACACGGAGCCCTCCTCACGCTCAAAGAAGGCTTTGTGTGTACCAGACTTTACAGAAGGTCTCCTTCTTCCCCAGATTCATCTTCCCCTCTTATTTCTCATCCTGCTGCTCACACACATTCCCAAACACCCCCACCTGTGCACGTCCAGGACTCTTCCTACCCCTCACTTTCTATTCCCTGGCCTTCTTTTCTCAAAACTCAATTCCTTTGACTTCATGAAGCAAAGCAATTTGGGTTTCACCACAACTCAGTTACTCCCTTTGCAGTTTCTGCAGGGCCTGTCTACTCTGGGGCTCAACCTTTAACAGCAGAAATGAAAGAGGAGAGACTTCAATTTTTTTCTTATTCCCATCAGTGGAAGCGAGTATTGGTACAGAGATTCATTTTTCCATTGTATCAATTAAGATATGTTCATCTGTAAGTACTAGAAAACCCAAATCAAACTGATTAAATATAAAGGGTTTATCACAGAATGTAACAAGAAGGTTAGAGGTTGGGAGCTTTGGGATTGACTTTAGGACATGAGCTCTATCATTTTTGCTCTGTCATCCTTAGTTTACTGGCTTAGACCTTGAAGTAATCCCCTTATGGTCACAATATAGTGGCCATAGTTCCAGAAATCAATGTAGACACAAGAATGTCAGGCTGAAAAACACAGATATTGCCTCTTTTGAATTTCTTTTTATCTGTAAGGAAAAGCCATTCAGCATCTCATTGACAGGAGCTGGGTCACATACATATACCTAAAACAGTTTGGCAAAAGAATTGAATGGTCACTTGGTATGGTGGTACACACCTGTAATCCCAGCTACTCAGGAGGCTGAGGCAGGAGGGTGACAAGTTCAAGACCAACTTAGCAAGACCCTGTCTCAAAATATAAAGGGCTGGATATATCACTCAGTGATAGACACCCTTGCAAAAAAAAAAAAAAAAACATTAAATTACCAACATTGGTTTAGATCCATCATGATTCACTTCCTGGACTGAGAAGGGAGATGTTTCCTGTGTGCATTTGTTCTGATTAGCTATTAGCACACAACAAACCACCAAAAAGTTTAAAGGCTTAAAACAGCAATTATGAGGGGCTGGGGTTGTGGCTCAGTGGTAGAGCACTAGCCTAGCATGTGTGAGGCACTGGGTTTGATCTCCAGCACCACATAAAAATAAATAAATAAAATAGTTATTGTGTCCATCTACAGTTAAAATAAAATAAAAAAAAAAAAAACAGCAATTAAGACACTGTGACCTCTCACAGTTTTGTGAGTTGGTGGACTCGGCTGGCAGTTTCTGAGGGCTCATGTGGCTGCCATCAGATGACCAGAGCTGGAGTCTTTCAGAGGCTCAGTTGTGCTGGAAGGTTCCTCCAGACGTCCTCCTTACTCACAGTTCTGGCCTGGCAGGTCTTGTCCACATGACTCCTGTTCCTGGCACTTCTTACAGCACAGCCCCAAAAGACAGGAAACAGAAACTGCCATTCCTCTTGAACGCTAAGCCTGAAACTAGCTTGAACAGTTATGTCATTTAATGACAGGGAAGTGTACTAAGAAATGCACTGTTAGCCAGTTTTGTCCTTGTGGGGACATCTCATGCAGGGTGTGATGGTGCATGCCTTCAATCCTAGCAGTTTAGGAGACTGAGACAGGAGGATTGCAAGTTTGAGGCCAACCTCAGCAATTTAGCAAGGCCCTAAGCAATTTAGTGAGATCCTGTCTTAAAATAAAAAGCAAAAAAAAGCGGGGGATGGAGGGGGAGATGTGGCTCAGTGGTAGAGTGCTCCTGGGTTAAATTCCCAGTACCAAAAGAACAAAAGAATATTTTAAGAAAAAGAACATACACACACCTAGATGGTACAGTTCAATTATTGAATGTGGCCTTAATGCAATCAAGAGATAAAGAAAACATGGGATGTGTAAGGCTGCTACCAGGATAATACAACACACCCCTGGAAAGTAAACTTTTCATGTAAATAAGAGTAACCTCTAACAATAAGGAGAACAGAGTAAATACATAGATCAGCAACATTGTCATCAAATATTATGTACTCATTATCATATATTAGGCACTTTACATAATTACATGAGCCACACTTTTATGCAACTGGCAGTACAGATTTGTTTACACCAGCATCACCACAAACATGTGAGTAATGTGTTGCCCTACAACATTATGACAGCTGCAAGGTCACTAGGTGGTGGGAAATCTCATTCCATTGTATTCTAACAGTCCCACCACTATAAACGGGGTCCATCATTGTATGTGTGGTCTATCGTTGACCAAAACATCATTATGTGGTACATGACATATTCTACTATGCCACATTCTTCTTTGGTATTCTATTTGTCAGACTAGTCCAGCCCAGATTCTAGAGACTCTCTTTCTCAATGGAGACGTGGAAAATGTACCAGGAGGGAAGGAATTCACAGCAGTCATCTTTGAAGTCAAGTTATGGTAGGATTGTTGACTTGATTAGAACAAAGTCAAGATCTAGTTCAGGAGGAAAAGACAGAAAAACAGTTAAAAACACTTTAGCCTTCATTTGACCAAATTGTGTCCGAGGATAAGAGGTAGGTTTATAATCATCGAAATCATAGGCCCTCATAATGAATCTTAGACAAAAACACCCATCATGGGAAACCTACACAGGTTCCTTGGATTTGTTCAGTCAAGTTTAGCTACCATAGTTTTTCTTTAATTGTAAGATATTTTAGCTGATGAACATTCAGAGATCACTTAATCCAACAAACCATTTTACAGATTTAGAAGGAGAAATTTTTCGCCATGTCCAAGCTAACAGTAAATGGCAAGGTCAGGACCTTGACCACTAAGCCTAGGGCTTTTCTCACTTTTCTGTTCTGCCTTTGCAATGGAGTTCAAATCTTCAGCTGAGTAACAGAACACTGAACTAGGAGTCAGAGACTATGTTCAACATGTAGCTTTATGTGACATTCACTGCGAGGGGTCCCTCAATATTCAGCTTAACCTTTCCCATAGTTTAAAAAAAAAAAAAAAAGACCTCCCTATTTTATTTAGAGCATATACTGAATAAAAAACTCTATTTCCCAAACTTCCTTGCAGCAAGGTACAGTCATGTTACAAGTTCTGGCCAATAAGACGTAAGCCCCAGGGTGCATCTCCCCGGAAGTCTCTTTACCTATTCTTCCCCCTTCTTGCTCCTCTTCCTCCATCATAATGCCTGATGCCACTGTGACAGCCAGACCCCTAGCAACCACGCTGGATCACACAGACGAAGAATGAAACTGGGCTTCAGACCAATCTGAACCATTTTTCCCACCCAAATCTCTCCTTTTCAGCTTCCACAATCTCCAGGTATGGCATTACCACCATAACTTCCCCCAACATTGGCATCGTCTTCAGCTCCTTTTTCCATCATCAGACAGCCAACACTTCACCAAGTCTTTCTGATTCTTTATCTCCACACCCTTTCACTCTTTCCTCCAAGCCTGGCCTTGCCTGAGCAGCTATTGATTTGTAGAGATGGTGGCCGTGACAACTTGCCAACCTCCTAAGGTCAGGTACTGCGCTCACTGTTTTGCCTGTATCCTTTGCTTTTGCCAACCACTGTTCATGGAGTCTCTGTGGGCAGTGCATCTTACGAGGCAGGAAAGAAATGACGAAGGAAGGACCTTCCACCAATGAATGCCCGGTCCAGCAATGACACAGTATGCCATTCAGTCATCTACTCAGCCAACTTTAACTGTGTGCTCGTTGTATACCAAGACCTGGTGCCAAAGACAGAAAGAATACTGAGACATAGGCCCCTGCCCTCAAAGACCATCCCTTCCAGGAGGGAAAATAGACGTATAAATAGAAACCAGAAACAAATAACTAGATGAAAATTTATTTTTAAGAAGAAAGTCCCAAAGCCAAGTTTCTGTTTGCCATTCAAGGAACAACACAAACCCACCCAGCGTCTCTTAGGCCCAGCCTACACATTTTGAAGAGAGTCCCATTGAGCCCATGCAATAACCTACAGCACGCCAACTTCTGTCGTAATCTTTTAGTGGTTTCAAAATGCCCATCCATCGTTTTAGCTAAATGGGATTTGGGTGATTACATTCCTTCCAGCTCTAAATTTCTGTGTTCTATGAAATACATAAACTAATGACAGTTATGGTTACCCAGACACATATACATGAGTGCTTAGGGGAGCTGAGGAGTGTCTGGAGATGAGCAAGTTAATCTAGGGGGGTTGAACAGGAGAACTACCCACATGGGCATTCCAGAAGGATCCAGACAGATCCAGAGTACTTTTCTGTCAGTAATACTTCCAAATGAATAAACACAGTCAGAACCTCAATTTATGCTTAATACAAAAAAGAGTTTCCAAGGTATATTTCATTAGACAATAAGACACTGCTACTTCATGAAATGTATGGTTTATTTGCATGGATTTATTTGTTATACCCCTACTTATTTCTATAATAAATTCTAAATTCCTTATAATATACAATGAAAGGATGTCATAAAGGATAAGATAGTATGAGTCTTACACAGAAAGATAAATTAGAATGATGGATTCAATTAGAATTTTTACCTCTGAGCTTCCTGGTGGCTGAGGTAAAATGCAAAATATCCTCAGTTACGTAGTTCTCGTTGCCTGAGAGAAAGAAGCACATGTAGGATCTGTTTTTAATTCTAAGGAGAATTTATTGTATAAGGTCTTTATAAATGGAATGTCAAATAATTTGAGAAGAATATATCCAAGAGTAGATCTACAAATACAATATATCTGAAATCAATGCTCAAAAAATACAAAAGCATTGAGCCAAACCATAGCCTGAGTAGAACCACCTAATATGAAGTTGCTGTGAGCTATGGAAACCTATCTTCAAAAGGACTAAAGGTCCTGTCTTTGAAATACTGAATATTATAGCTCAGCTGCCTGACCAGCCACACTGTCACTTTCCACAGATTCACATCTGTGTGAACTTGAACCCAGCAACAGAACCTTTAGGGGTCCTCAGTGACTTCTTAGTCAACATCTGCTGACCATCTCACCAAGGTAAGACCAACTGAGTCAACCAAGTACTGTCACAGAGTCACAAAGAATCCTATGACTAGAACAGTCTTTCTTCTAAGACTGGCTCTTCCTAAACTCTCTGAATGCCCCAAATGAAATCCACTGAAAGCCATTGACAGCACCAGATAACCTTCCCAGGTGGACCAGGAGCATACAGACAATGTCAAAGAGCAACCAGGAATGCTGGGGTTTTTTCCTTCTCTCTCCAAAAGTGTGAGAACTTGGATTCCTATAGCCCCCTGCATGGAAGCCAGCTTTTCTCCTGGACTTGTCAGGCTTGTTCCAACTCTGACCACCAGACATCTTCCCAGCAGCAAAAGAGCAGCAGAGGTCAGCACACAATGCCATTCGAAGAGCAGGAACGTTGGAGACTAAAAATGGACCTGCTGGAGCAAAACAGAATTCCAAGAACCACTTTCCACACTTGCTCTTCCAAGAATCTTCTGGAGAATCTAGAACTCACTTTTCCCCTTGAAATCTCCAGACTTCCAGATCCAGGAAGCAGATGCACAAGCTCCCAGGAACCTTGAAAAGTCTTTTTCCCCAAGTTCCTCAAAGATCCCAAGGGAAGCCAGCAGAGGAGTGCAGGCTAGAAAGTTGGACATATCTTTCTTCCTTTCCATGTCTCTTCCACTCAAATGAATCTGCCTATCTCTTATTCATCTGTCAAAATTCTAAGCATCTTTCAAACCTGAGTCAGGCATTATCACTTCTGAAAAAAATTCCCTAAATAACCCCCGCACTTCATGAAGATAAATCACCCCAGCTCAGCACTATTTCTTTGCTCTTTATAGACCTTATTTTTGTCAGTATTGTTTCATGTATTTATGCCTTGTGCTGAGCACTGAACTCCATGAGGAAGAGAATTTTACTGCTCACTGTTCACCTCAACCCTAGTACAGGGCTTACCATTTTCTAGGGGCTAAATTAGGGTTTGTTCTATCTGAACAAAGAGTTTTAAGTATGATTAAAAATTCCAAATGTGTCACTAGGGATGTGTCTGGCTCCCAGGTGGCTTTGGAAGGTCCATCTTCTCCCAATGCTGTCTACCAAAGTTCCAGGTAGATTAAGAGTTGTTAATTTTTTACTGTCTGCTAAGTGAGTTATAAAACATGTTGACAGAGATCATTTTAAGTGTTTATTTTTATCATTCCCTGCTCCTCCCAGGCCCACTGAATTCTTCCATTTATACTCAGAGAGCCTATTTTCTCCTTAACTCATGGAAAAAGTCAAAGTCTTTTCCCAGGATCCATAAGGAAAATATTTAAGCACTTACTTCACTTGTGGGTGGGAGAAATCAACTCCCTTAAATCCAAGGAGAAAGTTACAAATGCACATTTGCAAAATGGGTTTTTATTATCTTAGAAATAAGAAAATGTTCCCTTCCCACCTGGGAAAGGAGAAAAGAAAAGGAAGTCACCATGCTGGGAATGTTTGAGAAGAAAAATACCTGGAGCCAGCATCCTGAGCCCACGCCAGGTCAGTCTTGTGTACAAAAGCCCTGAGCTGACAAGAGCCAACCCATCGCCCAGACATCTCTGAGTTGGGGTGACCCTCATAAGGGTACCCTCCTCTCCCTACTCTTACACAGTTCTTATTCCATGATGGTTCAGCACATTAGTAAGTGCCTCTCAGAATGGAGAGTAAACAATATCATCTAAGAAGAATGACTGGAAAAGAAAGCCCTCTAATAGGAAGAAACCATATGGAATTATTTTGATCAGCCACCCACCAGCACAGTCGTAGGACAGATCAGTCCCATTATAACAGCCTTGTCATTGGGCAATTGTTCTGAACCTTCCATAATAGACATCAGCCCTTTCAGACGCTGGGGTTCCATTGGTCCCTAAAGGACTCTCATTAAAGGATCTATGGCTTGAGGAGGGAGCCATGTCTCTGTCTCCTCACACATAGTTATTCCTGATGGGAGGGAGTCCTTCAGATCACACTTGCTAGCTTCCTGCTGAGACCCCAAGTGTGAGCATTTTTAATACCGGGGTCTCCCTTTAAAAAAATGTGCTTAAAGTTAAAATCTAACCCAAAATATACATTTTCTTACTTGGTGACTGAGGTGTGAAATGGAATCATATGGGATAAGGAAGTGGCAGAGTAGAACAAAGAAACAATACCAACAACACAGGAATTAGTGTTTCCTGAGCTCTGGGAAACACATGTTTGAGAAAGTTAATTCCCTGGGAAGTCCTTGCTTCTGTGTTGTATTTTTTTTCTGTTCTACTCTACCACTTCCTTATCCCATGTGATTCTGTTTCATGGCTCAGTTGCTGAAAAGAAAATGTATATTTTAATTTTGAAGTGCGAATTCTGAAACATCTTTGAAGTGTGCGTTGGTGCAACAAAGCTGAATCCCTAGGCCTGACAGATCAGCAACAGAGGTGAGACGACTGCAAAGTTGAGAGCTCAAAAAGTTGATTCAGCCAGAGCATTTTGGATGACACTAGGTGGCGAGAAGTAAGTGGAAAACTAACCTCCTGTTGTTCAAAACCTGCCACCAAAAAACAACAATAACAATAATAATAATTTAGTTACCTCTGGCAGGCAGGGGGTAGCAATTAACAGGAGAACAAAGGAGTGTTTTTACATTGATTTTTTTCTGGAAGAAAAACATTGCAAGGTTTGGGCCCAATTAAAAGAATCCTAATATTAATTGCTTCACTGGAGAAGAACAATAAATCCAAAAGAAAGGTTTGTACAATAGGTTATTGTTTTTTTTTTAATCAGAAGTACAGTATTTTAAGTGACCAGTCACATTTTTTTAATGGTGAAAAGGGCAACAATGGTTTTCTAAGGCAGTTATTCAATAATTCTTGCACTAACTGTTTGCTGTTAGAGAGAAAATCTTGGGAAAGAGGGAATTGATGGTTATAGAGACACAGACCTGCAGATGCTTCAGCACAAAATGCTCCTTATGTCGAGTGGACAGTTCTGCTAAAATCAATGCCATCTGGGGCAGGAATGTCACTCACTATTTATGTTTTCTTAAATTTATTTAGCATGATATCTTTTTGCTTTTCTAAAATAGATGGGGGCGGGGAGTCAACTTCTCATGTCCTAGGTGGGTAACATTTAATCTCAGTACGAAAGAGATTTTTGCTTATATGTTATCCTAACAATAACCATGTATGGTGCTACCCAAGAGCCCTCTCCTCAGATCTAAAATAAAAGCCTCTCCTGTGATTCCTGGAGTAGTCGTCATGCTTCAGTTTATTTACTGCAGGAGAGGAGAAAGGATGTCAATCTCTCAAGCCCTCACTGCACTTCAATCCAAAATTTAAACTTATGATTAAAAGGGGCGGGAACCCTACAATGTTGTGTGAGGACAGTCATATTTACCCAATATGCATGAATATGATAAAGTCACCAAAACATAGATGCAACTGAGGAAAAGAAGAAAGTTTTGCAATAAGAAGACAAAGAATCCCTGGTTAGCAATGGGCCGGTCATCACTCAAAAAAGGTCTTTGGTCGATAGCACATCTCTGTGAACTTTTTCAGTAAACTAGCTCAATTATCTATTAAACCTCTCCTGAACCTTCCAGTGGCAACTTTTCACTCCATTCTATTGCTCAAGACAAAGTGAGACAAATAACCTAAACAGGAAAAAGAAAAAAATTCCATTAGTAATGCTTACTAAAATCGAGAACATGAAACTTTCCCCTTAAAAATTAGTTATAAATTTTTCAGATCATGACTTTGGCCATTTATTATTTTTATTTAAGAACAAAATGTACAGAATCTGAAGAATGCACACATATGAACCAATGGCTCAGGAACCATACGTATAATTTCAGAGATTAAATCCCTTTAGTGTGTCGCATATTTGAACTCACATAAGTCAATCAATTTTGAAGTTATGCGTTTCTAGAGCAACAAGAATTTTCTAACTCCCTCATAGTGAATATTTTATACTCTGAAAAATATATAAGCAAACCCAAATTGAGAGACATTCTACAAAATAACTGATTTGTACTCTTCAAAAAATGTCAAGGTCATGACAAAGGCAGACTGGGAACTGTTGCAGATTGAAGGAGAACTAAAGAGACTTGACAGTCAAACGAAATGCATCACCTGGGATTTTTTTCCAGCTATAAAGAACATTCTTGGGAAAATTAGCAAAATTTTGAATAAGGTACATTAGATAATAGTATTTTATCAATGCTAGCATTCTGATTCTGATGACTGCACTATAACCACTATAAGAAGATGTCCTGCTTTAGGATTTGCACATTGAAGCATTAAAGGGCAGAGCAACATCACATCTGCAACTTACTCTTCAGAAAAAAGTTCAAGCTCTTTGTTTCCTGATTGTCATTTCCTGAGCTGCTTTCCTATCTCCACATGATATTCTGCTTCACCTGCGGCCCAGAGTTATGCAGCCAGCCCTCTATGAACTGAGACCTCTGAAATCATGAGTCCCAAATAAACCTTTCCTTCCCTAAAATACATAAAGTTTTAAAAGTATGAGTTTAAAAATACATACTTGTGTGTATATCTACATCATACACAGGGAGAATGGGGACAGGGTAAAGCAAATGTGATATAGTATAAAAATCTGGAGAATTTAAGTGAATTGTATCCAGCAATTGTTTGTACCATGATTGCAAGGTCTTTGTAATTATGAAACTATGTCAAAATCAAAAGCAAAAATTAAAATATTTTAAAATAAAAATATAAGTTTAAGCTTTTACTCCATGTAATGCTACACAGCCTTTAGAAATTTTTGAATAACTAGGCACACATTAAAGGGTCAAGATTCCTAGTAGGAGGTCCTATCCTAAAAATACATGCAAAGGAGCATTATTCCAAAAGGGAAAAACTTAACAATAAAAGTTTTAAAAAATTAAAAACAGGGATCACTATATCCTGGTATCTGGAAAGACAAGTTTCTTATTAGTTATACAATATTATATCTTTTTTATCATCAATCACCTTTTTTATAATAAAAATAATCCTAGGCAAATTAGCATTAAAGTATTCTTCCCTTCCATCCCTTCTTGTCATTCAGTCTTTTTTCTATTTTCGGTTTTCTTTATTTATATATGACAGCAGAATTCTTAAAATCTAGATTTCAATTATTTTGAAAAGAGGAAAACATTACCAAAAGGGAGAATTATGCCCCCAAATATCAGTACATTTTAAAATAGCAAGATTCCCCCACAAGCTTTCAGTGATAAAAGTGTTTTGGTGGAAAGACTGGAAACTGTTCTCCTTGGTGGTTAGTGAAACTATTTCAAATTAGTGTATATACAAATTGTTGTTATTTCTTTATATTAATTCAGAAGTTATCTGTGAAGTAAATAATCACTTTCAATATTAAAAAAAAAAAAAGACCAGGGCATCATGGCGCACATTAATAATCCCAGCAGCTGGGGAGGCTGAGGTAGGAGGATCACGAGTTCAAAGCCAGAATCAACAATTTATCAAGGCCCTAACCAACTTAGCAAAATCCTCTCTCTAAAAAAAATAGAAAACAGGGCTGAGGATATGACTTGTGGTTAAGTACCCAGAGGTTTAATCTCTGGTACCAAAATAAGAAAAAAAGGAAGATTTCCCCCCCCAGGAACTGAGGGATGAAATTGACCAAATTATGCTATGTTCATGTATAAACATAACTTGATGAATTCCACTTTTATATATAACTATAATGCACCAATTAAAAAGATAATATAAGGGAGACCAACAGACCAGAGGTAAGGGACTAGGTGAGGGTAGCAAGAAGAAAGTAGGCTTGAAATGTTGTTTTGGGTTTTTTTTAATGCACTCATGAATATGTCAGAATGAACGCCAGAATTACATAAAACTATAATGCCCTAATACAAACATAAATTAAAAAAAAAGATTTCTCCCCATTTCCTAGTATGTTAAACAAAGCAACTTGAAGAAAAGAAATTGATGGTAATGAAAGCAACAAGATCTATCATTGGTAGAAGACCCAGTACAACATGCCTCTATACTGGGCATGGGTTCATCTGTTCATTTAACAAGTGGTTTTCTAGGAGAGTGTAAGAGTTGTCTAGTCTCTTTTATACCCATCACTGAATCCCTCTCTCCAAAGAGGATTTGCTGTTCTTTTTATTCTAACTCTAAAACATAGAAAAGAAGAAAATGTCAACACTATGAATATGGTAGGAACAAAGAAATCAAGTGATGGCCCTAGACAGTTTGTAAAATCCACTAGCACAACCAGGAAGAGGAGAAGCCACCTATGTCACTTGTTTTTATGTATTTAATATTAGTAAGCTGGTCAGAAGATTTTAATAACATGACTTGTTAAATGAACCTAGTTTTTACATTAACATGTAGGAGAATGCGTTAGTCTCTTTGGCCCCTTTAAGTTTCCCAGTTTAAAGGGGGGATCATATCATAAAATATGAGTAATACAACATTACCAATTATGGGGTTTTTTGTTTCAATTTCAATAATATTTCAAAATAAAACCTTCATTTACCATCTACACATTTTATAAACAGAAACACTTATGAGCTAGAAATCTCCTCAGTAGAAAACAGGAGTCAAAATAATGCAAATAGCCTTACCTGAGTAACTCCAAAAGCCATGTGAATTCTCTAGTTGTCTGGACATGGGCTTAATTTTTTAATATTCCCATCTAAAAACTACAAAAAAACATTTCCCCCTCATTTGACTTCATTTCCCTTTCTCAATAAAAGCTCTAATGCTCCAGTCTCTATCCAGTTGGAAGTTTATGGCTTTAGTTCTTTGAGTTATATAGGCCCCAAAGGTCAAGGTGCTTTTTTAGAGAAGAAAGAGTATTTTGTTAAACTTCACATGACACAAATATGGCTAAAGTAGCCCAACTGATGTTTCAGAAACATTCACTTATCATTTGGTTTGAAAGTCCTAACCTGAGAGAATGTAACCCATTACCTAAAATGAGACTTTTCAGGAGCATGTTATCAAATTACCTTCACTACATGTTCTCTAGTAGTGTGTGACCATTTGTCAGACTTACAATATCTTAAACTTACAAAGTTTAAGAGTTTGACATGATTATTGTTATTTGATTTTGCAAGCTCCCTTTTCCTTTAAAAAAATGTATTAAGAAGTTAAAATAGTTAATTGTTGGGCTAGGGCTGTAGCTCAGTGGCAAAGCACTTGCCTAGCATGCATGAGGCACTGGGTTCAATCCTTAGCACCACATAAAAATTAACAAATAAAATAAAGGCATTCTGTCCATCTACAAGTACAAAAAAAAATTTTTAAGTAATAATTAATTGTTGAGCAAATAGGACTGATAGTCTATTTGTCTCCCATGGTCCTTTAAATCAGTTTTCCCACCTTGTTGGATAAAAATCAAGGCAGGTTCTACAGTTTTTCTGGATACTTTTAGATAATACAAGTTCCTCTGACTATTCTCATTCATATTATGTTCAATCCCTGATACCTGCCAAATTCTCCAACTGTATTTAAAATTGAGTTTTCTTACAACTTGAAGCTAAGCTGGTTCAGGTGAACATGTACAGCGTCCAAGATGTGCATGATGAGAATCTTGACTGACTCAATTAGCACTGTGCCCTGCTTCTCATCACACTCAGCACAACTCCAGCTGAGGGGAGTGGGAATGCAGAGGGGGTAAGAGCAGCAATGGGTGTTAAACTGTCCTCTGAAAGACGTCCAGAGCTGACTCATTCTCTCATGGGCTCTTCAACGGGTTCTAAGGCAGTGGGGACCCCTTCCCTGTGATTCCTGGAGGTGATACCTTCCTCCCACAGTCTCTGCCATCTAGTTCTACTCCTCCAGCATCTTCCTGCCAAGACCCCCTCATCCAGAACTTTGGGCAAAGGGGAGGGAGAGGTGGGGAGGGAGCATGGGGCAGGATGGTGGAATGAGATGGACATCATCACCCTAGGTATGTGTATGACTCACATATGGTACGACTTTACATTGTGTACAACCAGAGAAATGAAAAGTTGTGCTCCGTTTGTGTACAATGAATCAAAATGCATTCTGCTGTCACATATCACTAATTAGAACAAATTTAAAAAAAATAATAAAAAGACCTCCTCATCCCCCAGCCGGACCCTTATGTCAGGGTCTTTGACAGTCTCACATCATTTCTCCCTCTCTTGTAGCCCACACAGGTTCCAGAGAAACCATCAGGCATTAGTTGCTGCACAAATCCTGAGTGTGCAGGTAGTCCCATAATCAGGAACAAATAGGCCCCCTTTTTGTCAAAGCAAGAAACCAATACCAGTCATGGTGAAGTATCTTTTCCTAGACATGAAATGAAATAAACACTTCTTCCTCCTCCTCCTTAAGAATTACAAAATACTTTCCAAACACTGAATGGTTTGTGTTCCCCGAATTCAATTGTTGAAATCCTAACCCCCAAAGTGATGATAAGTAAGAAGTGAGGCTTTGAGAGGTGATTAGGCCATGGACACAAAACCTTCACGAATGGGATTAATGCCCTTTAAAAAGAGTCTAGAGACAGAGATCACTTACCCACCCACCACGTAGGAACACATCATCTAAGAACCAGGAAGCAGACCCTCATCAGATCTGCTTCTTGATTTTGGACTTCCCAGCCTCCAGAACTGTGAGAAATAAATTTCTATTGTTAATAAAGTCACCCAAGTTATGGTGTTTTGTTATAGCAGTCCAAATAGACTGAGATACCAAACTTGCTCTAAAATTTCTTCTATATCCAACTCTCCTCTTATGTCTCCCTAACAGTTCTTACTGGTTGGAAATGGGAATCAGCCAAGAGTTACAAAGCCAGTTCTCAGATGACCCCTTCAAAATCACTGGCCTGATGGCCCAGAACTTGGGAGTAGTCAGCATCTATTGTTATGTGACCTGGGTCAGAACTCTTTAATACTTTTGCAATACCTATGGAGATAATTAAAAATACAACAAAATGTAGCAAAGCCAGTGTTGGAAAGTGGCGGTAAGTATTTAGTTTATACTATTTTAATACAATTTTTAGATGCATTATTACATGTATAAATAAATCTAAATAAAGAATATATATTTATATTATATTATATATATATATATATATATATATATATATATTTCATTTGCACATCAATATAAATGTGCCTGAGAGTTCCCTCAAAACACAAAATTCTAGTCATGCTATTTAAAGTGGCATATGTAAGGATATGACTTTCATCTTCAGTTGTGCTCACCGAATGAACTAAATGTGTTCCCAACCCTCCATGGAGCACCACAGGACCATTTCAGAAGAATTCATGGGTCCCAAAATGATACTAAATGAAAATTTTCCTTGCTACCAGAGATTTGGAGTATAGGCCTAAGTATAGGCCTCTCAAAAATCACTGTACTCTTTATATCTCTTCTTACCTGTCTCCAATCTGTCTAGAAGTAGGTAAATATGGTCTACAAGTAACTATGACTAAACTGGACCTAAGATTAATTATAATGAAACAGCACAATTTGGTCAGACATAAAATATGTTAATACAAAACTATATCTCCCTTTCATAGATATCTTTGGGTTTGGGGTTTTTTTGTTTGTTTGTTTGTTTGTTTGTTTTACCCAGGACTTGAACCCAGGGATGCTTAACCACTGAGCCACATCCCCAGCCCTATCTATCTATCTATCTATCTATCTATTTATTTATTTGAGACAGGGTTTCACCAAGTTGCTTAGGGTCTCACTAAGTTGCTGAGTGTGGCTTTGAACTTGCAATCCTCTTTTCTCAGCCTCCTGAGGCACTGGGATTACAAGTATACACCATGGTACCCGGCATCTACTCAAACTCTAGCAAGGAAATATTTATCTCTAATTTTCTTTCCATTTTGCAAAGCAAATTGTAAGATTCCAATACTTTTTTTAAAAAGAAAAACAGACCATTTGTTCCAAACTGCTTCTATAATTTTCCTATGGCTAATATAAAAATTACAACAAACTCAATGGCTTAAAACAAATTTATTCTCTTACAGTTATGGAGCCTACAAATTCAAAATTAATATCACTGGCCAAATCACAGAGTTGGCAGCTCTATTCTCCCTCCAGGGGATCTAAGGGAGAACCTATTTCTTGTTTCTTCCACCTTTTGTTGGCTGTTGACATTCCTTGGCTTATGGCTACATCATTCCAGTCTTTAACTCTGAGGTCAAGTTGCCATCTCCTGCTCTGTACGAAATCCCCTTCTTCTTCCTTCTCAGAAAGACATTTATGACAACGTTTAAGATTATCTGAACTACTCATTGCAAGATTCTTAACTGTTGAAACCATGTTCGAACAAGACAATTGTCATCTGGAACCAATCGGGCCATCTCTACCCCACTTCTTTTCCCCAAAAATTGCTTCCTTTTCTCTGGCTATAACTATAACCTGCTCATGTGGGGAAGTGGGGCATTCTGAACCATTTTAGGTCCAAATTGCTGCCCAGTTCCACTATGCCAAATAAAGCTAATTAAAGCTGGAAAACTAGATTCATTGTCATTTTGCCTTTTAATGGTATAAACGTTTCATTTTCTGAAAAAAGGATTCCTCCGGGAAACAAAAATTCGACCAAAGGCAATACACATTTTTAAAAAGCCACTAGATGACCTTCACTTCCCTTGTTGCCCTCTCTGCCTTGGCCTGAGGTAAGAACTCCATAAATGTGTGTTGAATTAATTAAGCCCCTTGCCCAAGACAACATAGTGGGTTGGTGGCCAGGCTGGGCCTAGAACCTAGCTCTCCAGATTCTCAGGCCAGGTCATCACTGCCATTGCTCAAAGTTCTTATGACCCTAAGTTGAATAAATATTTTCTGAATAATTTCTCAATCCCCTGCTTCAGAAGAAAGTAGATGCAACACTTCAAGGGCAATATATTCCATTTCTGCTGGGTCATGCTTGGCTACCTGGCTTTTCCCAAGACTAAGATGAGATAAGATAAAAGGTTGGAGAGGAGTGGCTGTGGCAACACTTAAAAGGACTCCATTTCGCCAGCTGGAGATTCCCATCACAAGCTTTTGTTCTTTCAGTACCAAATTTTGTGTGGCCAGAAGTCCCTTTGTCTAATACATGTGCTCCCAGATAGACCAATTCATTCAGTCAGACCTCCAAAATGAATTAGAACAGTGCTTTACAAAATTGATTGTGCAGAGCCTTTACCTTGGGATCTTGCTAAAAAGCAATTTGGGGTTTCATTTGGGGGGTGGGTAAGAGATAATTTCGTATCTGGCCACTAATCCACTATGTTGTCTTGGGCAAGGGGCTTAATTAATTCAACACACATTTATGGAGTTCTTACCTCAGTTCTTACCTCTTGGCATTGCTTTTCGGGGGGACAGGGGATGCCAAGGATTGAACTCAGGGCCATTCAACCACTGAGCCACATCCCCAGCCCTATTTTGTATTTTATTTACAGACAGGGTCTCACTGAGTTGCTTAGCAACTCTCATTTGCTGAGGCTGGCTTTGAACTTGTGATCCTCCTGTCTCAGCCTCCCAAGCTGCTGGGATTAGAGGCATGCACCACCATGCCAGGCAGGTCTCTGCATTTCTAACAAGCTTTTAGGTGAGAGGCTACTGGGCTTCAGACCACTCTGAGTCTATCTGAAATTAGCAAACAAGACTTCAGAAAAGATTTCACAAGAAGAACAAGAGGCCCAAATGTGGGGACAGTGAGATTTCAGCATGAGTCCCAGTTTCAGAAAGGCCAGACCTTGGAGATTCCCCTAGAGGGAGGCTCTGGGATTCCTCTACAAAGGGCCTGAATGTAGTCATGAGACCCAAAAGAAGCAGGGCACCAAAAACTGGCTGGAAGATGCCAGGGTTTGGAAAGTATACACAGGAGTTCAGCAAAGGGAGTAGGTGAGTCTTATAATGAACCATCTATATGCCTAGGAAAATATAGGAGCCTGGAGACCTGGATTGTTTAATAAGATCCTCTTCCCAGGCTCCCCTGACTTCCAAGCTAACACCTCACTGAGGTGACTAAGCCGTAAGCATGCATCAGAGTCACACCTAGCTCCACAGTGGCAGTGATATTATCCAATTGGAGATGATCTTCATAAAGACTGTGGGACAGGAGCGTTTGCTAAGTTGGTTTCAGTGAGACTTTCACGAGCTCCTAGGCAGTTTGCCTCATGGCAGGCAATATTCTGCCTTCCTCCCTCTGTGGCGGTATGTGGGGGCTTAGAGCTTCATCAGGCCCAGCTTAATTTTTACCAGATCCCTGCTGAGCATATACAGAAGCAATTTTTTTAATTGGCTATTTTTTTTATATTTTGTACATTTCTTTTTTCTTTTCTTTCTCCTTTTTTTTTTTTTTTTTTAATTTGCACAAACACTATTGCACAAGGGAGTTGAGTCACTGGCAAAATTTAAAGTTTTGTTTGCCAGGATGTTTTCAAGGCATGGGGATAAAAAATACTCTTTTTTAAAATGTATATACAATTCATAAATATATGTATTTTTTTAATGAGGGAAGATACCTCTGCATAACAAAGTGAAGAAAAGCCAGCTCCAAAATAGTTTTCTGAGCCCTATTGTACTTGTAACAGCACATCTTTTAATCACTTTGCCACAAAAAAAGGATATATTTAAAGTTTGGAAATGACCATTATATATTTTATGCTTATCTTGGAAACATTTTTAATTGAAAATAATGTATTATTTTCATTAGTGTTTGTCAGTCGCCAGCTTAGGGTGAATAAGAGCTAGCACCATTTCTAACTTTGTTAGCATGATTTTGCCTTTCTTAACCTTTCTGGAAGATCCAGTATTGAGAAACAGAGGTGTTTCAATTAGTCAGCAGTTAGCTCTGCTCTTCAAAGGAAAACAACTTTTTTTTTTTTTTTTTTTTTTGCTGGAGTTCAGTACATTCTGCAGGGCTTTCTCTGGCTCTGATCTATACTTCCCATGTTGAGAACTCTTCCTACTTGTATCCTATCACCGAAAAGTTAATGTTATTTTAAAACGTCCCCTGTCACAGGCTAGATTCTCCCGAGGAGCATCTTCCTTTCCATAGAATGGGCATTTTTGCAACTTAATATCTTACATTTGATTACCATTGGTGCATATTTAAGTGTTGTCTTGCTCATCTTGTTTATTACATATATGTATTAAAAACTAATAAAAGCAAAATAATACAAAAAATAAGCATTTCATTTTGGCACGCTCCCTACTACAAAACCCTGCAGATGTTTGGCTGCCTGTGATATATTTTGGAGGATGGAATTTGCAACTGTTATAATTAAGCAATACCATTAAGTCACCCGAGAGTAAATTAGAAGCCTAACTGGTGCTGTGTGCTCAGGAACCCAAGATTATGGGCTGAGATCTCTATTCAATGTATGAAGTCAGTTGCCTTCAAATTGATTCTGAAATAAAAGGTGTTATTTCTATTCCCCACCCCCAAAATACATAAGTGTATTAAACATGTCCCTAATATTGATTTGGCATGCCAGTTGTAATCTTAAATTGTAGAGGGAAAATGTTTTTATAAGTAGAGCTATTTCTGTTTCGCTGCTCCTGTTTCAGCTGTAATGGGCAGGAGAAATGTGTAGGTCTGGATTATTTCCAGGGATCTGGCTGAATTCCATGGACTCAGTAGTGGTTAAAAAAAAAAAAAATGAAGAAGTGGGGGGAAGGGCAAAATAAAAATGAGAGAGAGAGCGAGAGAGAGTCTTAGAGTCCTAGTTCATCATACATCTTGTTACAATTAGAATTGAATAAAGGTAATGTCAATTCTCAAAATCTTCTGTGTTTTCTGCAGACTGACCCTTTTTCTGGAGAGAGTTGGTCAAATCCCAACAGCCAAAAATTCGAATTGTCAGTAATCTGAACGAGACATCAGTACTATAGTTGTTAGCAAAGGCAGTTTAAGCAACCTACAATCTGACATCTCAGAATATCAACAATTAACAACACGTGAACAAATTACCTAATAAAACTAAAATATATTCTTGAGCATGCCACAATGCTAAAATCCTCTCTTTGAAGACAATTTAAATATTGGTCAAATTATATTGTCATATTGAGTGCATGTACAAATATGCGACAACAAATCCCATCATTGTGTACAACTACAATGCACCCATTAAAAAATGTAAAGGAAAAACAAAGAATTTAAGTGGAACAAACTGAGACATGATAGCTATATAGCCATTACTACTCAAATTCAGTCTTTGAAACAGTATCTGGGAGCTTGCTGCAAATGCAGAATCTTAGACCCCACCCAAGTCCTCACTAAGTCAGAACTTAAATTTTAACAAGCTCTCCAGGTAATTTGTGTGTATATTTATAGTTTTGTTGGTGCTCAGAAAAATGACATCTCAAAGTGAAGGACCTGGAAAAAAAAGCATTGGATCTTCTTCTGCCATTCTCTCATGCCTACTTCTCCTTCTAGAAAAGCCACAGAAACTAGAATTCCCCTTCCCCAAGGCAGGTCAGAGTAACCAGAAGCCCTTGTCTCCAAAGCCAGACATACAGCCTAACGGTATTACTCTATCGTTTCCCTCACCAGCCATAAAGAAATTAAGACCCTCATACCTGGGAGGAAGAAAGGGTCCCCCCGCCCCCGCAATGGTCCAAGGAAAATCTAAACAGATAGGTCTTGCTGGGTTCTCCCTCAGCCTATGACCAGTATTTCATCCTCTTTTTGTCCAATCATTGTCCTACCCAGCTGTTCATGCTTCATTGAAGCTAAGCATAAAAATGAATAGTTCACCCAGGTCTTTGGATCGTCAATCTGAAAGCACCCGTGTTACCCAAAACTGTGATCAAATAAATTTGTTATGCATTTCTCTTGAAAACCTGACATTTGTATAGGATGTTAGCTATAACCCTTTATGATGGGCACAAAAAAGATCTGCCCTTGTTTTATTCCTATAGTTTAAAAAGCGCTGATCTACACCCTTGGTTTCCTACCTGCTTCCAAGTACAAGGTTGGCCTAAATTCACAAAACCTGTGGGTCCCTGGACAGCGTCGTGTCCATTGTTTCCTCTCTCTGTCTCCCCACTTGTCACTCTCTTCCTTGACCTTCATGATGTGGCTGGTCTCCCAAAAGTCACACCACTCTGGTACTTTCCGGAATTCTTCCCAAACACCCTCTGGTCCAGGGGATTGAATATCCTCTCTTCTTTTCACAAGAGCTCCTTTCACTGAGCTTCTTGGAGAAACGTTAACAAGGTATTTTCAATTTAGTACTCAGACTGATCTTTTTGCTCTTGAAATATTGTTAGGACAAATTGCTTTTCTCTACATATCTGACATTGGTCTCCCCTGGTCTCATCGTCCGCTGCCATTTGGCAGCCGATGTCTGTGAAGTTTCCTCTTCTTCTTTCAATTTTTCTCCCATGGATAGTACTCTCTTCTTCGTTAGTTTGAGTTTAATCCATTTTGATCTGATAGTCTTTATGCAAAAGGAAACCCTTGTGAAGTAACATCTCTCAAATATTATAAATTTATAAAGGTGGCCACTTTGTAAATGTGGTCCATCAGGAATGTGCCTTCCCAAATCCCAAGGTCCTCTTCTATGGCCTCCTTTTTCATTCTACCTTAATAATGGAGATAGAAGCCTGGTGCCCATCTTTGATGATTTTATTGGAAGACTTACCAGGATATAAATACCTAAGAAATGTTCCTTTTAAAGATCTCTTAAGAAAAAAGAAAATACATGAGAAAAGAAAGCTACATGAGGTTCACAGCATTACATCATAATAACACAGGAAGATTTAATGATGGGGGGACTGGGGTTGTGGCTCAGCGGTGGAGTGCTTGCCTAGCATGTGTGAGGCCCTGGGTTCAGTTCTCAGCCCTGCATATAAATACATAAAATAAAGGTCCATTGACAACCAAAAATTTATTAAAAAATAAAAAAGATTCAATGATGGCAAAGTCCAATCAGCCATTAAGGTAACTAGTCTATCAACCAAAGGTCAGAGTGGGCTTTGCACTCTTCTCCTCCCCCCCTCCCTCCTTGCTTGTCACTTGCCACCATGATTATGTTCAATACAAGACTTTACTAGGCAGAGGGTTTGCTGTTATTTCTACATGGCTATTTCAGCATAGCTATGACTACATCCATGGTCTCAAGATCATGAATCACTTGAGACAATAAGCCAAAAAGCTCCATTCCAGGGAAAGTTCCTATAAGGCTGTCATTGGACTCTTTTCACAGAGTGAGGTGTTTCTCGTCATGGGATAGTGACCTGTGAAACAACATCTGGACAGATCCACTACTTGATTTCAGATTGCATACACTTTTCATATGGAGGACTACACATTCATGGAATATCATCACTCTCTATTGGGTGCCTACTACATGCAAGGAACTCAAAAATAAAGGGACATCTCTTTAAGCTAAAGTGGGTCTTTTTTTTTTCTTATTTTGTCAAGTCTTTTCTTCTCAAATTCATTGCAAGAGCCTCCCACCCAGTTGAAAGGTCTCCGTGGCTCCCCCTGCCCCGCCCTGGAACTGTTCACATCAGCCCTCTGAACACTCTGAATTCAGGAGAGACCTTGAACACAGCTTTTCAGCTCCCCATGGAGGCACTCTCCCAACCATCTAAAAGAGTAGAGCTCTTGATGGCAAATCAAACATAATTTTAGTTAATATGTTTCTTAGTCATCTCAGTTTAATTTTTGTCCTGCCTCCACATGGACCATTTTTCATACAACTTCCAATGGCATGAACAATTTCCCAGCCTCTTGAAACTCCATGTGCTGAGCACTGTGGGACCTAATCAGGTTTTCTGAGCAGCTCCACGCTGTGTTCTCAGCACTCAGGGGCAGTGGAAGACAGCTCTAAAATGAACAGGGGGAAAATATGTTTTTCCTTCCTTATTCCCAAGTCTGTAGTTGGCTCTCAACGAATTTGCTTCTGCTACAGTGGCCAGTCATAAAACCTTATCTTCATATTGAGAATCACTGCCCCCGAGATGCATCCAAAGATACTGAGAGACTTCTGATACCATAGGGGGATCTGCAAGAGACAAAGGAGGACACACAAGAGAGCCAGTCTCCTTGCCCAATGCTGGATTTGCATCATTGACTAAGCAGAGAGATGCCCACGAGCAAATAAAATCTCACATTACTGAAAGACCTGTCCATTTAAGCTACCTGCTCCAATTTGGACCATGTGCCCAAATGAGATGTTCTTAACTTGAAAGGAAAAGAGTCTTCATTCTATTTTCCTAAATGCTCCCTGGCCAATTCTTCTTTGTGTGTTTGGTAAGTTTTTTGTTTGTTTGTTTTGTTTCTAGAGCCTTCCATTCTAAGCTTGCCTAAAGCTTCACACAACCTCTTTTCTAAAGGAGATACCATGAGAGTATGTGCAAACAGAATTATAAAGTTCAGACAAATGCTGCCTGATTCTAACACTAAAAACAAGTCCAATTCAACCATTGCTATCTTGAAAAACAAACCTTATTAATAATAATATGATGCTTCTGATACACCCCCTACTTTATACTTTGTAAATTAGTCTGCCATTCTCATCAGCGGCCCCTCAGGGTTGGCGAGAAGAGCTCTGGCGCCCCAGGTAATATTTTTTTGGCAACCCCTCCCCAAAACAACAAAGCCAGTTCCCCACTGCTCTCTCCTCGCCATTCCTCAGGTCGCCCCATCTCTCTAATTGGTATTCATCCAACACTGAACAGTAGCTATCAGTACTTGATGATTAACAGCCTTGTGAGACCTTGTGATAGCAGCAAGAGTTGGCTCTAGTATCCACCATTTAAAAGGGATGCTGGAATGTGAGAGTCTTGTTTCAAAGAGGTGCAGATGGATGGCTTTGTGTTTCCGCCATCTGAATGGGTCACAGGAGCAAGGGACGTGTGGTCCGATGAAGTGGAGGGGGACACCAAAATCCCTCTGCTGTGTCCCTCCCAAAATTGCTATATCCCGGGGAACGTTTTAAAGCTTGATCTCAGTCTACACTGCTGGAACATTAATAAATCACTTGATGGTTTCATGTTGAGATACCCCTGTGTATGAAGAGCCTTATGGTCACCCCTCCATTCACTTTTCTTCCCACATTCTGATTTTTGTGCAATCCTGATCCTCTTGCCTCACTCATCCCAAATTCAGAGTTCTTGGCTTACCACTTCACACCAACCTCACTGAGTAATAGGATATTTGGATGCTCCTATATATTTATAGTCTTATTAGTGAATAGCCCAGACTTCCATGCAGAAACCTACTTCTATTCTATTCCTGAAAGTCTCTAGATACAAAGAATTTTGCATGTCAGGATTATGGTCCCACCATATGGGCCTCTTTGCTTTGCACTGGAGTTGGGCACAGGATTTCAGAAACATGTTTTGAGTCTCATGGAACTACCAAGTATGTTTGGATTGCACCAGATTTTACAAGCCATGAAGCAAATTGTAAATACTTTTGGATACTAGCACACATTTTATAAATAATTCTGGCAGAGTTTTAATTCTCTAGGACCTCAGGGGTTTGTTATATTCAATTTTTCATTATTTGTTCATTTCCATGTGGCCTTATTTCTGCAAACACGATTTCTTGAAAAATGGAATTAGGTCCAGATTTAGCAAATACAAAAGGATGATTTGTAACATTTCTCTCATAAACTGGTTCTGAGCAAAGGCAAAATGAACTCATTTAGACTTAGTGAAACATAATTGTAAATTTATACATAAACATTGAAGGGAAAATTGAGATTTTAAATTTCACCCATCTTTACAGCTGCTATCCTAACATCTTCAGGGCGACTAAGCCTCTCTCTTTTGATCAGCCCAGACCCCCACAGAGCCAGTTCACTTGACTAAAGGAAGCGATGACTAAGTGGCCCCTGTGACAAGTTCCCTTCTGTGTAACTATTTCTTTTCAGAGTGTTTCATACTGAACCACATTGTTTCTGCAAAGTGACTCAGACAGAAAGGAAGAGACTCGCTTCTCATGCTGAAAAATTCTGAGCTGTTCAAATGAGTATGTTTTCACTGCCTCAAATACACTTCAAAGGGATGTCATGGTGCCTCTCCCTTGACTTCTTCAGGTCACTCAATTATCTCCTTCTTGGGGAACTCCTCCTGGCCACCTGTGTAAAACTGCAACCCCTCTACCCGCAAAATCTCCTTCTGCTTCCTTTCTCCCCAAGCCACTCTGCACACACACACACACACACACACACACATACACCACTAGAATGTAACCTTGAAGGAAGGGATGTGCATCTCTGTTGTGGTTCACTGTATCTCCAGTTCCTAGCACAGGAGAGACCATAAATATTTATGGAATAAACAAATGAACACAAACTCCTAAACAACACATATCCAAACACACCCTTGCAGCCATACATCATCAGGGCAGAGACCACTCTCCCAGATTCCCTTCTGCCCTCGGCTGGGCCTCATTAGAGCAGAGCTCGTTCATATTTTCCATTCCTTTAATCTACTTTATCTCTAGAGGAAAGTTTGAGGTGGCGGAACATGCATTTCCTGAACTCGACACTCTTCTGGAAGTGACCAGTCCGGCTCCTTCGAGGACAACTCTCGATCTTTCTTTACTCAACAGTCTCCTTCAACTCCTGTTGTCTGTTCTCACCGTGCCACTCAGCGCCACTGAAATCCTCACTCAATCACTAAATCCAAAAGCACAGTTTTCTCTCTTCCGTCCTCTGGAACACTGTGAGCTAACAATATAAAGCATCTTATCCTTAATTGAACAGAGCCCTGAATAGAGTAGTTGCTCAATACATTGAGGCTCTTTTATTATCCCAGTCATCAGATCTAGTAAATTGACCCTCTCTATACCTATTAAATCCATACTTCAGTTTAGATTCTTAGTAATTCTTGGCCTGAATTGTTTGTTGGACTATCTCACTTTCTAAAGGTGTCCCTACTACCATTCATACAGCATTTATTCAACAAATATTTCAATACCCACTTTGGGCAAAGTACTATTCTAGAAACTGAGGATAGAGCAATGAACAATAAATAAATGAATCCCTGACTTTACGGGAGTCACAATCTAGTGGTCTTAACTTCACGGGGACTCATTTTCCAAAGTGATGTCCGAATTTTATGTTTCCTACTCTACTTATCCTCCAGACCTCAGCCACAATGCCACATGCTCAGGAGAGTATTGTCACACCTTACAGACTAGGTCAGGTGCCCAGGACAGATGTCCTCATAGTGTGCTGACTTTCTTCAGCGTGGTATGCATCACTCTTCAAAGTGCTGAAGGCAGCCGGGCACAATGGTCCACGCCTGTAATCCCAGCCACTCAGGAGGCTGAGGCAGGAGAATCCCATGTTCAAAGCCTGCCTCAGCAATTTTGTGAGGGCTTAAGTAACTCAGTGAGACCCTGTTTCTAAATTAAAAACAACAAAGAGCTGGGGATGCAGCTCAGTGGTTAAGTGCCCCTGGATTCACTCCCCAATATTCAAAGAAAAAAAAAGTGGTGACGGAAGAATTTCAAATTGTTTATCCGGGTATAATAAATAGATAGTCCTTACAGCTAAAGGATCCAACTTATGACTTCCACTTCCCTGTGTGCACAATTGGTCCCCACCCTAGCAACTTATCAGCAATCCCCAAATTGTGCTGCTGTTCTCAGTTTTCTGGGTCTTTGCTCAGACAGCAGCTAACATTTCTTAAAGCCTGCAATGGATCAACTATGGAACCAGGCACTTTTAATATTTTATTTCATTTGGTTCTCACAATAATTTATCTCAGTCAGAACTTTTGTTTTTAATGGCAAGGGACAGAAACTATTTAATGCATAATGGAGATTTATTGATTAATAACTGAAGAGTCCAGGAGTAAAACTGGTTTTAGCCTTGCCCTCCCTTGGTAACAGTAGGGACCTCACTCTCCGCTTCTCTTTTTCTCACTTCTGAATTCTGGTTTCTTTAGGTTGGCTCCAAATTCCCACAGATATTTCTAGGGGATTCAGATAACTGAAGAAGTTCTAACTCAACGTAATTTCTAGGCTCATGGTTTCCCAGACAAAAGAGAAAACTCAAAAAAAGAATTAAAGCACACAAATCTCAAAAATCGATATTTGCTGGACTGCAGGTGCCCAGTTCTGAACCAGTCATTGCCATTAGGAAAAGCAAGACATTGACAGGCCCAGACCCAAGATGTATGCCTTTCCCTGAAGCTGAATGTGAACTTGGCCCCATGAGGCTCACTTACAAGTGAGAGATGGGTAGTTTTCCCAAAGCACAATCAGCATACAGTTAGAACAGGGAAGGAAAGGTAAATAATAACTAACAATAACATACAGATCCAAAATCACAAATAATGCTCCCTCTCTCTTACCTTTTTTTTTTTTTTAGTTTGACAGCTAAAGTTCACAGAGGTTAAAATATTTATCTAGGACCCCAGAGGTCAGTTCACTGCTTCTTAATACTTCTCTGTTCCTTTTATGTCTCATCCTATCTCAGCTGTCTTAACTTCCAAATGCACTTCAAAATTCTGCTCAAGTGTCACTTCCCATTGGAGGCCTTGATCCATGTACCCTCCTTCTCTCCTTTCCAAACAGATAAAGCAACATCCCTGCTCCCATGACTTTCTGCATCCTCCCCCGCAAGTCTTGACTCCTCGTCTGTTTTCCCCAGAAAATCACAACATACTCCTCTACAAATGTGAGTGCCCATTGCAACCCTCGGTGAGTTCGATGAATAAATTTGAATGAACATGATGGTTTAACTTCACAAAATCATACGAGACCGTTTCCTCCAAGATGAAGAAACCTGAGGCTCTGAGGAGTTATAGGTAACTCCCATGCAGCCAGAGCCGTCTTTGGGTCACCAAGGGTCAGTGCTAGGGTTGGATCACTAATCCAACTAAAAAAGGCTGAATGAGGGCCAGGGTTGTGGCTCAGTGGTAAAGCGCTTGCCTCACATGTATGGGGCACTGGGTTTAATCCTCAGCACCATATAAATAAATAAAATAAAGGTATTGCATCCATCTACATTTTAAAAAAAAAAAAAAGGCTGAGTGAATGGCAGTGAAGCAAGTGCCAATGAAGCCCTAAAGAATTCTGGGAATTAAAAGAAAAACAGGCCCAGTGTGGTAGCGCATGCTTGTAATCCCCAGCGGCTTGTGAGGCTGAGGCAGGAGGATCTCAAGTTCAAAGCCAGCCTCAGCAAAGGTCAGGCACTAAGAACTCAGTGAGACCCTGACTCTAAATAAAATACAAAATAGGGCTAGGGCTGGGGCTCAGTGGATGAGTGCCCCTGAGTTCAATCCATAGTACCAAAAAGAGAGAGAGAGAGAGAGAGAGAGAGAAACAGGGTGCTTGGGCACAAATGGGCATAAGCAAAGAAGGTTTTGGATAATGCCACAAAGCAACAGAAATGTTCACATGCCTAAGATTTATGTTTAAATAAAAATATAATGGCCATAGTGTAAGATTGACCTGAAAATGTTGAAGCTAGGACTCAAGTTGAGGTCCTCTCTCTCAAAGTGAAATGCTATTTATGGGTTTGTTTTGTTTGTTTGTTTGTTTGTTTGTTTGTTTTTTAAGGTAGGAAGCTCTTGGTTTCCTGAATCTGCTTTCCTGATTATAGATGCCATTCTTATTTAAGAGCTTAATTAATGACTTTCTTGCATATTTCAAACTTGGAAGAGGATGAGGACTCAATATAGAAATAGAATATTTACTGAAATAAGTTATCTCTAAAATAAGTTAACAGTAAAAGGATGGGGAAGCAATAGAAGAGAATTAGGGGGCAAATCATTGCAAATACCATGGCTAACAGGGGGTGACTTATGTTCTCTGCAGTCCAGTAGGGCCACTCCTGCTGCCTAGACTTGCCAGGGACAGAGGCTTTCAATCAATACCTGAAGAGCTGCAGAAGACCCAGCTGCTTGGGTCAGCCCACTATAGAAGGCACTGATATTGGGCAAGAGACCTGCCTTGCAAGAAGGCAGTTATGCAGGGAAAACGATCCTGTGCTTCTTGAGAGAAGGTAAAAATAGTTCACCAGAGAGGAAACAGGAATACATATGACAAGTGACAGTATTTGAACATATTAATACTGTGATTTGGAAAGCTTTGTTATGGTTCCTGTTTGGAAGAACTGTTTTAAAATCTTTCACTGGCCAAGGCAGACCTACTAGTGTTAGCTAGACCGATTAATTTTACATCTGTTCTAACACAAATAGCCAATGGGCATATTATTTCCAGATTCCTAAAGATTGGTGAATAGCAGTGGAATTAATTTTTGAGTACACAGGAGAACAAGTTCTCTCCCATTTCTACCCCATTGTGTTCTTTCCTGTAGATGAAGGGCAAACAGAGCTTCCATTCACAGATCCTGCTCTCTAACTGGGGCAACCTGGTCCTTTTGAAAATTGGAGCCAAAAGGTTTGGAGTCTCTATCATACAGACACTACAAAAATTTGTGAAATTCACTAAAACTGTAATTCTAGATTTGGTTTGCATAAGTTCCTAACAATATAACTATCCCAATTTTGCTAACATTTGGTTTTCCTCAGAGTTTTAGCCTGAGATTTCCCATCCAAGTCTAACCCAACTGGGGGAAGGGTATATATGTATTACATTTCATTAGTTATTTTAACATTGAATTGAACATTATTCAAATAAAAGAAGAGAAGGATCCTAGGCCTTCAGAGAATATAAAGATGAATTAATTATAGACCTTGCCCCCAAGAAGTTTATAATCTAGCAGGAGGATAAAGACAGTAGGCTGTAATAACTTACATAAGAGAGCTTCAAACAAAATATAATGTGGATTCAAAAGGAAAAGATGGGTTGAGAGATAGAGGTTGCTGCGATTGAGAAGGGCCTTGAAGAATTTTAACAGGAATCTATCGAGGGGAATGAGAGAAATAGAAAGTCGTGGAAGACATCCCAGAGGGCAAGAATACACAGGACGCTCATCCTAGTGAAACTCATCCCTGTAAAACTGCACGGTTTCTCCTTTTTTTGCAAAACCAAATTGAATATTAAAAGTGCTCCATCGATTTTTTAAATTTTGTTTGTCTTTTAATCATATTGCTGTTGATCCCTAATTAGTAAGCCAAGTCGTAAATCCATGAGCACAACATAAAAAAAAAGAATCTGATTAATCAAGCTAGTTTAATGGTTACTGTGAACACAATGGATCTTCTTTTAATAATTCAATTGGTTACTCGCCAGTTGATCCCAGAGCTGTGGTCCAGGCATATATAAGGTGTAGGAAGAGCTCCAGGCAGCAGCACAGCCCACGCTGTTATGTAAGGGCACTGCCTTGACCTTACCAACAGGTTATGCAGCAACCACCCCCTGAGAAATATTCAGTGGTGACTTTATTTGTGAAATTTCTTTCTCCAAGGTGCATCTTTCCTGTATCCTGGATATCTCGCCTTCAGAAACACTACAGAGGAAAAGCAAGCATCCAGATAACATATATGACAATAACCCAGCAGAACTAACCAAGGACCAGGGCTTCCCCTTGAGTAAGCAGAGCATGGGCTTTTATACTGGAACCCAGACATCCCCAAGTGACCAACTCCTCTCTCACTCTAGATTGCTCTACCAGAAAACAGGGCTAATTCAATTCAACTAGATAACTCAAACAGGATGGCAAGATTAATTATTCAGAGTTCAGTGAGTGCTTTCAATATGAAAAGCACGATGTATGTCACAAGTGGAGGGCTGTTGAGACAATAAACAACAGGCACAGATGAACTTTTAAAAAACAAAGGCCCTATTCTCATGTAAATACTCAATAATAAAGACTATGGAAAAAAGCTGCAGGAAATATAAAATATAAACAATATTTTCCATGAGGAGTCAGCAGATTTTATCAAGTTAATAAATTATTACAATAGAGTATATAAAATCAAATTCATGCAGAATCAGACCAGAGAATATAATGTGCAGCTGCTGGGATTATCTGGTGGGAAAGATCTCACTGATTTTATGTAGAACACTGGGTCTTGGAGATTTTAAAATTAGGCAAGGTTGATGACCAAGTTTGGGTAGGAAAAGCTTAGGGAATCCCAAGGAAGAATATAGTCCAAGAAGAAGTCTCTGAAGAGACAGTTATTTTTAACCTTTCAGACCTACATAACATAAAGAGAATTCTGAAAACTGAATGCTTTAAAAAGAAAACACAGTCTGAACTCCAGTATCCATTTCTCATTGTCATGACCTTAGCGAAAGATTTAAAAAGACAGGCAAAGTTTAGTTACAATTTAATATGATTTGAGGAAAATAAAATCCAACTTGCTTTCTCATTTTTACCAGAATCTGAGAGAACAAAATCAGGCAAATTTTTTCTTAGACTGTGATTGGACTCAGAAATCCCAGTACAAAATAAAGACCATAGCAATAAATACAGAACATATTAGAAGTAGGTATGCCAAATTTTAAAAAATGGTGGAGACTTTATAGACGCACTAAGTACTTTAGACAAAAAAGAAATTGTGTATCATTTAGCTATTGCCAAAACAACACTGGATAACAATCACACACAATAAAATAGTGGCACACATCAATAAGCACTGTTTCCATGGTTGTGTGAATGAATTTTTGACGGTTCTACTTCACGTGTGACTATGGATCTATCCCACATGTCTCTTAGCCTCCTTGGACCAGAGGGCTAGCCAGAATATGCTCACCTCCTGAGCCGAGGCTCAAAACTAGAATGTCCATTCAATTGTGTCAAACTAAAGCAAGGAATGTGGCCAAACCTACAGTCCTGAGCAGGGAAGTACATTCCATTCATGCCAAGAGGATCCAGAAAGGAAGTGAATGTATGATAGAGGAAGAACTGAGCCCAAGAATCAACTACATTTTGTTTCAAAGTTATATTTCAAAACAGCCATGAGAAAATGGCTCAGAGACAGAGATCAAGATATTTCTGAGATACAGACACAAACTTTGAAAGAAGTATTTGTTATAATGGTGATGTTTCCAATTTCCTTTCTATCTAGGTATGTGTTTTCAGATGCACACATAATATAGTGCCAATGGCTGGCACTCACATTCGCTTCTTACTGGTAAAACAAAATTAAACCCTGATCTGATCCTTACTATTATTACAAAGTACTGAAATGTTGCCCTGCTCCACATAAATATGTACAATTGCTATATGTCTACAAAATATATTTTAAACCCCTCAGGAATGTGGACTACAAATAAGCAGCCTTAACAGGAAAAGAAATGTTAAAACTAATGTATTTTTCTTTTCAAACTTAAAGAATTTTATAGTAATAGTTCTACAATATGGAGAGAGGAACTTCTCCGAAAAGCATTCCTCACCTGCTCACAAGTAGTTCCGGGTCAGGTGCCATATCAAAACATGGTTATAATTGTATTTGCACTGTTTACCCAGCCAAGCCTGGGATCAAGCCTTCCATCTGCCTTTTTCTCCTACACTGAGACTGCTAAAGACTATTTAAATAACAATACAAACTGCTGTCATTATCTGCTCCAGAGTAAGTTCACCCTGAGCACTGCCCAGGGCAGCCCCTCTCCCATTACCTACTTATAACACCTGCTCCAAACCTTCCTACCCTAGTTAAGTTCACTGTCCTTCTTGGTTCCTTCTCACCCTCAACAGTTTATTATTTATTCTTTGAAAAAAAAAAAAAAAAAGGGAGACCAGCCAGGCACTGAGGTGCATGCCTATAATTCCAGAGACGTGGGAGACTGAGGCAGAAAGACTGCAAGTTCAAGACCAGCCTCAGCAACTTAGTGAAGCCCTAAGCGATTTAACAAGACTCTGGATCAAAATAAAAAATAAAAAGTGCTGGGGATGTGGCTCAGTGGCTAAGTGCCCCTGGGTTTAATCTCTGGTACCAATAAATAAATAAATAAATAAATAAATAAATAAATAAATAAGCTATTTTTAAAAGGGAGACCACTCATAAGGAACTGTCTTCATTCCCACCCCCAAATGCCCCACTCAGACCCCCTTTGCTGGCAGGTACTCTTGTCCCTCAGCTGTTCTGATAGCTGATTGTTTAAAATCACAGTTTGTGACCAGGCACGGTGACACATACCTGTAATCCCAGCAGCTCAGGAGGCTGAAGCAGGAGGATCACAAGTTCAAAGTCAATCTCAGCAAAAGTGAGGCACTAAGCAACTCAGTGAGACCTTGTCTCTAAATACCATACAAAAAAAGGGCTGGGAATATGGCTCAGTGGAATCAAGTGCCCCTGAGTTCAATCCCCAGTATCATAAAAAAAAAAAAAAAAATCACAGCCTATTATTTCCCTGGAGAATTGCCCTCAGCCAGACAGGCCCCACCTAACCTGAAGGCCATGTCCCCTGCGCATGTAGAGCCAGCACATGCGTGAATGTTCAATCTCCTGCCTCAAGCTGGGGATACCCTGGTGGTGCAGCTCCTGATGCAGCACTTCCTTCCAGAATGAGGCCAAAGTTAGTGTCCCCCAGTCAAGTTCACTCCTAGGCTTGGATTTCTTCTCATACCTGTCCAGCTTCCCCACAAACCACCTGAACAAGAATCACTGTCCCAGGCTCTGCTCCTAAACCCATCCTGGTCACGTCATGATCCTAATTTCCTTACCTGCTGTCAGTATGGAGGAGATGACTCTTCTTACCCAGGGCTTAGATGCTCAGGATCCTACCTCTTCTGGCTTTGTCGTCTATTCCTTCTCTCTTCCTTCAGCTTCCAACTAACCTCTTCCTGTAGCCTCTGTCCCCATGACCAGATGTAAGACCCCCTTTCTTAAAGCTAGCCAAACAAAAATTTCCACAAACCTTCTCTCCCTCTTACCTTCTTTCCAGCTTTACAGATACGACATGCTGAAAAAGCAACTGAGAGCTCTTGTTTTCCCTTTTTTTTACCTCCTTAGGGTTGTTAAGTCTTCAAGATACAGTATACCAAAAGAGAAAAAGATTTGGGGAGAGAAATAAATTCAGTTTTTGACATAAGTCTGAGATGCCTATCATTTTAAATTTAAAATGTCTGCTAGGCAGTTGATAATGAGGGTCTCCAGAAGTGACTTGCTGGTAAATATTTAACTGGCTCTCCAGGGGAGGGGGAGATGCGTGCGTATATGTATACATACGTTTTTATACATTTTACTGATATGAAGGATATAATTCACAACAATAATAAAATACACAATATGCTTTATTATAAATTCTGTTCCATCAATCAGTTCTCACAGAATGTTTTTGTTCAGTTTTGCCAAGCTCTTGTATCCACATTTGAAACTGATGAATGAGTATAATTACAACTCAAATGTTGGTTGGTATTTATGTTAAGGAGTAAGAGAAAGTGAAACAATGAAGATGTGGGTCAGGATTTCTCTGGTTCATCAATGATATGAGCACTTTTTTTGCTGAAATGAATAGTAATTTTTTAATATTTGAAGAATATTTCCTTAATTTTTCATGTTGGTCACAATGTAACATTTATAGATACCACATACTATTTAGCTTAATTTACATTATCAACATTTTTCATATCACTTCCTGAAGTCTAGAAAGTCAATAGAATAACAAATTAAGTCCTAATATATAGCATTTCCCAATTTTCATGGTGTAAATATTCCCACTGTGACACCAACATAACATCATTGAACACATGGTTAGCAATAGCATTCCACCAGTAATTTCCACCCTTCAGATGTAATAACAGACGTATATAACCTGAAGAGCATTGACAATAAGGAAATGTAGCAAAATAGGAAACAATGCTTTTAAGTACTTATTACTTTCCTAAAATATAATTTAATCATAAGTTTATATGATTTTGAGCAAGGGCAAATTTAGCAACTGACTCACAAAATTCTTGAGAATTTAACAATTGTTCCTCATGAGA
Source organism: Marmota marmota marmota (assembly GCF_001458135.2). Taxonomy (NCBI): domain Eukaryota; kingdom Metazoa; phylum Chordata; class Mammalia; order Rodentia; family Sciuridae; genus Marmota; species Marmota marmota. The sequence goes on along the minus strand of NW_025999990.1, from coordinate 38,689,446 downwards.
CTGTGCAACATACCTTGGCTGGAGGTGAAGTCTGGGAGAGATCTGGGATGGGACACAAAGTGTAGAGATAGTAGTCAAACCAGCAATAGGGAGAAAATTCCTCCAGGGAGAACATATTTGTAAGAAGGTAAAGAGAAGGTAACTGAGGATGAGATCCTGGAGGATACCAACTTTTAAAAGGCAGGCAGTAAAAAGACCACAAGGGGAGGAGATGAGAAATAGCAGATGGATAGGTAGAAATGGGGTCCAGAGAGAGGGTAGTCAAAGGAGCCCACAGAGAAAAGGGATTTGGGAAAGGAGTGATAATTAGCATAAAATAACAAGAGGTGATGATACAGAGTGACAACTACCCATCAATACATCAATAAAGATATCTTACAAAGAAGCCACACAGTAATATATAATGCACATAATATTACTCATTTAAAAAATACACACAAATGAGGAGGGAGGGGAAGGGAGGGGGCATGGGGTAATTAATGATGGTTGAATGTGATGATCATTATTATCCAAAGTACATGTATGAAGACATGAATTGCTGTGAATATACAATGTATACAACCAGAGATATGAAAAACTGTGCTCTATTATGTAATAAGAATTGTAATGCATTCCACTGTTATATATAAATTTTAAAAAATAGACACAAGTGTAGTATTTGTATATCTGTATGAGTCCAGAGAAACTTGTGGAACAATTTGGGAGGATGAGGCAGGAAGACTGCAAGTTTGAGACCAGCCTCAGCAACTTAGCAAAGCTCTAAGCAATTTATTTATTTATTTTTATTTATATATAACAGTGGAATGCATTACAATTCTTATTACATATATAAAAGCTCTAAGCAATTTAGCAAGACTGTCTCAGAATTTAAAAATCCCATTACTATTGGTTATCTCGTGCAACTACAGAAGGAGAAATTATATTCTTTATATACCTTTAAATGTGTTTTAAAACATGCTGCTTAGGAATTTATTTTTTAAAAATAACAGAGGAAACTAAAGATTAAAACAAACAAACCAACAAACAAAGGACATCAAGAGATTCAGATCTACCAAGAAGCATTAGATATTACACATAGTGTCAGAGTAATAGAATCAACTGAAAAAAGTATACTGAATAAAAAAAAAAAAAAGCTTAGCGACTACAAAATGTACATGCATAGAAGTAGAGACTGTTCTAGCACTGCAAGAAAAGAAGTAGCAGAAAGAAATATTTCTGCATTAAGTTACAAAACTTTCTCAAGGACTTGAAAAACCAAAGGCTGATATATATAAGCAGTGAAGTTAAATTAAAAGGAATAGGGGAGGGGGTCTTCTTTTCTAGATACTCATTCATGCATTCAGTAAGTATTTATTGAATATACTAGTATGTGCCAGGCACTGTTCTAGGTACAATGATTGTAAATGTATATAAAGAAAACTAAACCCCTGTCTTCATGAAGCTTATACTGTAGTGGGAGAAAGAGGCAATAAACAAATGTAAGATATGTGCATGTTTATATGTATATGTTTCAAGAAAAAAGTAGAGTATGTAAGTTGATGATAAGAACTTAGAAGAAATTAGAAAAGGGGGAGAAGGAGTACCTAGGGGAAAGAGGTTTCCATTTTTAAATGAGCAGACAGAGAAAACCATAATAATAATAATGTGTAGAAACCCGAGAAGATGAAAGTAGAGGTGAGTGGTGTGGATGTCTAAGAGAAAAGACAAAGCAAAGTCCCTAAGGTGGAAGTGTGATTGGCACGTTCAAGAAAAGTGAGGAGGGCTGGGGGTATGGCTCATCAAGCACATGTGAGGCCCTGGGTTCGATCCTCAGCACCACATAAAAATAAATAAATAAAATAAAGGTATTGCATCCAATTACAACTAAAAATAAATATTAAAAAAAAAAAAGAAAGAACAGTGAGGAGACACATATGACCTCCTTGCATTGAACATCCTTCAATCCTAAACAGTTAAAAGGCTTAGGGTAAAGATAGAATAGAGACACAAGATAAATAGCCCAGGGAAAGATTCTAATATATGACAAAGGAAGCAACAACAAAAATATATCATCATATAGAATGATTTCTTAAAAACGGAAGAACAGGGCTGAGGATGTGGCTCAAGCGGTAGTGCGCTCACCTGGCATGCGTGCGACCTGGGTTTGATCCTCAGCACCACATACAAACAAAGATGTTATTTCCACCGAAAACTAAAAAATAAATAAATATTTTAAAAAAACGGAAGAACAGCGGTGGGGTTGTGGCTCAGCAGTAGAGTGCTCGTCTCGCACGCACAGGACCCTGGGTTTGATCCTCAGCACCACGTAAAAAATAAATGAGTGAAATAAAGGTATTGTGAATAAATATTTAAAAAACAAACAAACAAACAAAAACGGAAGAACTTAAAAATGTTAATAATGGTTCTCATTAGACAGTGGAATTATAGGCAAATTTAATTTTCTTTATATGTTTTCATATTTTCTAATTTTCCTAAAATTAGCATTTATTACTTCAAATTATTTACAAGAGGAATGAATGAATCAATAAATGTGTTGGTTAAATGATTTAAAAATATATTCCACTTTTAAAATTAAAGATTAATTAAAGCTATGTGTTTAAAAAAAATCTAAACATTGTAAAAGAAGATATAAGTAGAAAAAAAATAAAAGAAAATATAGGTGAACGTTAAAGGATTGTCCAAGCTTTCAAGTAACAAACTAGATATATTTGCCTACATTATATTAACTTATACATTTAAAAGCCAAAATGGGGGTCCTGCTTTTTAAGTATAACTGACTACAGAATTAATTTATCCAAATAATTATATTATAAAAGTATGATATTACCCATTGATTTTATCCAAATATAAAAGAACCCTTTAAAACTATAGATAAAATGGATAAAAACAGATAAAATGACAGACATGGATAAATAAGGAAATACAAATATCTAGTATACAGAAAATGTCTAATTCAAATCATATCAATAACTGAAGAAATGTGTATTAGAGTAAAATACCATTTTTATCTGTGAGATTAATAAGGATTTATTTCTTTAGATGCCAAAAATTGGCAAAGCTAAGATAATACAAACTCAGATTATTCATGGAGTATAAATTAATATAAACTCATTGGAAAGAAATGTGGCAGTTACTGGGCTGGGGTTGTGTCTCAGAGGTAGAGCCCGTACCTAGCATGCATGAGGCACTGGGTTCTATCCTCAGCATCACATAAAGTAAAATAAAGACATTGGGGCTGGGATTGTGGCTCAGTGGTAGAGCGCTCGCTTAGCACGGGCGGGACCCAAGTTCAATTCCCAGCACCACATACAAAAAAAATAAAGGCCTTGTGTTGTGTCCATCTGCAGAAAAAAAGATTCTCTCTCTCTCTCCCTCTCCCTCTCCTTTAAAAAAAAAAAAAATTAAAATAAAGACATTGTGTCCACCTAGAACTAAAAAAAAAAAAAAAGAAAAAGAAATGTGGCAGTTACTGTGTGCCTGGCACTACTACTACTAATGCATTAGCCTGCAATCACTACACCTAATGCATTAGCCTGCAATAACATTAGAAAGCTGGAATAATATATATATTAACTCACTTAATCCTTACAACAAAACCAAATTCAGCACTTTTCATAAACAGTAAATATGGAAGAAAGCAAGATTCAAACCCAGGCAGTCTAACTCCAGGTTCTGTGTTTAACCCCTCAACACTGCCTCTGTGTAGAATAAGCACAGGTACAAAGATGTTCACCTCTGCCCTACTAAGAATTTCCATAAGCAAACCAAACATCCTACAATTGCAGAATTGATTAAGAAAAAGATAGATAGATGATAGATATACTTTTTAAAATGTGGGTTTTTAATTATAGGGTTTTTTTTTATTATTTAGTTTATTATAAAATCTAAGAAGGATCATTTCAAGATGTGAAATAGAGGAGGTCACTTTCTTGGCTGCTCCATAGCATGAAATCAAGAAAGAAGGCAGCTTCTCAGCAGGTGAATGAACAAAAACAACAACAACAAAAAAGGTGACTTTACTGGATATTAAAACTGGACATTCAAAGCAGATCCCCTATTATATATCCAACTCAGGAGGTTGGATGCATAATAAGATAAGGAAGAAATCCCCAGTGCCACAGCTGTTGCCACAATGAGGCTATAAGCACCAGCCAGAGTAGTTCCTCCATAAGCAAAGTGGAGGGATAAGGTATAAGGTCCTTGCTTAGCATCTGGGTGGCCATCTTAAGTGACAGGCACCATATTAAGGAAAAAGTTTCACTTTCCCGCCCAAGGGCCTTTCTGAGAAAGGCTCACCACTCCCTCATACCAACTGCACTCTTAACTGCCTGCATCACACACCTGAGCCTCCCCATAAAAGTCCCAGAACCCAAGCCTGTTTTGCCTCTCTCTCCTATAGAGATGGCCTTTATTTGTCAACTCTGACAGATAAACTCTCATGAATATCTCTGTCTCCATCTTTCATTTCTCGCTCACCCATCTCTCGCTCACCCATCTCTCCTTCCTCCCTCTCCCTTCATAAGGGAATTAAAAGAACCCCTTATGAGGTTCTTTTTTTAGAGGACTGAGGCATGTCAGGGTACAGCGCATTCAGAGATCAAGGACGTTGCCCAACTAAATGAAAGGTGCGCTGCACAATATGCTTGTGTGGGAAAGAAACCGCCATCTCTCCAAGAGGCACGCAGAGGACAAAGGAAGGACCATTTTGCAGCCATGGCATAGGGACCAGCAGCTGGGGGAGCCACTTGCTGGCAAACCCAAGTTTGGCTGGAAATACAGGTCTAGAAAACACTCTGTTCAACATGGAGTGTCCCTAAGAGACCATGAGAAAATCAAACGTGGAGAGAGGTTTGCACACATGACAACTGATCATGGAAACCCACCCATCTCTACCCCTCCCCCTCCAATCCAGGTACTTGCAAGACTGGCTGGGAGAGACAAGTCTGGCCAGGAAGCTGGAAGGGCAGGGGCAGGAGAGATTGAGTTTGGAAATGGAAACTGAACTCAGGACCAGGAAACATGGGGTCTTCAGGTGATTTAGGGAACTAAGAATTGGCTCTTTCATCACACAAAAGTGAAACCCAGGGGAGATCCCTGGGGTACAGTCTTCCAGCATGGATAAGCAATTATTGGGTTCTGGACATGTGCTAATTTAAAATCGCCAGACCAATTGGCATTCAGTGAAGAGTCTGGGAAAAGACAAAGTGGATGTCTAAGGGAAAAGACAAAGCAAATCTCTAAGATGGAAGTGTAATTGGCATGTTCAAGAACAGTGAGGAGACACATATGAGGTGTGCTCATTTAAAACCACCAGATCAATTGGCATTCAGAAGAGCCTGGAGCCCAACTAAGACTAGACCCTGCCTCCAGGAATTCTGCATTTGGGATTACTTCTCTCACTCCAACAATCTGGAGGTAGAGCATCACACTCCAAATGACTCCACCTAAAACTGCTGAGAAGAGAAGCTGAGACTCTTTTGAACTCCAATGGAAAGAATCCTTTAAATTCTTATCAAATTTTTTTTTCTTTCTCTTTTTTCCTTTTTTCCCTTCTTTTTTCTTTTCTCTGTTGAATTGCACCTTAATGGTACATGGACATTTACACATATTCATGTTTGGTTTTTTTTTTCTCATTTTTAGCATTTTTGAAGCCAGTTATCTTTTACGGACCAGTTTTTTAAGGACTAGGATGTTTGAATAGTATATTTTAGTTTTGTTTTCTATTCTTTTTATTTTTAAAAAATTTTCACTTTATATATATATATATATATTGTTTTCTCTTACCTTTCTGCTTCCCTTGATTATTTTCCTCTCTTTTCTTCTACTGGGAGCAATCTCTAGTGTTCTTTCTTTCACTCTTTAACTTTTTTACTTCTATCTTCTCTCCTCCTCACTCATAATCATCACATTCTGTATCACTTCTGTTCTCTTCCTGCCCACCATTTGAAATTGTAAACTCTTTTGTAAAAGTGGCATTTTTATTGTTGTAAATAACTGATCATATCATTTCTGTTTATTGTGATAATTAACACTGTAGACCTCATAATAGGAAATGTTTGGTTTAATGCTGTATATTGTTTGCTTTGGTTATTTTTATTATTTGTCTCCCCTTAAACAGGGAAGTACTGGATGCTTTCAGGGACACTAGAAGTTCACAGGGCAGAAACTCTACTGCCTCACATCCATACTGTTACAGTGGTAGACATACAAACAATATGAAAAAGCAAGAGAACAAACTTTCCCAGATGAAGATATTCCTATAACAGAATCCATCAACACCACAGTGGAAGAAGTGGCAGAGAAGGAGTTTAGAATGTACATAGTTAAACTGATCTGTGAAGTAAAAGATGGTATAAGGAATGAAATCAGAGAGAAAATAAAGAAAGTGAAAGATCACTTCAATAAACAGAGATTCTGATAAAAAAAAAAAAAAGCAGAAATTCTTGGAATGAAGAAATCAACAACCCAAATTAAAAATTCAATGGAAAGCATCACCAACAGACTATGTCACTTGGAAGACAAAGTTCAGGAAATGAAGACAAAATATATAATCTTGACAACAAAGTTGACCACGGAGAAAAAATGTTAAGAGACCATGAACAGAACTTTCAAGGAATATAGACCAAATTTAAGAATTATCAACATAGATGAAGACTCAGAGATACAAATGAAAGGAATGTACCATCTTTTCAATGAAGCCAGAAAATTTCCCAAATCTAAATAATTAAATGGAAAATCAAATACAGGAGGCTTACAGGATTCCAAATATACAAATTACCACAGACCAAGGCACATTATTATGAAAATGCCTAACATGCAGAATAAGGATAGAATTTTAAAGGCTGTTGGAGAAAAAGATGAAAGGTAATATTTAGGGGGAAATTAATCCAGACCTCAGCTAATCTCTCAACCAAGACCCTCAAAGCTAGGAAGTCTTGGAATAACATATACCAAGCTGTGAAAGAAAATGGATTAAATGAACACAAATTAAATGAATACAAATAGGAAAAGAAGAACTCAAATAATTTCACCAAGAATACTATATTCAGCAAAATTAATGTTCAGAATTGATGATAAAATAAAAACCTTCCACAATAAACAAAGGTTAGAAGAATTCACAGCAAGAAAGCCTACACTATAAAACCTACACAAAATGTTTCATTAAAAAGAAATGAAAAATAATAGTGAAAATCAGAAAAGGTAAGAACTACAGTAAAAGAATAGTGAATAAATGAGGAAACTAATTCATTAAAAATCAGAAATAAGGGGCAGGGGTTGTGCCTCAGTGGTAGGGCTTCACCTAGCACATTCAAGGCCCTGGGTTCAATCCTCAACACCACATAAAAACAAATAAATAAAATAAAGGTATTGTGTCCAACTACAACTAAAAATAAATATTTAAAAAATCAGAAATAAATCAAAATGACAGGGAATAAAAATCATCTCAATAATAACATTAAATGTAAATGGCCTAAGGGCTGGGGATGTGGCTCAAGTGGTAGCATGCTCACCTGGCATGCGTGTGGCCCGGGTTCAATCGTCAGCACCACATACAAACAAAGATGTTGTGTCTGCCAAAAACTAAAAAATAAATATTAAAATTCTCTCTCTCTCAAAAAAAAATGTAAATGGCCTAAACTCATCAATCAAAAGACATAAACTGGCAGATTGGATTGAAAAACAAGACTCAACAATATGCTGTCTCCAAGAGACTCATCTCATAGGCAAAGACATCCACAGACTGAAGGTAAAAGGATAGGAAAAAACACATCATTCACATGAATCTCATAAACAAGCAGGGTTTCTATCCTAATATCAGATAAAGTGGACTTTAAGCCAAAATTAATCAGAAGGGACAAAGAAGGACATTTCATACTTCTTAAGGGAATTATACATCAACAAGACATGACAATCATAAATATTTATGCCCCAGACAATGGAGCATCCACATACATCAAGCAAACCCTTCTCAATTTCAAGAATCAAATAGACCACAACACAATAATACTGGGTGACTTTAATACACTGTTCTCACCACTGGATAGATTCCCCCCCAAAAAAAAAAACTAAACAAAGGAGCTATAAAACTAAAAAAATTAATAATTTAGACTTAAAAGACATATATAGATTATTTCATCCATCAGTGACTGAATACACTGTCTTCTCAGCAGCACATGAATCCTTCTCTAAAATAGACTGTATCTTAGGTCACAAAGCAAATCTTAGCAAATACAAAAACACAGAGATAATACTTTGCCTCCTATCAGATCATAATGGAATTAAATTAGAAATCAATGATAAAATAAATGATAGAAGCTACTCTAAAACCTGGAGACTAAATAATATGCTACTGAATGATGAATGGACAGCAAAAGAATTTAGGGATGAAATAAAAAATACTTAAGAGGTAAATAAGAATAGTGATAGAACATATCAAAATCTCTGGGACACTATGAAGAGGAAAGTTCATTGCATTGAGCTCATTAATTAAAAGAATAGAAAGTCAACAAATTAATAACCTAATATTACATCTCAAAGCCATAAAAAAGAACAAATCAACACCAAAAGTAGTAGAAGTCAGAAAATAATTAAAATCGGAGCTAAAATAAATGAAATTGAAACAAAAGAAACAATCCCAAAAATTAACAAAACAAAAAGTTGGTTCTTTGAAAAATAAGTAAAATTGATAAACCCTTAGCCAAACTAACAAAAAGAGAGAACACTCAAATAACTAAAATTTGTGGTGAAAAAGGAAATATCACAACAGACACTACTTGAAAGCAGATGATAATAAGAACCTATTTTGAAAATTTATACTCTGATAAAATAGAAAATCTTGAAGATATTGACAAATTTCTAGAGACATATGACCTACCCAAATTGAATCAGGAGGACATAGAAAATTTAAACAGATAAATTTCAAGCAATAAATTGAAGACACCATCAAAAGCCTACCAAGAAAGAAAAGCCCAGGACCAGGTGGATCTCAGCTGAGTTCTACCAGACCTGCAAAGAAGAACTAATACCAATCCTCCTCAAATTATTCCACAAAATAGAAAAGGAAAAAAAATCTGCCAAACTCATTCTATGAACCCAGTAGCACCCTGATACCAAAACCAAAGACACATCAAGGAAAGAAAATGTCAGACTGATATCCCTGATGGACATAGATGCAAAAACTCTTGGTAAACTATTGGAAAATTGCATATAAAAACAGATATTAAAAAGATAGTGCACTCTGATCAAGTGGGGTTCATCCCAGGGATGCAAGTTGGTTCAATGTACGGAAATCATTAAACATAATTTATCACATCAATAGACCTAAAGACAAGAATCACATGATTATCTCAATAGATGCAGAAAAAGCATTTGACAAAATACAGCATCCATTCATGTTCAAAACACTAGGAAAACTGGTGTTTTGAAAGCTATATATGCTAAACCTAAGGCCAACATCATTCTAAATGGAAAAAAAATGGAAGAAGTCCCTCAAAAATCTGGAATAAGATAGGGATGTCCTCTTTCACCACTTTTATTCAACATAGTCCTGGAAACTCTAGCCAGAGAAATTAGACCGAGCTGAAATCAATGAAATTGATTTCAGAAAATTTTTCTTTTCAGAAAAAGAAAGAAATTAAATGAATACAAATAGGGAAAGAAAAACTCAAATAATTTCTATTTCTTGGTGATGTGGTTCCATATTTAGAAGACCCAAAAAAACTCCACCAGAAAACTTCTGGAATTCATAAATGAATTCAGCAAAGTATCAGGATATAAAATTAGCACCCACAAATCAATTGCATTCCTATACTTCAGTGATTAATCAACTGAAAGATAGATTAGGAAAACTATGCCATTCACAATGGCATGAAGAAAATAAAATATTTGGAAATCAATCTAACAAAAGAAGTGAAATAACTCTACAATAAAAGGTACAGAACACTAAAGAAAGAAATTGAAGAAGACCTTAGAAAAGATGGAAAGATCTCCCATGTTCTTGGATAGGCAGAATTAATATTGTCAAAATGGCCATACTACCAAAAGTGCTAAACAAACTTAATGCAATTCCTATTAAGGTTCTGATGACATTCTTCATAGACATAGAAAAAGCACTCACAAAATTCATTTGGAAAAATAAAAGACCCAGAATAGCCAAAGCAATCCTCCGCAAGAAATGTAAAGCAGGAGGCATCACAATACCAGACTTTAAATTATATTACAGAGCTTTAGTAACAAAAACAACATGGTATTGACACCAAAACAGACAAGAAGACCAATGGTATAGAACAGAAGACACAGAGACAAACCCATATAAATAAGTTATCTCATACTAGATCAAGGTGCTATAAACATACATTGGAGAAAAGATAGCCTCTTCAACAAATGTTGCTGGGAAAACTGGAAATCCATATGTAATAAAATGAACTTAGATCCCTATCTCTCACCCAGCACAAAACTCAACTCTAAGTGGACCTATACATTAGACCAGAGACCCTGCACCTACTAGAAGAATTAGTAGGCCCAAATCTCCATCATGTGGTCTAAGGTACCAAATTCCTCAACAAGACTCCTAAAGCACAAGAAGTAAAATCAAGAATCAATAAACGGAATAGTATCAAACTAAAAAGTTTCTTCACAGCAAAGGAAACAATCAAGAACATGAAGAGAGAACCTACAGAATGGGAGAAAGTCTTGGCCATCTGCACTTCAAATAGAGCATCAATCTTCAGGATATACAAAGAACTAAAAATCTTAACACCAAAAAACAAAACAAAACAAAAAAAAACAGATAACCCAATCAATAAATGGGCAAAGTAACTGAACAGACACTTCACAGAAGAAGAAATATGAATAGTCAAAATACATATGAAAAGGGCTGGGGTTGTGGCTCAGTGGTATAGCGCTCACCTAGCATGCATGGTTTGATCCTCAGCACCACATTAAAATAAAATAAATCTATTGTGTACACTTACAACTAAACAATAAATATTAAAATATATATATATATATATATATATATATATATATATATATATGAAAAATGTTCAACATCACTAGCAATTAGAGAAACACAAATAAAAACTACACTGAGATTTCATCTCACTTCAGTCAGAATGGCAATTATCAAGAATATAAGAAATCATAAATTTTGGTGAGGATGTGGAGGAAAATATACACTCATACATTGCTGGTGGAACTGCAAATTGGTATAACCACTCTGGAAAGCAGTATGGACATTCCTCAAAAAACCTGGAATTCAGGGATGGGGATATAGCTCAATTGGTAGAGTGCCTGACTTGCATGCACAAGGCCCTGGGTTCAATCCCCAGCACCACAAAACAAAACAAAACAAAAACTTCAAATGGAACCGCCATTTGACTCAGCTATCCCACTCCTCTGCATATAGCCAAAGGACTTAAAATCACCATATTATAGTGATGCAGCCACATCAATGTTCATAGCAGCTCAATTCACAATAGCTAAGCAATGGGACCAACCTAGGTACCCTTCAATAGATAAATGGATAAAGAAAACGTGGCATATATACACAATGGAATATTACTCAGCCTTAAAGAAGAATGAAATTATGGCATTTGCCAGTAAATGGATGGAACTGGAGACTATCATGCTAAGTGAAATAAGCCAATTCCAAAAAATCAAAGACCAAATGTTCTCTGAAATATGTGGATGTAGGCAAGGGGTGGGAGAGGAGTGGAAGTTCATCAGATTAGACATGGCAGAAATGGAGGAAAGTGAGAGAGGATGGGAATGGGAAGACAATAGAATGAAATGGACATAACTTTCCTATGTTTATATATGAATACACGACCAGTATAATTCCATATCATGTACAACCACAAAAATAGGAAATTATACTCCATGTATGTATGATATGTCAAAATACATTCTAATGTCATACATGACTAAAAAGAACAATTTTTTAAATATAAATGAATAAATAATCTAAAAAATATTAGTATATTATTTTTTCTAAACATTTATATTGCAATTCATCTAGTCTAAAGCATTATTGATTATAAGATACAGCACTACTTTATGTGTTATAAAGAAAGGAAAAATTCCTCCCAATTTCAGATAAATTAAAATGTGAACTAAATAACTCGTAGATTAGATGAAATATAGTATATTTAGTTCAAATTAGGAGGCTTGACTCTATTTGTTTCCGAAGATAATTTTTAATCTAAATTTCCAAATATGAAGTGATAGTTAGTAGCTTATCTTTTCAGCCTGAATTTTCATTAATTATCCTTTTCCCACTTGGCATTCTGCCGCAGTCTGGCTGGGCACAAAATAACCGAGGCGCCATGAGGCACTTGTAGGTTCAAACAGGAACTCCTTTATTACCCGAACTCCACCGGCACTGCACGCGCACTCCCCGGGAACTCTCTCTGCCCTCAACGGGGCTCTGGGAGAACTGCTGCCCGTGGCAGCAGGAACCGCCCTATTGCAGGACAGCAGGGATCTATATACAACTGCATACACAGCCTTTTTCAATCCAGCATCATCCAGTCACAGCAATTATACACAGCTTAACTTAATTATCATCATCTTAATGGCTCCCTGGCATCACCTCTCAACCACTCCTTCTGGCAAAAATGCCAGGCGCCATCCCGACTCGGCTGTGGCTCTCAACAGCATTCTATTGATGCACAGTATAAGTGTACAAATCTATCACCTGCTCACCAAGGAGCTCTTGCTATCGATTTTGCACACACAAAAAGAGAAATTACTGCTAATAATCACATGTGCCACATCAGAAGCCCATCACCCCTGAATGAAAGGAAACTATCTACCAGAGGAACCTGGAAATTCTTTGAAACCATAAAAGTTTCCAAAGGAAACAGGTTTAACAGGAGGCTTGATTGAACATAGTTGAGTGAATATTATGCAGTAAAGAAAGCCACCAGGAATGGAACAAAATGTTTGGGTGGATTATACAGAGTGAAGTAGGAATTCTGGGAAGTAGAAGCAGCATCATTAAGGCAGGACTGGCCGGTGGTCATGGCTATGAAAGCCATGTGATGCAGGGAGGCAGGGGAAGCTCATGACGGTGAGACCATTATAAGTACCAGGTAGTTGGCTGTATTGGTGAAAGAGCCAAGTAGCACACACTTTCCCAACATGTAGGATTCTAAAGAATCTGTGAGAGTAGAGGGTTAGAGACCAAAGAAAGGAAAGATGGTCATCAAAGTCATCATTCTCCCATCTTCATTCCCACAATAATATTGTCCACCAAGGCAATTATCTTAGAGACTTGTTTATTAACAAGGGGAAAGTTAGCTATGCTTTTCATTGCATAACCATAATATTGGTGCATGCTATCATTCACTAGTGAATCATTGTTATGACCAGGCCACTACTCCTGGCCTACTCAAAATGAAATATAATTCTTCTGTTATAGAGCTGCAGTGTAGACATTTACACAGGTTCATAATCCCTTATGCAAATCTCCCAATGCCAGATATATGCAGAGATAGTATATCACATGGCACTTCCAGGAGAATCTTGACTAGGTAAAGATAGGCTACAAAATAGCCTCACCAAGGGTCAGGCCAGGTTTTGGAGCAGAATGTTCACAGAGCAGATTGGGATTTTGCAATTGTGGATCAAGCATAGTATATCTGGGTTGAAGTCCTAACTTTTACCTGTAGCTCATTTATTTTACTACTTAATTCTAAATATAAGAATCTTAAGTGTCTGGATTCATCCTAATTAATAACCAACATTCCCAACCAGAATTTATGGAACTCCATTTCATACTAGGCATCATTCTAGGCATTGTGACCAGCAGTACACAAAAAGTCCCTGTTTTCAGAGAGCTGACACTGACTCCCTTTAGGCATTGAGGAAATTCATTAAAAAGCTGTAGATGATTGAAAAATTTAGTGTTGATTCCCAAGTCTAGTTATGGCTTCTAAAAACACCAGAGACCACATGGTATATCACATTTCACCTCTTATAATATTAACAACAAATATCAGATGATCATCATGACCATACTTGCCATACAGTTCTTTTGTGTATATCTTTAGCAAATGTTTAGAATACATAGCACATGTTATGATTTAGATGTGAATTGTCCCCCAAAAGTTCATGAGTGAGTCAATGCAGGAAGGTTCAGAAGTGAAATGATTGGGTTATGAGCATCTTAACCTCATCAATTAATGCCCTGATGGAGATTGACTGGATTGTTTACTGCAGGCAGGTATGGTGTAGCTGGGGACATGGGTTCCTAGGGGGAGTGCCTTTAGGGTGTATACTTTATACATGGTGAGGGGAGTCTCTCTGCTTCCTGATTGCTGTGTCTTAAGCTGTATTCCTCCACCACACACTTCTGCCATGATGTTCTGTCTCACCTCAGGCCACTAGGAATGGAGTCAGCCATCAATGGACTGAGATCTCCGAAACCCTGAGCCCCCAGATAAACTTACTCCTCTAAAATTATTCTTGTTAGGTCTTTTGGTCACATCAGAGGAAAAAACTGAATAAAACAGCACACATATAGTCATACTCTCTTTTCCCTCCCTAAAACTGCTTATTTTTTTAAAATATTTTTTTAGATGTTGATGGATCTTATTTTAAGTGCCATACCTGCATCCTACAGCCATCAGCACTGCAATTCCAGCCCTGGAGAGCCAAAGACAATCCAATCACAATCCAGCTATAACCCAGGAGAGTGCAGGTGGCTGCATCCAGTATACTTATGAGGGCAGGGCAGCTGGAAACTTGAGGTGCCAGCCCTTGTCCAGGGTGACCAGAAACCACAATTTTGATTCAAAGAAGATTATTCTGGGAATTTAAGATTTAATGTTGTTTGCCCCGGTGGGCTTTAAACTTACTAGAGACCTTTTACCCCTTTCTTCTTCCCCATTTCTCCCCTTTGGAATGGGAATATCTACCTTATGTTTGTCCTACTGTTATATTTTGGAAGCTATAACTTATTTCTGATTTCACGGGCTCACAGTAATTTGCATCAGGATGAATTATAGCTTTGGTCTTACCCACATCTGATTTAGATGATATTTAAATGAGCTTTTGGATTTAGATTTAAAAGTTGATGCTGGAATGAGTTAAGACTTTTAGGACTATGGAGATAAAGTGAATGTATTTTGCAAATGAGGACATGAATTTTGAGTGGGGTCGGAGAAAGGAATACTATCCTCTGAAAGTTTCCTCCTGCACCCCCCTTCCCCAGATTCACGTGTTGAATTGTAATCACTAGGATGATGGTATTAGAAGGCAGGCTCTCTGGGAGGTGACAAGATCCTGAAGGCTTTCTCAAGCGTGGGACTGACCAATTTTTATAAAAGAGATCTCAGAGAGCTTCCTCATCCCTTTCATCATATAAGGACACATACCGTGACACAGGAGAAGCACCATCTATGACCCAGGACAGGAGCCCTCACCAGACACCAAACCTGCAAGTACCATATCTGGGACTTTCCTGCCTCCAGAACGTAGAGAAATACATTCCTGTTGTTTCTAAGTTCCCCATTATGAGTATTTTGTTATAGCAGTCCAAATGGACTAAGACACGAGTCATAACATTTTATTTCTGGATCAACATTTTATTTCTGGTTTTATTTTTATTTTGTAAAAACAGCTTTGGGTTCTTTTTGATGATCCTTTAATTTTTTAAATTTTATTAATTTCTGCCTTTGTTATTTTATTCAAAACACTTTTCTAATATTTTAGTTTTATCTAATTTTAGCTTTGGCTCATCTACATTCCTGAGTTGAATTTGTGTGTGTGTGTGTGTGTGTGTTTTAATAAATACATTTAAAGTCGTCAATTTACTTCTAAGAACTACAGTATCTGTATCCCTCTTATTTCCCTCCCTCTTAAAATTTTAAGTGTGCACTGTTATTTTTGACTACACGCACAAATTTTGATAAAGAACTTTTATTGTAGTTCATTCCTAAATTTTATAAATTTCTGCTGTGATTTTTCCTTTAACCACAAGTTGTTTAATCAATTTTGAAAGTTCCTAGCACATATGATATTGTCAGAAAAAGTGATTTGTATAATAATTTTTAATTTTTATTAGACTTCTTTTGTAAATAAGCATGAAGTCAGTTTTGTAAAATATCACATGTACTTGAAAAAACTGGCCAAGGATAAGATGGCGGCGAGGGGAGTGCATTGCCCCCATGTGCTGTTTCACTGTGTGGGAGTATGACAAGTCAGGACGGCTAAAGGATATCTTGTTAGGAATTTCCAGCAATAGTGGGGTGCTCCGGAACCTGGAGGAAGGATTTCCATCGCACGAGGATCGGCTACGGGGACTCAAACGCGAGAGGTTTGTCGCACGGAGGGTAACACTGCTTATTCAGCAAATCACCCCGCGGCTAGAGTTTGCAGCGCGCGCTGGGAAACGAGGAGATAGCGACGCAGGGATACAGCACTGCAGTTTCTGCCAGCCGTGCAAGCACTGTACTCAGGGATGAATTCTGGGTTCGAGACGGGGGAAGGAAGCGGTCCATCTCGGTTCTCCACACCGGTCAGACCACAGAGGAGGCCA
>NW_025999990.1:38651457-38667534 GCF_001458135.2 Marmota marmota marmota | reverse complement strand
GAAGGAGACCCTCAGGGTTAAACAGTGGAGGAGGTAGAGAGAGAGGAGGGGAGGGGAGGGGAGAGGTGGGGAGGGTGGAGGGTGGAGGATGGGAAAGGCAGTGGAGCACAACAGACACTAGTATGGCAATATGTAAATCAATGGATGTGTAACTGATGTGATTCTGCAATCTGTGTATGGGGTGAAGGTGGGAGTTCATAACCCACTTGAATCAAAGTGAGGAATATGATATGTCAAGAAATTTGTAATGTTTTGAACAACCAACAATAAAAAATTAAAAAAAAAAGAAAAAGAAAAAACTGAATACTGTTAGGTACAGGTTTCTATATTTATTTGATTTTCTGCACCAGTGATAGCCAATATGCCTCCTCTACTGGACATTGTTACCAAGCATCTGAGATATTGCAAGTGATATGCTGAAGGCATAAAATACAAACCAGGTTTCTAAGACTCCCTATGAAAAAAAGTAAGTAAAATGTCTCATAAATTTACATGTTGAAATAGCATTTTGGATATATTGGGTTAAATAAAATATATTAAAATAACATATCCCTGTTTCTGAATTTTAAGTGTAGTTATTAGAAAATTTAAAATTCCATGAGACTGATATTGTATTTCTATAATTTTAAATATAAATTCTATATTATAGAAGCTTCTATAATATAGAAATGGCAGAGAACTGTTCTATATCCTTTATATTTTGTGTTACCCCAATTTAAGGTCTTTCAATAAGTGAGTTTAACCAGTTTGAGACTACTGATGTATTTAAATGTAATCTATCATATTTTGTATTTTTTAACCACCTTTGCCTCCCTTTCTTTTAATCATTCCTTTCATTGGATGAGTACATTTTCTTTTCTTTCTTTCTCTTTCAGCACTAGGGGACTAAACCCAGGGATACTCTATCACTGGGCTACTTCCCCAGGACTTTTTGTTTTGTTGTTGTTTAAATTTTATTTTTAAATGATACAAAAAAATGGAAGAGTTGTACGTATTAATGGGGTACCATGTAATGTTTGATACATGTATACAATGAGAAATGTCTAAATCGGGTGAAACATATTTACCTCTTCAAACATTTATTATTTATTTTATTTACTCTTTGTATACTTTAAAAAAAAATTTTTTTTTTTTTTGAGACAGTTTCACCAGGCTAAGGCTGGCCTTGAACTTGTGATGCTCTTGTATCTTCCTCAGCCTCCAGAATTGCTGGGATTACAAGCATGCATTACCCACCACCTGCCCCTATCCGCACCCCTTTCTTTTTTGATTATACATTTCTGAGTTGTATATGTATTCTTTTAATGACTTCTACATTTTTATATTAATAGTTTTAACATTACCCTTGTTATTTTACCCGAAAAATTTCCAAGAGTTTTTCTTGAGTTTTTCTGACTTCAGTTTCCTGACCATAAAAAACCCTTAGCACATTACAGCCTATTCATTTATCTTGCTTCCTATCTTGTCCTAGCACCTTGTTAATGGATCAGCTCTTTATTACTATAATTTCACTGCAAAACAAAGAAACATACTCACAAATTGATGGCTTGTATAACAAGAACCATCTGTTTAGCTTAAGAGTCTGCAGATTCTAGCTGATTTGAGTTGGGCTTGCTTATGAATCTGTGATCATTTGGATGGTTGGCTGGATGGCTCTGTTGAATCTGATTAGGAGTTGGCTAGTGTTGGTGTATCAACCCAGCTTTACCCTCTATATTTCTCACATTCCTCCAGCGGGTTAGCCTGAGCAGATTTCCAGGGCAAAGGTGAGGAACAAAAGTGGAAGCAAAACTACCTTAGTACTTTCACAAGCTTCATTCAGTCACGTTACTATCCCACTGGCCACAGCAAGTCACATGGTCAACAACAGCATCAAGGAATTCTGTTCCTTCAGTGAGAACTGTAAAATCTTCCTATACCTCCCTTCTAAATTTTCCCCCCTTAAGTATGTCTTCTGTGGATGATATATTCTCTTAATCTTTGTTAACCTGAAAACATTTTATTTTGACCTCACTTTAAAATTATACTTTAGTTGGGTTTCACATTTAAACTGACTTATTTTTCCCTCAATATTTAACTATCATGTTTTTTTTTTTTCTATCATGTCTTATGATGCAGAGAATTCTTTTTTGTCTAAATTTTCTTTTTTTTACAGGTAATGTGCCTTGCCTTTCAGGTAGGTTTTTAGATTTTTTTCTCCCTGAACACTAATATGCCTGGTATGAATTGTACTCATATATATGTATATATATGAGTACTCATATATATGAATTTGTCCTGATTAGACCACTGTGAACTTGAAATATGTGCATTGTTAATTTAGTTGTGGGAAATTATCAGCTTTTGTTAGTATCTTGCTTTTCTACCAATCTCTCCATTTTTTCTTGGAGATCCCACACTAGAACTCTATATATACTTTCATATCTCTTTATTGTTCCTATCCATACATTTAAATGTTTCTTGGTGCTCTGGTATGGGACACTTTCTCATACTACTATCTAATTCACAGATTTTCTCTTCAACTGTGTTCAATTCTAATTATACCAATTGAGCACATTTCAATGGCTCTATTTTTCACTTGTTAGATTTCTAAGTGGATTTTATATGTACCTGTTGTTTCATTTGCTTTCTGATTTTATATCTATTAGAAGATGATATGAATGAATGGATTTCACATGGTGTGATGCATGTTCTACTAAATGAGTTTATTAGCATAATCTTGAAAATTTGGCTAATGGACTTGTTTTATCTTTTTTTTTTCTGTCTTTTCCACTTTCTCTTTTCTTCTATACTTCCATTTATCCCACTGGATTCTAAACCAACTATAAAACCAAATCTTTGAGAGAACTTCCTATTCTTCTATGATTTTAAAAACATCCTATTCTTCTAATTATACCTAATACCACACTTCAAAATTGCTTGATTCAGTTCTAGATGGAGACTAATATATCTATCTTCTAGCAACATCGAGCTCAGATCCCTCAAAACAAGGCCAAAAAGCATCTTTCTTTTTTAAATGCTTCCTGCTAAAAAGGAGAAAAGTAGGAGTCACATTTTAGCCCCTACCTTAAAACAGACTTTGCTTCAGTAGTTGACTTTGTGTAGCATTTATATTCTCTATTACTTAATGGAAAACCAGTTTCTCAAGGCTATCACTAGCTTCTAAATTAGAACCCAGGAAACCCATGGCTTCTGCTTTACTCGCCAACTTATATTTTTTATTAATTTTTGGTCCACAGAAATGCTTAGCTTTTGAGCCTGGTTTCTTTAGCTTGATTCTGTTTTTAGTTTTTTTCTATTAGTAGTAGTGGTAGCACCAACATTTTTCTATTAATAGTAGTAGTAGCAGCAACAGTTGTATGTTTGGAGAGGGTACATCTAAGCATGGAATAATGCTTCTTAATCAAAAAGTCTACATGAAATATTCAAAAAGACACACATATACCCCCAAACCAACCAAAACACCCATGTACATAGTTTCTGGTCTTTAGTGGATGGCTTTCTTACTCTAATTCCAAAAAAATATATTAGGTCGAAAAGTAAAACACATTTTTAGTGATACTAAAGATTAAATATAAAACTATTATTATCTTCCAATGGACTACTGCAAATTATAGTTCAAAGCCATTTAATCACTGGAACATTTGGGTAGATTTTGTTTCACTAAACCAAAGAGTGAAGTGCCAATGATTTGCAGCATGGAACTCAATTCCTCCTTATGAAAATCCAGTTATAACTTATTAAAACTCAAATCACTTTTTTGGGAGGGGGGAAGGGGGAGGATGAATGACTTTCAAAATAGTCTGAGAGTCGTGAATAAAGAAAAACATTGCTGTGTTTATTTAGAGAGTATTACCCCTTGGAGCCAGCGTTTGCACTAATGCATTTTACATTAGCGTGCCGCATCAGGAAATCCTGACTTTTTGGTGCCAGGGGGGTAATTAATATCAGTTCATGTTTTCAAAATGGTTGTGTTTATGTGGGAATGAGGACTGAGAACGAACATGTAGAGCTTCAAGTATGAAAGCTTGCTGTGAAGTGAGATCTTGGGAAAGAGGAATACTGAAATTAATGAACAGGAAATAAAATTTCTTTGGATAGGATATTAGTACTGAAAAGAAAGCCACAACCACACTTCCTAACTCTTAATTTACTAAGCATTAAGAGATATAATTCCCTAGTATAGATGTACTGACAGAAAGGCAGGTAAACTCTTGATAGCTATGAACAATATTTTGGTTCTCTGATATCGGAGTCCCAAATATACAAAACTTGATCATGTGAATAGAACAATATGAAATGACACTATCCCAAAATATCCTTCCATTGATAAAACTGCTACAGCTGTAGACATCAAGTTCTTTACATTTGACCCAAGCTGAATAATTAGAGCCACTGTAGGTATAAAATCAAAATGTTTTTGTTATGTCTTTTTTTCCCCAAAGAAAAGTTGGTACACAATATAAAATCAAAATACATGTCAATAACAAAAGCCAGAAAATTAAGGGAATAGCAAAAAATACTCAGGAAAATAAAAACAAACAAAATCAAACCCAGGGAACAGACTAAAGTGATAGAAAATAGAGTGAAAAACCTAAAAGAGGTCCTATATAATTCTCTAGTAAATAGAAAACATGTTATTTGTTTTTTAAAATATATTTATTGTCCTAATTAGTTATACAAAATTCAGAATGCATTTTGACACATCATACATAAATGGGGTATAACTTCTCATTCATCTGGTAGTTCATGTAATCATATATGCACATAGGGTAATGTCTGATTCATTCTACTATCATTCCTACCCGTGTATACCCTCCTCTCCCTTCACTCCCCTCTAGTCCAAAATACCACTATTCTTCTGCGTGTCCCCCATTGTGAATTAGCATCTGCACATCAGAGAAAACATCCTTTGGTTCTTTGGGATTGGTTTATTTCACTTAGCATAATATTCTCTAGTTTCATCCATTTACTGGCAAATGCTATAATCTCATTCTTCTTTAAGGATGAGTAATATTCCATTGTGTATATATATACCAGTTTCTTTATCCATTCATCTGTTGAAGGGCACCTATGTTGGTTCCATAGTTCAGCTATTGTGAATTGAGCCACTATAAACATAGATATGGCTGCATCACTAGTATGCTGATTTTAAATTCTTTGGGAATAAACCTAGGAGTGGGATGACTGGGTCAAATGGTGGTTCCATTTCAAGTTTTCTGAGGAATATCCATACTGCTTTCCAAAGTGGTTGTACCAATTTGCAGTCTCACCAGAAATGTATGGAATTCCCCCCTCCCCCATCCTCACCAACATTTATTGTTTCTTGTATTCTGATGATTGCCATTCTGACTGGAGTGAGATGGAATCTCAGTGTAAAGAAAACATATTTACAAAATTTATAACTAGATAGGTACCAGTAAGATTATAAATGTTAGGTATTTTTTACCAATACTTAACAAAATCTAGTGTTATTAAATGTGGCATTCCAAGACATTCAAATGATAGAAAACTTGGGATGATATTAAAATATTTAAAAATTTTGTTCACTTCATTAGTCAAGAATCTGAATAATTATAAAGTATACTACATACATAATACAATAACTTGTCACTTGTGAAAACTATGATTCCATATGATACCATAGGTAGTGTGAACTGGCCATCCACTTTATGACCTTATATTAGAGGTACAGGCTCTGCTGCTATAACAAATTATTTAATAAGATAGAAGTGTTCTCTCTTCCCCCACATCAAAGTCCAAGCTAATAAGTAGAAGACTGGTGTTTATGAGACCATTCTGGGGACTTCTGCTTCTATATACAAGCACTGCCTTTCTCTAGAATATGTCTAATCTGTAAAACCAAAGTTTTCAACAATATGCCATGTTCCAGTCCACAGGAAATGGAATACAGCAAAGGTACCACATTTTAAAAATGAGATCTAGAGGATACACACATCATCACTTCAGCTTATATAGCTGCTAAAGAGGATGTTAAGTGTCTTGAGGTAGACAGCCATGTACCTACTCAAAATATAGATAGGGCTATTTAAAAAAAAAATATTGGGGGATTAGTATTCCCTAATAAAGATAAGAAATTATTTTAAAAACCATCTCAGAATATTAAGAATTTTTTTTTGAAAGAGGGATAGAGAGAGAGAGAGAGAGAATATGAATCTTTTTTGTAGATGGACACAACACAATGCCTTTATTTTTATGTGGTGCTGAGAATCGAACCCGGGTCCCGCCCGTGCGGGACCACAATCCCAGCACCAAAGAATTTCTTATTCACCTATTTTAGCATTTTAAAAAAAATGTACTGAAAAACCTCTCCGTATGTTCTTAACAGTTAAAAGATCACAACATGGGGCTGGGGTTGTGGCTCAGAAGTAGAGCATTTGCCTAGCATGTGTGAGGCTTTGAGTTCGAACCTCAGCACCACATAAACATAAAAAAATATTGATTCTTTTCCCCTTAGTCACTTAATAGAGATACTTCTGAGCATCTACAGGTAATTAATTAGCAGGGCACAAAGAATTAAAAACTTCTAAATTTCAAGCAAATATCTCTGAGAGAGTCTAGTCATTCTATATAAAAACATTTTAATAATTCTCTATTAAAAATCCAGTCATTGGGTTTTATTTATTTATTTTTTTAGTTGTAGATGGACAAAATATTTATTTTTTTATGGTGCTGAGGATGGGACCCAGTACCTCACACTTGCAAGGGAAGCACTCCACCACTGAGCCCCAGCCCCAGTCATTGTTATGTTAAAAAAACAAAAACCTTGTTGGGGGCAATTCACAACTTTATGGCAATTAAGTAGTTATGCTTAAATTAATTTAACTGGCCTTTGAAATGGAATAAACCATGCCTTAATTTTTTAATTTTTTTTTTATATAAAGGCATCTTGAATCACTGGAAGAAATATAGTTTTTGCAATAAATGATGTTTAAACAACTGGTTACTCAGCTAGAAAAACAATGCTGTAATCATACTATGTACATAAGTTTTTACAAAAATGGAAGCAAATATGAGGAATATTTTTTATAAATTTGCAAGTTAGGGAGGCTACAAATAACATTTTTTTGACTATATAAAACCTTAAAACTTTGATATAGTAAAAGACATCATAACCAGTTTTAAAAATAATGAACAAATGAGCATCCACAATAGGCGTTTCTGACCATTCATAACTTTTAGTTGGTGGGTCTTGGGTTGTCTGATACTATGCACTATGAGACCAAATGGTTGATGGCGCCGCCACTAGGATGAAGTTCATGAGATTTTTGTTTGTTTGTTTGGTTGTTTATTTTAGTTGTATTTGGACACAATACCTTTATTTATTTATTTTTATGTGGTGCTGAGGATTGAACCCAGGGCTTCACACATTCGAGGCAAGTGCTCTACCGCTCAGCCATAATTCCAGCCCCTCGTGAGATTTTTGATGAATTTGAGTCATGAAACTGTAACCACTGAACTGAAGAATGGAACACAGGTCCATGGAACAATTACTAAAGGTATAGATACCAGCATGAATACAAATCTTAAAGCTGCAAAAATGACCCTGAAGAACAGAGATACAGTACAGCTGGAAACACTGATTATTCAGGGAAATAACATTCAATCCTTTGTCCTACAAGACAGCTTACCTCTGCATACCCTACTTTGGATGTTGAACCTAAGGTGATATTTAAAAAAGGGAAGATGTTGCAGGAAGAGGCTGAGGCCCTGGAAAAGGAAGAGGGGGGGCTGGGATTGTGACTCATCAGTAGATTGCTTGTATAGCATGTGCGAGGCCCTGGGTTCGATCCTCAGCACCACATAAAAATAAACAAAATAAGGATATTGTGTCCAACTACTTCTAAAAAATAAATAAAATTTAAAAAACAAAAGAGGAAGAGGGGGCCTCAGGCAATAATGTGTCTCATGATTACTGTTTGAAAGTGATAAATGACTTGGGATAATTTTTGTACAGATTTTCTTTGCCAATTTTTATAAACCTAATTGTGGGGGGAAAATAACGAACAGACAAAAGAAACAAAGGATTAATGTGTGCATTCAGAGCTATGTATAGTTTCATAAATGGGTGTTTGTGCCTGTGTACACAAAATTTCTTTTTCTCATCACAACAGAGAATTGGATAAAGGACTTTAAAAGGCAAGGCAGAGAGAAGGCTGGGGTTGTGGCTCAGCGCTAGAGTGCTCACCTTGCATGTGAAAGGCCCTGGGTTTGATCCTCAGCACCACATAAAAATAAATAAATAAAACAAAGGTTTTATTGTGTCCAACTACAACTAAAAAATAAACAGGCAATGTAGAACACAAAGTAAAGTGTCATTAGACATTTAAAATGATGCTCGACTCCCAAATAATTCAAATGTAAATAAGTTCAGAGAACATTTTTTAAAAAATCTACTGGAATTACAAATACTAATTGGTAAGGATGTACATTTTTAGGCTGACACTTCTTAAAATGTGCATATAGCATTGTACCCAGCATGTTAGAAATGTACTGTATAGAAGTATTCTAAAAGCATACAAAAAAACCCATGCCAGACACTTAATAAAAACTTTGTTTTTGCAATAGTGAAAAATGAGAGACAAGTCAGGTACAGTAGCACATGATTGTAATCCCAGCTACTGAGGAGGCTGAAATGGGAACATAACAAATTTGAGGCCAGCCTGGGCAACACACAGTAAGAAGCTGTGAAAAAAAACAAGAAAGAAAGAAAGAAAAGAAATAAAGAAAGAAAAGAAGGAAAAGAAAGAAAAGACGCAATACAAAAATAGGAAGCACTTAAGATATTTCTAGGCTAAAAAGAAAGAAAAAAGGAGTTACAAAATAGTATGTGGTATAATTCCTTTAAAAAAAAAAAACACCTAATATATGTTGGCTTAAGTGCTTAAAATAAAGTTGGAAAAAATGTACCAAACCTTTAATAAATTGTTACCTTTAAGGAATGTCATTATGGAAAATGTCCTTTTTATACAATGTTTCTATTAATCTTTTATTTAATATGAATTACCTTTTAAAATTGAAAGAAAAGGCAGTGGTTTATAAGTATGGATTCTTAAGATGGGTTTCTAAATCAAATGTTAACACCGAAAATGCAGAATTTTAGGAGAATAAAGACTCCTTTATGGTTCAAGGAGATTTTGTTTGTTTTTTAAAGAATGTATCTTTTAGAGATCCTTACTGAAATATTTAAGGATTAAAAAATACAGTATTTGCCTCAATTTGTAGAATGTTGTGTAGACAACAGAAGATTGGCCAAGAGTTGATGTAAATAAGTTGAGTTACTGGAATTGGGGATTCATTATACCATTCTTTCCACTTCAGTGTGTTTGAAAGCTCCATTTAAAAAATTAAAATTAGTGCTTGCTTTGGCAACACATATATTAAAAGTAGAATAATACGGAGAAGATTACCAGGACACCTGTGCAAGGATGACATGCAAATTCATGAAGTATTCCATATGAAAAAATAAATAAATAAAGCCAAGATGTACTACCCGAATAAAGCTACAGAATACTAACAAAGTCTAACTATACTAGAACACAATAGTTCAAATGTTTCATCAATAATCAACCTGCTCTTTTCTTAGTAACATTTTGCTTCTAGAAACTGTTGGGATAGTATGATATTTATTCATTATAATACATTTTGATAAAATGAAAGTTTTGGACTATGTAGTCTGTATGGAAATGTTGTAATTGGTAGAAAGCTACTGGTAAAGTTATTCTTTGTACTAGGTATCAAAGGAGTAAGGTAATTTTTGTCACCACCAATTAAAAACTTTTACGAAATAGGACTGTTATAAAACAATTAAACCTTGCAAATGCACCAGTCTCCAGGAAGAAAGTCCTGGAGGAAATTCTGCTTATTAAAATTGCAATTTTAGTTTCCATTAAAAGGAGAATAAGACAACAGAAGATGGGTTGGCAAGACAAATTATTTCTTAATGTCAGTTGAGCTTATTTCAAATGAGATAACGTATCTACACCAGGTTGGGTTCAGTACAATTTTGTCTCTTCAACTCATTTATCTAATTCAGTCATCTTGATTATAGCCTCATGGACTTCATTTTCAGAGAAAGAATTCTGTAACAAACAACCTACACAACATACTGATTACTGAACAGTTAATTCTAATTAACTTGGGCATGGCAAGAGAATTTTGATAAAGTCTTAGAATACAAATATAGTCTGCTTATACTGGACTAACTTATATAAAAACCCACAGCACAGTCTCAAGACAAAACAAGAGAGTCAAAGAGATCTAATTTAAAGAAACAAATGAGAAAATTAGAATCACAAATAATTTATTCTTCTGTTAGAGTTGATACAGTTTTAAATAGCAACAAAGTACACAGTGGTGGAAAATTGGCACAGAACCTATAAGCATTTCAATCACAATAAGGCTGTCCATGCTTTATCTGCTCAAACTTGATGTCCATTTTCTAATGACCAAGTTGGAAAAAACTGTTCTTACCTTAAAACATAGGCATTCTCTCTCTCTCTCTCTCACACACACACACACACACACAAACACACACACACACAGATACACATTGAAATTCCTCCTTTTGATTACAGTATGTTGAGAACAGTATATTCTGCTTATTCAAATTTATGGCACCCCTTCTGTTTTGTTTCCAGTTAGAAGTGGGAAAAACCAATTCAATTATAAAGAATACATCTAATTCCCTGGGCACAGGCAACTATGATGAAAATAGCAACTTACCTTTGGGCTAGATATTTTCAGATTATGCTTAAATGACTGTGGTTAGAAATTTCTCAATGCATGCTTTCCTCCTTGAATTTAGCTAAAATAATCAGGTACAGGACAATCTCAAATAACGATTAAATATGCCGTGCTTAGAAAGAGATTTAAAATGTAACCTCTATGATTTTAATACAGATCAGAAAAACTCCATAAATTAGTCTTTTCCTAAACATCTCTGTAGTATATTAACCAACATAAAAAGGGGGGGAAAACATAAGTGTCCCTTTATAAATGGCATTATTTCCAGTGAAGAAAGTTAAAATAAAGATTTAGAAAGTCTCCCAAACTATTGTTATATAAACCAATTATCTTTCTAATGTTAAAAAATAAAGTTACTGGATCAATGCTGACACTTCTTTGATATCATTTATAAAATGTTTTGATATTACTTTCTAAGTTCCCTGATTACTCAAACAAGGTAAAATTAAAACTTTCTGTTATTGCTATTTTAGGAGAGGATTACCACTTCATTTACCTGAAATTACTACCAAAGACTCTTCAGATTCAACATAAAGTTATTCTTATTGCCTCATATTTTAAAACAGTATTATAAATGATCTTTATAAAAAAGGTTTTAATTCACAAAACTGGAAGGCTTTTAAAAAAATGTGTCTTTACTCAAAACTGTATCACAGTGCCCTTGATTATCTGACAGATAAAAGGGATTTAATTTCCTCTATAAGAACATTAACAGTGGACATATGGTGTGCTTTGTCTTTTCCCTCACCTCTATCTTCACAGTACACCATTTTGAGACCAACAGTCAAGCATCTACCACACTCTAGTCCACATTAACAGAGGATTTCTGATTTTGTCCAATGCGTAGTGTACCGCCTTGCATATTCACCACATGAAATAAACATAATATACAAAATATTGCTGCTGTAAAAAGTGTACATTTCCCTCTTCCCCTTACAAAAGAATCTGTGGAAAAGTATTAAATCCCCTTAACCTTCATAAACATACAAAGCTGTTCACACCTTTCAGTCTGTAACAGTCCATTTGAAACACAGTTTGGAAATCACTGCAAATTGGCTATGTCATTGCATTTTCTGTCCAATGTTGCCATCTAGAGTAGAAATGTGAAATTGAATATTTTTGAGCTACTAAAGCCTTTTACAACTAAACCACAAAGGCTGCTTAATGATGAAGCAGCCACTTATCCATAAGGTTTTTCCAAAAACTAGATGGAATGAAAGGAACTCTTCACAGGGAGGTGTCCACAGTGCTGAGGTGACAATATGGCTGCTAATAGATACTGGCTATTGGAATGTAAGTATTTTTTCACGGCTGGTAATTTCCATACTGTCCCTAAAAGATAAATTAAAAAAAAAAATTAGATAATAGTTTGACCTAAATTCAGTTAGCACAGAAAATTAAAAAAAAGATAACTGTTATGTTGTCACAGTACATATTACTGCCAACAAACAAAATAGTTATATATTAGGTACACAGTATCCCTCTAATTTCTTCTGATATTATATTCAATAGCAAATGAAACTCATAGTCAAAAATACCCAAGGGATTAGCAAATGAGACTAGAAAACAGTAGCTGTCACATAGTGGGAATTTAAATATTTGGCAAATTTTGTTGAATTGGATTGAGCAGTAATATGTGAAAAGTTCTATTCTAAAACTCTGATGTGGCAAATATTAGTGTATAAATCATACACTAATATGACAACCTGGTGAGGGACCAGCTTGTTATATTTACTATTACAAATCAACACCAAGAGTATTTGAGGTAAAGTAAGAATGAAAAGGCATCTGAGAGATAAAAGGTAAAGAATGTTCTATCTAAACTAAAGAATTTGGGCCTCTCCACAAGGCCAACAAAAGGGTCAACAGAGGTATTCAGATAGGCAGCTACAACATAAAAATCAAGGAAAATTTTGTTTTGTTTTTGTAGTTGTTGGGTTTTTTGTTTTCCTGTTTTATTTTTGTCATTGTTGTTGTTTTGTTTTGGTACCAGGGATTTAACCTAAGGGTGCTTAATACTGCTGAACCACATTCCCCAGGGCCCCCTCCCTTGCTTTTTTTATGTTTTATTTTGAGATAGGGTCTCACAAAGTTGCTTAGGGACTTGCTAAGTTGCTGGGGCTGGCTTTGAACCTGTGATCCTTCAGCCTCAGCGTCCTAAACCGTTAGAATTATAGGCATGTTCCACTTTGATATTGTAGTTTTTAATAAGGTAGCCTAGAAGACCTGTACATTGGCAGGATAGCAGAGGAAAAAAAGATTACAAATGAAAAAGACATGATGAAGTAGCAAAATTCTACAAGTGAGGTAAAAATATACACTAAATGCCTGTTAAGGTTAGTTTCAGAAGAGAAGGAATATCTTTTCCTCTAAAAACAATAGGACAAACTAGAAAATACATATTTTATTAAAAATTTCTTATATGTGTTTAAAATAGACATTCATAAAAGTACCTATTTTCTAAAAACAGTACTCACTGGAAGTTTACATTGCTTCACATGGCTAAACTTCTTCCTACAAGTCACATGGACGTGACTCAAGAAAATATTCTAGTGATAAAATACTTCAATACCATAACAGTACCCTGAAAATTCATATTTCCACAGAAGTAGATAAATACTTGATAACTGTTAGCTGTTAGTGTCACCATGTATAAAATGGACTACTTACTCTAAATACTATTAAAGTATTTCATGGTAATGTACTCTACAAAGCTATATTCAGCCAAATTTAAAGTCAATGCTCATATTGAATTACTTATAGGTAAAATTATATCTAGGATTTGCTTTACTCTGAAAAGAAAATAACTTAGGGAGTAAGAACAGCATTAGCAACATTATGTTGATAACTGCTAAAGTTGTATAACAGTTATATATGTGGGTATTTATTATATTCCTCATTTTTAATTTAAGATTTCTGTATTAAAAAGTTTAAAATAAAAAAACAAAGGTTAAGGGTTTGGGGTCATAGCTCAGCGGTGGAGAGCTTGCCTAGCACATGTGAGGCCCTGGGTTTGATCCTCAGTACCACGTAAAAAGATAAATAAATAAAATAAAAGCACTGTGTCCACCAATAACTTAAAAAAAAAAAGAATTAAAGAAAAAGGTTAATTCTTAGCATACTGTAGCTTATTAATCCATTGTTATAGTATCTAAATATTAAAGCTGAAAAGTTCTAACTCTGTTACTAACTTTCTATTTGAGTCTTTAAAAACTCTGAAATTGTTTATTTACTCATTGAGAGGAGATATCGTCATCTACCTCATTAGATCACAATTTCCTTTATGTTAGTAGCTACATTAATTCCTACCTGATTTATCTGCTATGATACATTAATAAGAAAGAACATGAGAAAGGGCTTTTAGAATTATATATCAGCAGGATGGGGTGACCCATTCCTGTATTCCCAATTACTTGGGTGGCTGATTCAAGAGGATCACGTGAGCCCAGTGATCCTCTGCATAACAGAATGAAATCCCTGTCTCAGAGGAAAATCAGTGAGACTCAATGCTGGAGGAAAATGCTTTCTTAGTGAATGTGTGAAATGAGATGTTAATGATAAAAGTGCATTGCCCATATGAATGATATGAAAGCAGAAGAGAAGCTAAAAACTACTATGCCACAGAAATATAAGCTATAATTTATCTACTACATTATGAGCTACTTGAGGACATGGAGCCTATCTTATCCATCTTTATGCCCCAAGTATTCAGGCAAGCCTCACACATAAGACATCTTCAATAATGTATGCCAGATAAATTATATCTAAGTAATTATAAACATTTACAGAACACATTGTTCATCACCATAATAAAGTTAAAAATGGAGAAGGAAGACTTAGAAATGAATAATTAAAGTATAATTACACAACAGAAGATTAATTCAATAAAAGTTTAGATAGGAAAAGATTAGCATAGACTAAAATAATTAGAAAAATATTTCAGAGAATGTGGGAACCTTAAGAAAACACTAAGATTTGGAAAGCAGAGAACAGGGAAAAATTCTAATAGAAGGAATAGCTAACAAAAAGTCAGGGGTATATCACGCTGAGAGAAGTTGGAAGAAAAGAAAGAATACAATAATGAGCAGTAGAAGCTAACAATTATTTTGTAAGACAGAGCTAAGGTAATGAAGAAAAAGAAGTCTAGTTAATACTAACAAGTTAACCCTTATGGTACCCGAATAACTAAGACCTTACCATGTGTCAGACATGTAGTAAGTCCTTTGTGTCTACATAAACCTCTACAGTAAATATTATCTCCATATTATAGATGAAGAAATTGAGGTACTCAAAGTTTAAATAACTTGACCACACTCAACCATATTGCTAGTGCCAAACCAAATCACAATCAAGCCTAAAAATGTATAAGTGTATCTGACACCAATAGCAAACTCGAGGGCAGTATAATGGGTTATAAATACGGGGTTTAGAGCCAGAAGCCAATTTCTAGTAATAACCTTCACCACTTAATGGCTTTCTTGGACCTTGGACAAGAAGTTACCTAACTTTCCTTGAATCTCAATTTTTTTCATCTGACAAGGTAAGGGTGATTATAATCCTAATTCAAAAGTTATGCAACCCAAAAAAAACCATGAAAATATTTTGCAAACTACTCAATTTCTCACTAATATTATTGGTGACAAAGTGGTAGAATAGTTCCGCACCTTGTGCAAAAAGGATACATTCCAGGACCCTCAGTGGATGCCTAAAAACACAGATAGTAACAAACCCTACATATACTATTTTCTTCTTATACAGACATACCTATGGTAAAGTTTAATTTGTTAGTATACAGAGCAAGAGACTAATAACTATATAACAAATATATATATATATATATATATATATATATATATATATATATATATATATATATTATAATAAATATTATATATTGTTCCCTTTGTGCAAAGGCTTTGAGAAGCCCAACTCCTTTCCTGGGGAGGGGGATCGTGACAACAGAGCTCCCTCTACCCCCTCGAGGCCCAGTGTCAGTGTGCATCCCGTTCTGTCTCTACCTACCACATCCAGCGAGGACTAAGGTCTGTAGGGATGCAGGGTCCTCCTCCTGAACATCGCATGCCATGAGTGGCCCTCCCAGCCGTCTTTGTCTCTCTGCCTGGAAGATGCCTGTCATTTCAGCCACCTTCCCTCGCTGGGTCACTCTGTCGCTGCCTTCAGCACTGAAGCAAGGACCTTCTCAGCGCCCTCCCTTGCTTGTAGAAAGTCATACTTACAGAGTCAGCAGGCAGGTGGCAGGTGAGGTGGCTTGGGTGGGGACTGTGGAAAAGTGGAGAGCCGGTTGGGTCC
>NW_025999990.1:38604252-38651340 GCF_001458135.2 Marmota marmota marmota | reverse complement strand
ATATATATATGAATGAAACAACTGTATTCAGAATACTGGACAGAGGCAACAAAGAACAAGAATCCTGAGATGTAGAAAACAAATGAGATGAGCTTACTGCCTCGAGAATTTCCAGGCTGTAGTGGATAGAGGGAAACAGGCTGAGCCTGCCAGATGCTCTGAATTAAGGAGATAAAGCTTAGAGTCTGGAGGAAAAATAGGTAACTAGAGTTAATAGGACAAGAGGAGAAAGATCTGCACATAAAGACCTGTGGAAAGAATCCTTAAGTATGCAACAGAGTACTGATACACCAATGAGTGAGAAAAATACCCAGGGTTGAGGGAAGAAACATACAAGAGGATTATAAGAAACAATATCTGGCTGGTGGCACATGCCTGTAATTCCAGTGGCTGGGGAGGCTGAGGCAGGAGGATCGAGTTCAAAGCCAGCCTCAGCAAAAGTGAGGAGCTAAATAATTCAGTGAGACTTCATCTCTAAATAAAATACAAAAAAAGCTGGGCATTGTGGCTCAGTGGTCAAGTACCCCTGAATTCAATACCCAGTACCCAAAAAATAAAAATAAAGAAAAAGAAACAATATCACATAGGAACAGAAATGGTGCTTATTCCCTTTTGCCAGCTAAAGTGAAAAAGCCTTATGTTTCAAAGGTCACTGGTAGAGTACTCAAAAGGCTTTTACCTTTAGAGTTGGGAACATTTAAATTAAGATTAGATATTGCACTGGTCCTGCCTAAAAAAATTTTAAAAGGAAATCTGAAAAGACGAAAGCACTTCTAATTTCTTAAACCAAATCTCAAACAAAGCTCAAGAATATCTCTAGCAATACAAATATATCTATCCCCCAACAAAGTAATAGTCATGATGTCTAGAATCCAAAGATTATCATACATTATTAAAGGAAGAAAATGTAACCCACAAAAAAGAGGAAACAAAATCAATCATCAAAGCTGACCAGAAATGACAAGAATTAGCAGAAAGCATAAATTTTTCTTTAATAT
Source organism: Marmota marmota marmota (assembly GCF_001458135.2). NCBI lineage: Eukaryota > Metazoa > Chordata > Mammalia > Rodentia > Sciuridae > Marmota > Marmota marmota. Next base: position 38,650,342 of record NW_025999990.1, on the reverse strand, counting down.
GTTCAAAAATTTTAAGGACACATAAAAAGACTTTAAAAGGACCAATAAAAACTTCCAGAGGTGCAGATTATTATGACCAAGATTAAAGAAAAAATCTTGAGGAAGATTAAAAACAAAATAGACAATAAAGAAAAGATTAGATAATTTCAAGATATAACAAAACCCAAAATAAAATGGAAAGAAAAACAGATTTAAAAACAGAAGATTAGGGTGAGGGCTGTAGCTCACCTGCAGAATGCTTGTAACGTGGGAGGCACTAGGTTTGATCCTCAGCACCACATAAAAAACAAATAAATAAAATAAAGGCATTCTGTTCTTCTACAACTAAAAAAAAATTTTTTTGATTAAAAAAACAGGATTAGTGAGCTTTGGGACAACTTCAGACAGCCATATATACATATATGGAGGGGTGGGGACATAGCTCAGTTGATAGAGTGCTTGCCTTGAATGCACAAGGCCCTGGGTTCAATCCCCAGTACCAAGGGGAAACAAAACAAAACAAAAAGAATATACACATATATGAGTTACAGAAGAGAGAAAGGAGTCTAGGGAAGAGACAGGAAAAATATTTTACCAAAAATTTTTCTTGTTTGATAAAAATTTAAAAGCTACACATCCAAGAAGCTCAAAAAATCCTAAGCATTATAAACATGAAGAAATCTATACAAAGAATTCTCTAATTACAATGTGCAGAAGAGAAAAATTTACAGTCAAACAATTTGATAAAGGGAAAGAAAAACCTTATAAAGCAGCTGGGGAAAAAAAGACACACTAAGACAAAGAATAATAGCAAATGTCTCCTTGGAAACAAAGTAAAGAAGATGACAGTAGAGAAACATTTTTAAAGTATGAAAAGAAAAAAATTAGGAGCTGGGGTTGTGGCTCAGTAGTAGAGCGCTCCCCTAGCACATGCAAAGCCCTGGGTTCAATCCTCAACACCACATAAAAATAAACAAACAAACAAATAAGTGAAATAAAGGTATTATGAAAAGAAAAAAGAAAAAGAAAAAAATCTGTCAACCTAGGATTCTATACCCATAGTTGATATCTTTCGAAAATGAAGATAAAAAAATATTTTTTTAACTGTACAAAAGCTGCAAGAATTTATCACCAGATGATGTCTATTTCATGAAATGGTAAAGGAGTTCTTCAGGCAAAATAAAATGATACCAGGTACATATGTATGTACACATGGGAATGAAGAGTACAAGAAACAGGAACTATGTAGGTTAAGATGTAGGTATAACATTTTTTTCTTTATTCTTTAAATAACTTTAAAGGATGATTTTAAAAAAATAAATCCCATATAGTGTAGGGTTTATAATATTTGTATAAGTAAAATTTGTAACACTAACATGAAGGTTGAGAAAAAAAAAGAAATAAAAGTAAGCCATGCTAAGGCTCTTATACCATAATACATAAAGTGGTTTATTTTCACTTGAAATGACTACATGGACAAACACTGAAAACATTATGCTAAATGAAAGAAAACAAAATGCTAGTCATAAAATACCACTTACTATATGATTCCTTTTTTCTTAAAGGTACAGAATAAGCAAATTCAAAGAGAAAGAAAGCAAACTAGCTATTGCCTGAGGGTGAGTATTTAGGAAGAAATGAGTGACTATTAATGAGTATAGTTTCTTTCTTAGGTGGTGAAATGTCTAAACTGAAAATAGTGGTGATGGCTATAGAACTTTGTGGATATACTATAAAACACTGAATAACACTTGGGGCTGGGGGTAGTATGAATTGAACTCAGGGCACTTGACCACTGAGCCACATCCCCAGCCCTATTTTGTATTTTATATAGAGACAGGGTCTCACTGAGTTGCTTAGTGCCTCTTTGTTGCTGAGGTTGGTTTTGAACTCGAGACCCTCCTGCCTCAATCTCTGGGGCCGCTGGGATTACAGACATACACCACACGCCTGGCAATAGTACACTTTAAAATGGTGAATTGTATGTTATGTGAATATATTTAAATAAAGCTTATTCTTTAAAAAAAGGAAAAAATCAAAATAAGAAAAAGAGAACAATCAGATGTGACATATAGGGGAAAAAATAATAAAGATGATACACCTAGCCATACCAATAATGTTAAATAAATTCATCAGGAAAACTAAAACTTCTAAAGATTTATGTGCCTTAAAAATGTAGAGCCAAGGACTGGGGATGTGGCTAACGCGATAACACACTTGCCTGGCATGCGCGAGACGCTGGATTCGATCCTCACCACCACATAAAATAAAATAAAAATGTTGTGTCCACCGAAAACTTAAAAATAAATATTAAAAAAAAATTCTCTCTCTCTAAAATAAAATAAATAAATAAATAAAATAAAGATATTGTGTCCACCTAAAAACTGAAAAATAAATATTAAAAAATTTTCTCTCTTTAAAAAAAAACGTAGAGACCAAATACATGAAGCAAAACTGGACAACGCTAAAGGAGAAATAGAAAAATGTATTGCTATAGACAATATTTAATATTCTTTTCTCAATGTGTAAAAAAAAATCAGCTAATACCTAGACTTACTACAGACAGGTGTTGTGGTGCATGCCTCCAATCCCAGGTATAGGACAATGAAACAAGAAGATCACAAATTTGAGCCCACTGTGGGCAATCTAGGTAGACCCTGTCTCAAAAAAAAAAAAAAGAAAAGAAAAAAAGTGAGGGTAAGGACTGGGGATGCTGCTCAGTTGATACAGTGTCCCTGGGTTTAATCCCCAGAAACGAAACAATATTATCACCCAACCTGATCTAATAGACATTTATAGAATACCCTCACAGACCACATTCTGGGCCATAAAATAGATCCAAATAAACAAAAAATAATTCAAGCCACAGCAACTATGTTCTATTATAATTACAAAATTAAATTAGAAATCAATAACTTAAAAAAATCTGGAAAATCTCTAAATATTTAAAAATTAAGTCATAAACTTCTAAATAACTCGGGTCAAAAAAGAAATCAAAAGTAAATCAGAATGTAGTTCAAACTTACTGAAAATGAGAACAGATCACATAAAAACTGTGTAATGCAGCTTCAGAGCACTTATATGGAATCAAACACTTAGATTAGAAAGGTCCTAAATCAATGAAGCTGCAGCTCCCTTCTTAAGAAAGTAGAAAAATAAAAGCAAATGAAACTTTAGTAAGCAGAAGTAATAATAAAGATCTGGTAGAAAGAAACAGAAAACAGAAGAGTAAATGGGCAAAATAAAATAAACCAACAGCTAATTCAAAAATCAATGAAGTAGATAAAAACCAGCCAGATAAACAAGGTAAAAAAAGACAGATAAAAATTACCAGTATCAGAAATGAGAGATGTACTATCACTATAGATTCTAGAGCTAGTAAGAGGATTAATAAAGGGACTGGGGTTGTGGTTCAGTGGTAGAACACACGCCTAATGCGTGAAGCACTGGGTTCGATCCTCAGCACCACATATAAATAAATAAATAATAAAGGTATTGTGTCCACCTACAACTAAAAAAAATCTTTAAAAAAGGATTAATAAAGAAATTATTCAACAGCACATATAAATGAACAAATTTCTAGAAAAAAAGTTCCCCAAGGAAAAACAGAAAACCTAAACACTCCTATAATTAATAAAGAAATTAAATTTGTAATTTAAAACTTAAACAAAGAATCTCCAAGCCCAAGTCACCGGCAAATTGTACCAAGTATTTTAAAAAGAATATTATCAATTTTCTGCTAATTCTGCAAGAAAAATGTAGAAGGAGAATTCTTCCCAAATCACTCTATTATAGACTAATACTTGATCTTGATAACAAAACCAAAGACATTATAAGGAAAGAAAACTTGAATACAATATTCCTCATGAAAATAGGTGGAAAAATTTTAAACAAAATTTTAGCTAATCAAATCCAATATGTGAAAGGATAACACCAAATAAGGACAATGACCAAATAAGAGTATATTTCAAATAAGAAAGTTGACTTAAAATTTGAAGATAAAACAATGTTATTCAATATATTAACAAACTAAAAAAAGAAAATCACAATCCCCCAAAATTCTCAGCAAACTAGGAATACCACACCTGATAAAAGATATCTACCAAAAAAAAAAAAAAAAAGCCTTACATAAGAATGAAGAACTGATCACCTCCCACCTGAGATCAGAAACAAGACAAAAAATGTCCACTCTAAATATTTTTACTTAAAACTGTAGTTGAGGCAGGGAAGATAGGAGGGGGCAACATTCTGTTTGGAAAAAAAGAAGTAAGACAATATTTCTGTATAGAAAATGTGATGTAATCTACAAAAAAACTACTAGATATAACAAATGATACTAATAAGGTTACAGTTCTGATAAAATATCAATATACAAAAATAAATTATGTTTATATATACTAGCAACCAACTGGAAATTGAAATTTTTTAAAAATTTACAACAGCAGAATTATGGGATAATTCTGCCAAATGCTATGTTAAGATCTATACACTGAAAACAGTAGTTCTGTTGAAAAGATTTTTTTTTAAGGAACATGTTGTATTCGTATGTTGAAACACTCACTGATATCATCACAATCTTCCCCAAATTATCTACAGACTCAAGAACATTCCAATCAAAATGCAAGTAGGCTTTGTGTAGAAATTAACAAATTTATTATAAAATTTATATGGAAACACAAAGAATCTACAATGATGAAACAATTTTGAAAAAAGAATGAAGTTGGAAAACTAGCACTATCTGATTTCAAGACTATTATAAAACTGTAACAATAAAGACAGTATGGTACTGAAATGAAAACAGATCAATAAAACAGAAATAGACATGTTTATGGATAACTGATTTTCAGTAAAAGTAAAAAGATAACTCAGTAGAGAAAAGAGCCCTCAACAGCTGAGAACATTAGCTATGTAGAAAAGAAAACACACCAACCTTCAATTCATATTCTGTAACATATCAATAAATTAACTCAAAATTGGATCATAGACTTAAAGGTAAAATCTAAAACCATACAACTTCTAGAAGCACGAGAAATAAGCGGGGAGCTAATAAAAGCAACAACACAGATGGATTTCAAATCTCACCAAGTCAAGGCAAAGTTTTCACCAATAAACATGAGGAAGAAATACCTATATTAAGTGTGCCTAAGGATAAAATAAAGAGAGAGAGAGAATGAGAACATACCATTGCCATATTTCAAGATGTGTTTTACATGTCAGAGTGACTATGATCAACTATACTAGCTTCCCATGAAAGAGACTTAAAAGTAACATACTTATTTTTTACTTACAAATGTCCCAGAAACAAAAGAAGAAAATATGAACTTTCAAGTGAAAAATACTCAATCAACAATGAACAAACAAGGTGACAGTTCCACAGCTGACCCAATAACTTACCTGGTCATATCCATAAGGCCTCTGCTGGGGTGGCTGGGGTGGTCCAGGTTGTGTTGGTCTATAACCCCCATACTGCTGACCTTGTCCTTGTGGATAGTTAGGATACTGAGGACCTGGACCACCCTGTGAAGGACCTATAAAATAATTCACAAAGACAAGTCTAGGCAAAAATATAGTACGTTTCTAGAATTTGAGAAGGGTTTTAAATTAGATGTTACTATATTTTCATATCTAAACTACAAAGGAAAGTTTGGTACCAAGATTTTCCAAAATGCTTTGTGAAATAAATTTCAATGGTTGTAAGAGTGGAAATACTCTAATGCTGCTTCAATAAAAACTATTTTGTGTTATGTCCTAGATATTAGTAAATGTATAAAATAAAATGGGGAAGAAATACTCAAGGAATTATGAAGTATAATAACAATTAATTTACACACTGAAAATTCATAATTTGTAATGGAAAGTTAACTGCAAGCAAGCAAGAAACAAAAGAAAAAGATGTAGATTCAAAGAAAAATTATGAAATAATTTCAAAATATAGACCAAGCATTGATTAACATATGCCATCACCAAAGGAATCCTATGGCTATACTCTATATCAGTAAACTTATTAGACAGTATTTTAAAACAGAAACTAAAAATCTGAAAAGTCACAGGTTGAATATGAAAAAACTTGATTCAAAAGTTACTCTGAAAAATGGAGTTCTACTCAGCCATAAAGAAGAATGAAATAATGCCATTTGCTGGTAAATGAATGGAAATGGAGTGAAATAAGTTGAGATTCAGAAAATTAAGAGAAGAACATTTCCTCATGTGTTAAAGCTAAAGCAAAATAAGGGAAGGAAGGTGGCAGAGAACAAGACTGGACATCAGAAAGATATATGGTAATCAGTAGAATAGAAGGAGAACAGGAGGAAGGGAGGAAAGAAGGAAACTAACCGTTTAACAATAGCTTGTTATATACATATATAAATGTACCAAAAAGAATTTTACCTGTGTATATATGTAGAAAATGCCAATCAAAAATAAATAAATAAAGTAGTGAAAGGAAGTTCAACAGAGGAGAGAGAAAATAGGAGAATGGAAAAGAAAAGGGGAAGGGAGAAGAATGGAGAATAAAATAAAATTCCTTGCATGTCTTATCTTGTCAAAATGAACCCAAATACTATGCATAATTTTAATGCTATAATTTTTTTAAAAAAAGGTTACTCTGAGAATCAATCACCTTTTATACTTAACCCACAAAAATGATTTCAAGTTCCAGAGATAGCAAGGAATTAATTTGGTGTGCTAAACAAATGTGTGTATTTTAGAAATTCTACTCTTATCTACTGTAAAGAATGCTTTATAAAGCATAAGCTAAAAGCTTTGACACTTCAATGTTTTCTGCCAGTCATTCAAAACCAGGCATAAAAACAATGACTACAGAAGAAAGTGTCAACAGAAAACAATAAATTTCCAATTTTAAATAAATCCAATCATCTATCATTTACTATATCGTCATTTATTAAAACTTTAAATTTTCTATTAAATCAATTAACTTTTCTTTAACCCTCTCTTCTGAATGAGGATTATGTTTCTCCTAAGTCAATGAATTTGCCTGATTAAGTCACATCACATTTGTTCTTATGCAAATGCAATAAAATCAGAATATTCTATTTATTCCAAATACAAACACTAAATAGTCATGAAGGGGAGAGGTAAACAAGTTCCTTTGTTTATTTGTTGTCATTTTGTTTGTTTTGTACTGGAGATTGAACCCAGGTCCTCTTTACTACTGAGCTACATTCCCAGCCCTTTTTATTTTTTATTTTGAGACAGGGTCTCACTAAGTTGCTAAGGCTGGTATTGAATTTGTAATCCTCCTGCTTCAGCCTCCTGAGTCACTGAAATTACAGGTTCGAGGCATCATGCCAAACTTCTTTGTTAAATAAAAATAATAAATGCATGGAATAGTTCTAAAGACAGATCTAGAATCAAGGAACCACAGCTTCTCTTCTTTAGGAATATACCTGATTCCCAATATCAGTTCTAATGTTTATGTTGAAAGGGCAAGAGAATTTCATCCTGATCTTGGATTTTTAGATTTTCTATCATATGTAGACGAAGGTGCCAGTAGGAATAGCAGGGCTTAAATCAATTACTATAAACAGTAAGTTATGACTGATGTGAAAAAGAGACCAAGTTAGCAAGTGGTGGTATTAGTATTAAAAAGCAGCTACTTCTATGTTATTAAACCTTATTTTCTAAAATGACTATAGTAGCCTAAAATTTAAGACTGAGATAGCAGGTCCCCATCATTCAGTGTTACTTATATATTTATTGTTGGAACCAGAAATTTAATCTAGAGGAATTTAACCACTTAAGAAACATTCCCAGCCCCACTTTTTTCTATTCTATTTTGATACAGCGCCTCACTAAGTTATTGATGCTGATGATGAATTCATGATCCTCCTGCCTCAGCTCACTGAGCTGCTTGGCTTACAGGCATGCACCACCATACCCAGCTCAATGTTATTTTTTGTAGTTAACAGTTATTCTTTTTTAAAAACAAATTTGCTAAGCAAGTTATGTACATATAGTTAATTCTAATCCCAATCATTAGTTTTCCAAACACATATAAAGTTATTGGCTGGTCATGAATACCAACTAGGTCTGAGAATTCCTTTTTCTTGTCTTTTAAATGACTACACATCTTAACTTTGGTCAATTAACTACCTTTAGTTTGTGATCTTTGGATGATTATTATTATCTAAGAGGAATATTTTAAACAAATGCTCTAATAGGAGACTAGGCTAAACCTATGACTTTTAAAAACTAATTCTTATAAAACTAAATGTTAAATATCTCCACTTTCATATTTCAAAAAAGAAATCATCACATTGGGATGGGGGGAATAAAAATTGCTAAAAGTTATTACCATAGCCCTGCTGCTGTCCTGGGTAGCCCTGCTGCCCTGGGTACTGCTGCTGCTGGGGTGGATATCCTTGTTGTGGAGGGGGTCCCTGGTAAGCATCCTGTTGTTGGCCATATTGTGAATTTCCTAAAGGATAATTGGAGAAGAGGAAAAAAAAAAACACTGAGAAGTTTGCTGAATTAACTTTTTCCCTCTAAGATGCATAGCCAACAACACAAGAACAAAATAAAATGCCATATTGATTTTTAAAAGTTAACAAAACAAAGAAAAACTCAAACCAAACAGAAGGATTTCGGCCAAACAAACTGCAGTTAAAGCCAATTTTGCAAGGTTGAACTGCAGCATTTTCAGCGTCTCTGCCATACGAGCATTACATTTACTGGAACATCACAGTCATAAGATCATGACTATGCTAAATAAAATAAAAAAGACAAAATTAAAGACAGCTACAAGAGCACACACTAGCTACACAAGATCAGCAAGCTGTTTCCTAAAGGCACTATACTTATATGTAAAATTATACATATGTAAACACACACGAGGGGGAAAAAAATTGGATTGATGGGTTTATGTTCAAATAGAAAATTTCCACTGAGGAAAAAATTATTTTTAAATGTTTTAGTCTTTTTATTGTTGTTAGAAATGGCAAGTCATGGTTATACATTTTAAATATTTGTAAGGAAATTATTTTGATTGTTTTGGGCTCCCTATAACTTTTAAGACAGCCAGCAACTAGTATTCTACAAGAGCTTTGCATGGGTAGAAGTTGTCTTATGCAAGAATTTTCATTCCTGTAGAAGGGGATATATATGTATGTGTGTGAAGGTATATAGATACCTCCTTCGTAGTAATGTTGTGAGGAATCCTCATAAGGCCTATCGTAGCCTTGTTCAGGATACGACGGTTGCTGATAACCGTAATCATTATGACCTACATCAATTCGACAAGAGACAGGAAGAAACGTTAATGGCCACTGAGTGAAAACCCTAAAAATATTTAAACTTTCAGATAAAATTGAAAAAAAGAAAAAGAAATGGAAATACATAAAAAATAATTTCAATTGCATTAGCCAAATATTTACAAATGTGACTGTTTTCATATTGAGATAACGTGCAATTTTTTTAAAGCAAAAAGCAGTAGTTTTAGAAACATTACACTTATAGACTTGACTCTGATATTCCTCATTGAGGAGGGAAAAACTTTATCTTCTTTTTTTTTTTAAGAGAATGAAAGCATTTAGGCCTTTCACATGTAAATAACTTGAATTAAATTAGAATGAACAAAAGAAGCAATTATCATATTTTGTCAAACACCTGTTCTGCTGGTCTCCAATTCCACAGCATATGCTAAAAACAATGCAAAATATAAAAGAGCTCCATAACTTTTTTCCCCTGAAAGAAACTGAAACCAATTTTTTCACACTCTTAACATTTTCTCACATAATCTCAAAGTGTTTTCAGGTGCAAAATATATTTATTAATGCTGCCACTTTAGAAGTCTTTAGAAAATATTTCTGGAGTACCATAAACATATACCTTCTTAAAATTAACAGTGTTAAATTCTAGGGTACACCTTCAATTTTAAGAAATAATAAATTTCACCTGTAAGATAACTAGATTCTATTTTCATCCTTTAAATAAATTTCACTAAATGTAGAAAACGACTTTTCAAGTTGCTAAAATCTGAACTGAATTTTACAAGAATGTCTAATTATAGAAGAAAGAATATGGTTAATGAATAAATATTATACTCAGTGCTCTAACATTTGAATATTCCCAAACCACTACGTAATTATCTATATCAAAGGTAGGCAAACTGTGTCCTGTAGGCTTTATATAACCAGTGGCCTATTTTTGTAAATAAAGTTTTATTGTAATATAGTCATGGCCATTCATTTAAGTACTATGTCAAACTGCTTTCATAAAAAAAGTAAGGATTCAGTGGTTGAGACCAAGACAATATGTCCTACCAAGACTAAAAAATTTATTATCTGGCCCTTTGCAGAAAAAGTTTGCCAACTCCTCATCTACGTTACTATCTGGACATGGGGAAAAAAATATCCAATGCTGTTTAAGAAAATAATTGTTGCTATAAGTGGAATATTTAATGCATATATCAAGACATACTTATATACATTAATGCAAAAATGGTACTGTACAAATAAAAAATCCACTACTGTAATAAAAAAGTACAATAGCCTTAAGGTTTTGATATTTACAAAAATAACATACCTATCTATTTTGAATAGAAAGGTCATATTTATAATCAGGCAAATTTCACATTTCAGGAAATACTTAGGACCCAAAAAAATAAGTTCAACTAAATCATTTAAAAATTAAACAAGTAAAATAATCACTAACTTCAACAATATAACTTAACAAAGTTGATTTCAACTCTTTAAAAATCTATAGTCCATACTAAAATTACTAAGTTTTTTTAAGAAAAAGCTAAATACGATGTGTACATATGAAATAAAAAATAAAAAAGCCAACTTTCTAAATAATTCATGGCAAGAAAAATCTGAGATCAAAAAATACATCATTCTCTAAACAAGAATAATCCACATATGTCATTATCACTAATAAACATTTAATGATGTAAATATTATAGATGGTTGCCCTTCCTGTAATATTTAGAGCCTCTGTGGTAAAAATCAGTGTCTTTAGAGTACCAATGTACCTTTCTTTATATTAATACACTTTAAGTTTCCCTAATTGTATTTCAAATTGTTAAAATCTGAACTAAATTTTACAAGAATATCTAATTACAGAAAGAAGAATATAGTTAAATATACTCCATGCTCTAACATTTGAATATTCCCAAACCAGTTTTTGTGAAACAATTTTTCAAATACACCAAATTATATCTTCTTGCTAGCTTACATTAGTATCTAGTCAACAGCTCCTGATGCTTTAGCTTTAAAATTCTCAGTTTCTCTACTAAGTAACTTAAATATGCCAAAGGAGTTTACTATGAATGAATTTTCTGGGAAATCATTTCATAATAAGACAAATTATTTTATAATATGACTACATCTTGACTTATCATATCTACAGATTTGGATTATTTTTTCTTCAAAATTACATTGTAAGAATTTTCAAACAAAGAAATATTTAAAAAACTGCACAGTGAAAACCTACTTGTATACTTTTATTATTACTAATTAGATTTTCTTAAAATGTGATCTTTACTAATCATTTTTTCACACTCTACCTTCCCTCTTTAAAAACAAAACAAAAGAAACCCACTAAGCTGAATAACTAAAAATCTGGTTTCTAAATTATCTTGCTTATTCTACTAAATCTATACAAATCTATATATCCTGTGATAGAGTACAGTCCCCCTAATTCTTCTCAAATCCAACACTAATGTACACAACAGAACATTGTTCTTTGAGAAGTATGCAATGTTAACTGATATTCGAGAACTATATTCTCCATGTATTTATACAATGTATAAAAGTAAACCAATAGCTGAATTTTATAGTATGTGAATTGTATCTTGATAAAGCTGTTATTTAAAAAAAAGTAAATCAATAACATTCGCTTCAGTTCAAATGAGCAATCACAGATATGAAAGGATCCTCTTATATACAAAAAGGATTCCAATGACAGAATGTGATTCCTGATGGTACTAATGGAATAGCTACTCAAAATATACTTTGAATTAGGTTATAAACTAATACTTAAATTACTAAAGTGTTTCTAAATTCAGAAGAAACAAATTGATAGTTTCTTCATCTTCACTGTCTACATTAATGTCGGGCAGGGATAGAAAATGGGAAGGTTAACGTTAGGAGAGATTACCATCAGGGTAATATTGCTGGTTCATGCCTTCTGGAGGACCTTGTCCACCATGACTGTATTGGTCCCCATAATAGTCTTCCTGGCCTGAGTACTGCTGTGGTGGGCCTGAAAAACCACAACCAGTCAAGATGTAAATAATTCGTTCTCTGTCATCAAAGGCTTTCTATTCTGATGTAATGAGAGATTATTTTTCAGATGCAGATTCCCCTCCAACACTTTGGCATTTCTGGTACTTTTAATTATTCATATACACACACAAACATAGAAACACAGTAATTCTACATACCACATTTACTAAAATTAACGTTAAGACCACACATGCAATATCAAACAAAACAACTCAGAAAAAACAAATACTAAGTTCTTAAAAATAGGTTCAACTTAGTAGAAGATTAATTTCCTTTTCATTTTGATATTAGAGCACATCAAGATAAAATTGGGCTTGTTCCTAGCCATATATTCTAAACTTCTAAAAGAGAAAACAGTATTTCCTGATGCAAATTAGCAAGTTTTTGATATAAAAATTTTAGGATAAGAGAAAGATGTGTATCAGGAAGTTCCTATTTATTTAATGACTCTTAGGACCCTTCATACCTACTACATCCACTGTCTTTGGAGGTGGGGGAATAACAACAAAAAACCCCGACTATGCCTAGACAAAAAGTTCACTAAACTCAAAGCCTTTCAATTACTGTTATTAATATTAAGCAGGAAATTTTCCAAATGTAATCTTACCCTGTTGAGGTGGTCTATAGGGAGGAATCTGTCTCTGACCCATCATATGATTGCCTTGGTTAACTTGACCCATCATTCCCATGGGTGGCTGCTGTCCTTGGTAATGCTGCCCACCTCCTTGTGGCATATTGTATTGCTGAGAAGGGGGCTGCTGATGCATCATTGGACCTAAAAATAAACATTATGCACATAATTTTTTTTGCACAGAATTTTAACATCTTCAGAGAATTACAAGATTCTGTTTATAATACAAAATATATAATAAACATAATAAAATCAACTTAAAAGCAAATCTTTGAATTAAAGCTCCCACACCTTAAAAAACCCTATAAATAAGGATATAAACAACCAATATATGGTAGTTGACCCCTAGAGCAGTATTCTAGTCATTCAATAAATAAATAAAGACAAAATAGATAAAATATATGAATATCTTGAATGTATATATTTTCCATGTTCTAACTAATATTTACCTATACCACCTTTTTAGAAATACACAAGTCAGTAGTCAAATGAAGAGAAATAAATCAAATTCCTGGATTTCTATTTTGTTTTATTTTGAATAGCCACTTAATAATGACAGAAAAGGTAATTATACAAACATTCGCAAACACATCAGTAGAATTTCATAAATTTAATTTTAGGACTGGGGACTGAACCCAGGGGCACATTGGAGCCATATCCCCAGTTCTTTTTATTTTGAGATAGGGCCTCACTAAATTGCTGAGGCTGATCTTGAATTTGCAATCCTCTTCCTTCAGCCTCCTGAGTCACTGCCAGTCTACTGTTTATACAGCTACAAATACTCCCTCCTTGACTGTCCTGGGGACAATTTAAGAAGAAAGTATAAAAGGCAAAGAAACAATCAAGAGCCTGGAAAAGTTTTACAGGAAAACCTGCCTAGAAGAGCCAAGAGCTCATCATTCAACTATTTAAATAAACAACCGAAAACAATGCAAAGCAAAATCACCTCTTTAAAAGTATTACTGACCTATCATAATAGTAACAAAGTAAGCAGAAATACTTTCTAAGTAAAGAAATATTTTATCCAAAGGAATGCTCTCTCAAAGCTAATGTTTTTCTCCTATTCATCTTATTCTGTTCTACTTTTTTTTCCAAATTCTTCTTTTCCTTTTAATTTTATCATTGTAAAATAAGTCTTTTCAAAAGTTACTCCCGGCCCTTTTTTCAACAAGGAAATAAACTCTTAATAATAGGAACTAAGTAGCTCAGTGAGAGTAGAGAGGAAGAAAACTTAACATTTAATGCACAGTTACACTGCCAGTTACATGCTTTCACATTCATTTCCTATAAACCCCTAACAACTAACTACCAGACAACAATCCCAAATTGTTTTTTTTTTTTAAATTTCAAATTTTCAGCCAAGAAATCCAAAGATCAAGATTATATAACTAATAGACACTAGTTGGGACTAAGACAAATCTCAAATCTGATTTCAAAGCATATACCTGTTCCACTATTTTTCATTAGCTCTACTAAAAAAAATAAGCTATATTTGGTCTGTAGTTCAGAAACAAGTTTTGCTGTAAAAATGTTCTAGGGCTGGGGTTGTGGCTCAGTGGTAGAGCGCTTGCCTAGTATGTGTGAGGCACTGGGTTCGATCCTCAGCACCACAGATAAATAAATAAATAAAATAAAGGTATTGCATTCAGAAAAAAAAGTTCTAAGACCATAATGAGCTTAACTGAGGTTACAATTTCAAGTATATTTTATATATAATTAAGTACTGAAACTAAGAGTCACAGTATAATAGGCAACCTGATTGAGTATTTGTGTAATTTATCTTCAGGAAATGAAGGTTTTGCTGTGTCTTTCTTCTCCAACACTGTCTGAAAACCTCTTGCCTTAACTGAAAGTAGCAATACAACTAGTGTATACTCTATGCATTGAAACCAAAATTAAAAAGAAAAACCATAATAACTGGAGGGGGGGGATCCAAAAAGATACATAATAAAATTCTAAGCTTTGCTCTAAAGGAGAAAAGTAATTCTAGCTTAAACTCTAGACAGCAAAGACCATGCTGCTTGTGCTTTATCTTTTGGGACCATCAGCAATTCCAATCCCAAAGAGCTCAATTACCACCCTTCCCTTATTCTCAGTCACTTTTCTCCTTCTGAGGATCCTAACATCATTCAGGATCAAGCCTAAAACCACAGAGAATGAACAGGCTTGCTCTACTATAAAAACGTACTTTTCATTGTTTCCTTGAAGACTTACCCACTAAAGATAAAAAATTACGATTTTATAACTTCAATTCTGATTGTTTAGGAAACATTTTCTTTATGATAAAGAAATATGCTACAGTGGTAATGTGTGAGTATCATCTCCTGAGACACTAATGAAAATAAGAGCTAAATCTCAAAAGACTACCCCAAAGTAAGTTTCAAAAATGTACACTATAGAGTAAAATAAAACTACAAAATGAGTCTATTATAAATAACCATTTTCTGTGAATAATAGCATTATATGTTATTATATGCTTAAGGGATATTCCTCATATTTTCCTTAAACCATTTTGATGTTAAGATGCACTATAAATGGTAGCGCGCTCGCCTGGCATGCGTGCGGCCCGGGTTCGATCCTCAGCACCACATACAAAGATGTTGTGTCTGCCGAAAACTAAGAAATAAATATTAAAAAATTCTCTTTAAAAAAAAAAAAAAGATGCACTATAAAGTATAATATATGAAGACTCTTACTAATATCTTAATTACTAAGAAAATACTTTTTACAAGGACATAAAACAAAAAATTACCATGTTATTTACTTCCATTTTGAATTTTATACCCTTCTAGATATTCTACAGAAATAATGGCCATATCTTAAAACATAAAATATTCCCCAAATTACTGTACTTTATATTACTGAAATTCTTGATTCCACTGAGATGGTTAATACTTAGTTTTATCTGAGTCAGAAAGAATTTTCTTAAAAGAGTAAGCTGAGGATCGAATTTGAGTACTTCTTATATACCAGACGATGGGCCAAAAGCCAACTGGCACAAAGATCTGACAGGAATTACCACAATCTCAATGACTTACAATTATATAGATCAAGAAGAAAAAAGGTTTTACAAACATCATTTTAATTAATCTGTGAAGAGTTTTGAAACAATATTTTAAAAATATTCTGACTTATTCACTTATTCATATCTGTAGATTCAAACCAACACACTAAAATTCTATAAATTGTTTCATTAATCTAAGAATTATTTCAACAACATAGTTAAAAATGATAACTAACATTAAATGAGCACTTATTATGAGCCATGAACTAAGCTAAAATCTTTATATATATTATTTATCCTCCCCAACCCTTACGAAAACAGGTATTATCAACTTAATTTCCCTAAAATATAAGAAATTTCCTCAATTTACCAATAATTATAAGAATCAGCATTGATTCTATAAGGAAACTGTTGACAATCATTATTTTCATTTTCACATTTTATCATTTACTATTCATATTTTACTACTTGTTCCTTAACCAATTATTCTCAAAATAAGCCATTTATAGCTCAAGTACAGTACTAATAGTTGGTTTACAAGAGAAAAATTCCTGTATTCTAGCAAACTCAAGTAGCTACACTACTATATGTTTAAGCAGTCATTTAAAATGAAAAAAAAGATTCTCTACATAACTAAATTATACGTCTGTCCACATCAAGAATTTTAAATAGTTCACAGTCAGATGTTTGGACATAATACCAAGGATAAACGAACAAAAGCTTAGTAAGAAAATGTACAATTATCCCAGAAACTTAGTAGCTAGGCACAAACTTAGCTGGTTACTTACCTAAGTAACTAATGAAAAATAAAACCATGATACATTTTAGTTAGTAAAAAGAACAACTCATTAAGTGATACAAACAAAGAACAACTCATTAAGTGATACAAACTTTTTTGACTAGGTGCAGTGGGGCATGTAATCTCAGCTACTTGAGAGGCTGAAGCAGAGGATCATAAATTCGAAACCAGCCTCAGCAACTTAGCGACACCTTGTCTCAAAATAAGAAATAAAAAGGAGTAGGGATAGATGTAGCTCAGTTGTAAAATGCCCCTGGGTTCAATCCATAGGAGAAGGCGGGGGGAGGTTTTTTTTAATAACATGAAATTTTTACAGATATTCTCATAGAAGTATTAAAAGTTATGCACAATATCATCAATGTTTTGTTATCATTTGTTTCTTTAGTGACACAGATCATCTTATATGCAGTTATTCACATTCCCCGTTCCTTAAAGTTGTGATTCTCAGCCTTAAATGAATCTGTCCTCCAGAGGACATTTAGCAAAATCTGGTGAAAGTTTTAGTTGTCACAACTCCAGGGTTGGAGAAGGGGAGCCGGGAGGAACATGGAGGGAAGAACAGGGGATGTACTGGGGAATGAAAATGAACAAATTATACTGTTTTATTGTTTACATGTATGAATATATTACAACAAATCCCACTGTTATATATAATTATAATGTGTCAATAAAAAGGGAGAAAAAGATTTAAAAAACTGGGGGGTCGGGGTGCAATTTTCATCTAGTATGCAGAGGAAAGAAATACTGCTAAACATTCCATAATGCACTGGACAGGTTCCCACAAGAAAGAATTATCCACCTCAAAATATCAATAAAGCTGAGTTAAGAAATCATTAATTTCTCAAGGGCATAATTTTAATTCACAGGGCTTTTTATACACTAGGCTGGGAGTTAGACTATATATTTAACTTCCTCATGATTGAGAACTGGGAAAAGGATGTGTAGTGAATTAATAAATCCAGCAAAATAAAAGGTTATGCTATTTAGATAACTCTTCTTAAAAGGATTCCTCTTAAATAGTTTCAACTGTATTACACAATAGTGATTTTTAAAAAAAAAGTCACTGGCAAACATATGTTGTTCACTGAAATGAGTTCCAAAAGATCTACATTTATGTGGCACATGTATCTCTGTTGTGAAGACCCTAACTTACCCAACCAGATAGCCACGGAGCTAGGCTACATTAGAATACCTAGCTTTGTTACTGAGCAGGAAAGTCAGAAAATTATGAATCATCTGGCAAAGAATAGATTATTCTAACCAGAAAAATTCTGAAGGAATAGACTACAAATAAGCAAGACTTTTCATATTTATTAAAATGTAATTTGTAAAGCACATTTTATAACTCAAGACAATTACACTTCCTGGGTACATTTCTCAGAGAAATGAAAATTAATGTCCAGTAAAAAATATGGACACATATGATTATCCATAGCATCTTTATTTGTAAAAACCCCAAAACTATAAGCAATTAAAATGTTCCTCAATAGATGAAAGGCCAAGGTCTGAGGATGTAGCTCAGTGGAAGAGTGCTTGCCTAGCATGCATGAAGCACTGGGTTCGATCCTCAGCACCACATAAAAATAAACAAATAAAATAAAGGCATTCTGTCCATCTACAAATACAAATACAAATATATATATATATAAGGCCAAACTGTAGTACATCCATACCATGGAGTACTACTCAACAATAAAAATAAATAAACCGATACTATATGAAACAATTTGGAAAAAAACCAAAGGTATTAATTATGCTGTGAACAATCTCAAAAGGTCAAACACTGTATAATTCCATCTATTCAATATTCTCAAAATAACAAAATTAAGAAATGAGGAAAGAGTAACAGGAGTTTTCAGCAAATAGAGCTAGCTGGGGCCAAGGTACACAGAACATCTCTATTTCATCTTTGCAACTTCCTGTGAACCCTTAAAATAATGAACCTGAATTCTGCTCAGTTACTGTTTTAAGTGAAACTCACTTGGATTTTATTTCCCAAACCCAGAAGATTTTTATATTATCCATTTATCCATTTTACCTGATAGTTAACTAACAAGGCCTTCTTTGTTTCATTCTTGGAATGAAAGCTGATAGATGACAATATCAGAAAGAAGAAAGTTGATTTATCTAACTTGTTATGGCAGGAGAACACATATCTAGCTAATCAGTCAATCAACAAATAGGACAAAATAGTGAACAAACAAAACACAGTTCCTGATTTCTAAGAACTGAAGAGTCTAGGGGGAAATAAACAAATATTTATAAATAATTACATTTACATAACTATAAGTTTGCTGCTACAAATAGCCTAAGTACAGACTACTATACTTAACTGGACTTATTTAAGGAATAATTTAAAACTTACATACCAAGATTAGAGATCATCCTTATTTTGTGCTCTATGTTTTGTTTTGTTTTTTGTATTTTTAGGTTTTTTTCATATTAAACATTATTTTATAACTAGAAAAAATGTATAGGGGAAAAATCATGACCTTGAAAAATTTATTCAACATAGGCAATACTGATTCAAAGGTATAAACAAAATATATAGTCTGAACTACAATGTAATGGCTATAATAAACCTAAAATTCTTTGTAACAGAAACTTGCAATATTAGCAGTATTTCAGAGACTTGCTGATTTTAACAGTGAAAAGAAATGAAGGTATACACAATTCTCATTCAACCAAAACACTAGAGATCAAATATGACATTTACATGGAGTATTTAAAATATTTTTCATTTTAAATTTTCTATGTCATACTTAATATTCAGTATATATATTCAGTAACATCAAGGCAGAAGTGTGACCAGTCTTGGGAACCATCCCCTATAATTTCACAAAAGTGAGGGCCAATATTAGGGACCATCCCCTATAATTTCAACCCCTAAAAGTAATTATTTTATGTTACATAACATCACAATACTTATTACTATATTAAATAAGATATATGTATATTATGTGTACATTATATTACACACAAACACACACACACAAACAATTGGGGATTCCTATAGCTCCTGACTCGGGATTATGATATGGATTCATAGAGCAGGGATTATGACTAGAGACTGAGATCAACCATGTGGGCAATCAGTTAAACCTACATAATAAAGCCCTAATAAAAAATCTTTTAACATCAAGGCTCAGATGAACCCTACTGGTTAGCAATACTCTGTATCATCACATGTCCATGCCAGGAGAGAAAGCATCCTGACTGCTTCAGGAGAAAATAATGTAAACACTGCATTGGGTACCACTTCTGGGCTCCGCACTATGCATTTCTTGCCTTAACTAATGTAAATCTGTATACTTTCTCTGTAATAAATTCTATCTATGAGTGTAACAGCACTCAGTGAGTTCTGTGAATCCTTCCAAAGACATGATTGAACCAGAGGATGGTTTAGGGAACCCTTGAACTTGTAGTTGGTGTCAGAAATAAGGCCAGACTAGGAGGTCATCCCCTATAATTTCACAATTGACTAAAATTTCAGTTAGCTTCAGAGCTAAGGGTAGTCCTAGGAACTGTACCATCTAACTCCTCACAGTGACTCAAATGAATGGCTCTTGCAATTGTGCCTCATCTTTCTCTCCTGCATCATCAATTTCCCCTCTAATGTATCATTCCTATCATATAATACAAGACTTAACATCTTCCCACATTTTAAAAAATATTTCTTGACATAATATCGTCTTCTGGCTATTAATCCTTTTTTACCCCTCCTGTATCAAAAAATAACTAGAAATAATTGTACTCACTGTTACCATTTTTTCTCTTCCAATTTTCTCATGAACATATCAGTCAGGCTTCTGCCCCAATCCCTCCATAAAACTGTCCATCTTTGTCATAAAATCCAAGTTATTTTTCAATCCTCACCTCACCTGCTCACACAATTCTCTGATTTTAAAAACTAGTACCTTAGCTTCTAAGAAACTAAGGCTTCCCTCCCAACTTACCAGCTAGTCCTATTTAGTCTAAGCTTCCATGTTAAAATGTGGTAATAATCGTCAGATTTTTTTTTCCTTCCTATTATCTACTTGTTAAATAATGTATGTCTTCTAATACCATAGCTTTTAATACACTCACTTCTCCCTTAAGTCAACACTCTTAATTTTTTAAGTAATAACACTAAAAAAGAAAAAGTTCCATTGTGAACATACTTAGGGTAACCAAATCAAATTGGTTTCTTTCCTGTAGGGAATCTCAGACCTGTTAATATGCTAATAAGCATGCTGAATAAGCATTTTACCAATAATTACTAAAATCTAGGCCACAATTTTGAAAGTTTAGAATCAACATTCTTCTACAATTAGAAAATAACTATATTTTTTTTCATGAAAATAATATTATCATTTTCAGAATCCTTCTGCTGGAATAAACCACTTCAAAAAACTAAACTGCCATACCTTAAAAATGAACAAAATGTTTGACTTATGTGAAATTCATATAATTTGAACAGCTTTAATCTATAAAGAACCCCTTCAAATTAATAATGGAGGTATAAACCACACAATATAGAACATGAAGAGGCAATTCACAGAAAACCACAAATGGCAAATAACTGAAGAAGTTCAGAATCTTCTCTAATAATCAAAGAAATAAAAGTTAAGAGGACTGCTAGATCCAGCAGTGCACAACTATAATCCCAGCGACTCATGGTGCTGAAGCAGGAGGAAAGCCTCAGAGACTTAGCAAGACCCTGTCTCAAAATCAAATGTAAATGACTGAGATGTAGTTCAGAAGTAGAATGCTCTTGGGCATATAATATATATATATAAATATATATATATATATATATATATATATTTATATATGTTTTTATATGTTCAGCAAAGATTAAAAAAATTAATACCATAGATATGTAGTGAAATCAGCACTTCCATATACTCTAGGGATGTGACCTCACACATCCTTTACATCTTTATTGAAAATAACTTCTCTCAAATATTTTAAATTCTCATGTATTTTATCCTGACAATTCTATTCCAGAATTTGTCTTATGAAAATCTAACACAACTATTCAAACAAAAATTTTTCTTCCTGAATTATTTGTAACAATAAAAAGACTAGAAAAATGTTTTAAAAGTAGATATAGTTAGGCTAAAATATATTCCAGGTTCATACAAATAATAATACTATTTTAGAAATGAGGTAGATTTATATATACTAATAGCAAAAAGGCACAAGGAAACATACCTATTACAATAGGTATGCAGAATTAAATGTTAAACTGTCCTACTACTCTAATGTCAAGCCTCTGAATCAGTCTAATCAAAGAGCACACTAATAAAAAGCATGGTATTTAAAAACCATGGATTTGGAACTTACCATTTAAATGAATCAAGACTTTCTTAATACTGTTCAAAACAAAACCAAAACCAGAAATAAACTAGATGCTATGAATAAAATGACAGTTGATAAAACAATCTCAAATTTTTGTGGCAATTTAAAAAGAAAAAACTTGATTATTCTAACCAACTGATATTTTAGAAATTATGCAATCAGTGAATCAGGATGTTTAAATGCACCATTATTTAATCTTTCACTTTAAGAAAGTAATCAATTTAGTCCAAAGATCCTGCCAAGATATATGAGTTCAAAAAGAATTATTTACATGGAATTTGTAAAACAAATGTAACAATTGGTGACACCCCCTTTCCTTTTGAATACATAATTAGTAAAATTCTGGAAATAAGGAAAGCTACAATTAATAATGTCTGGGAATGAAAAATAAGCTGATTCTATCAAATATAACTGTTGGTCATCTTCAGAAGGTCTTCCTATTCTTATTTGACTATACTCCAATAAATGTATCTGTTGCTTTATTAAACGTTTTTAATGCACCAACTCTGTCTTTCTAGGTTATCACATGACATCTTATTCCAATTCCTATTCATGGAATAGATGTATTATTTAACCTCAGTCATTATTCTCAGCACTTAGGGAAATGGCAGTAAACACCAATTTCCTACCTTTTTAGAGTTTTTTGAATTCTGGTGAAGTTTGTGCTCTACAAAGGAGTAAGCTTATTAGGAATCTGGTTCTCTTCAGGTTCAAAATGATGATCAATGTACTAGATAGATAATAGTGAAAATAACATGGGAAAGTATAGGTTGGATTGCCTATTACATTAAAGGAACCTTCTGCAGTAAGTTTAAGAAAGAAAATCATAAAACTTCAGGGGCTGGGGTTGTGGCTCAGTGGTAGAGCA
Organism: Marmota marmota marmota; assembly: GCF_001458135.2. Lineage (NCBI taxonomy): Eukaryota > Metazoa > Chordata > Mammalia > Rodentia > Sciuridae > Marmota > Marmota marmota. The sequence goes on along the minus strand of NW_025999990.1, from coordinate 38,627,473 downwards.
CTTGACTATCCTGTGTGAGGCACTGGGTTTAATAACTCAGCACCACATAAAAATAAAAAATATATAAAATAAAGATATCATGTCCATCTACAACTTAAAAAAAATAACACTTCAGTTTTCTAGATTCCTAAGCACATGTAAGTCACTACAAATAAACTAAAAGACAATTATAATATACCACTACATATAAGCTCATTTTTTAAAAAGTTCAAAAAACAATAATTGCTGATATTCTTTTTTTAACAAGTATGAATACAAAATGTATAGTTAGTAAACTCAGTGGGGTCAACTCTCTGTGTTTATGTGTTTTAAAGAGACAGGTTCTCACTGTTGCCCAGAATGGCCTCAGACTCCTGGGTTCAAGTGTTTTTCTTGCTTTAGACTTCCCTGAAGTCGGGAGTACAGGAAAAATTGTCACACCTGACTTTGTGCAGCATTTTAAAATGACATATTTTGTATGATAGGTTTCCATTTTGTTGTTATATTAGCCCTTGTACTGATTTTTCGCCCCCAAGGGTTGAATGCAGTTCAGTGATAAGCACTTGCCTAGCATGCTTAGGGCCACAGGTTCAAATCTGCAACACCATGACAGAAAAAAAAAAATCCAGTAAACATTAAAAAGCTCAATAATGAAGCACAAAGAACTTCCATTATTCTATTACTGGAAATAATATCATTACTATATCACTAAACTCTGTATGTCTTATTGTAGCTACTAGTGTAAATTAGCAGACTATCTCTCTTGTCTTCAAGCAATCAAAATGATAAACTATAACTGTGTAAAATATCTATCCTTTGCACTGATTTCAATCTACTCCCAAATTACAAGAAGATTTTTAGAATTTACTTTTTTCTCCTTAATTTCACTTTTGATATTAAGAGAGACAGAAATAGAGGAAGGCAAGGAAGAGAAAAATTAGGGTAAATGTTTGAATTCTTAGAGCAATTTGCAAGTATGGTTAAAAACCAAAATCACTTCAAAACTACTAGCATTAATGTAACTATATTTGCAATGGTTTGCTTACAAAACTAATACTGGGGTCTGGGGACATAGTTCAGTGGTAGATTTCTTGTCTACATGATTTCTAAGGCCCTGGAATGGATCCTCAGAAACATGAAAAAAAGATAGAAAACTACTACCATATAATCCATAATTGGCTAATTACTAATTACTCAATAATTATTAACATATTAATGTTATATTAATACTACTAATTTAATATACTAAATAATTACCACTTAAATAGCTCTCTTTAAAAACATAATTCTTCAATTATTCCTTTTTTTCCGTTTGTCACTTACCACAGGTTTCTTTGTTGTTTTGTTTTCTGTGCTGGGGATCAAACTTACATGCATGCAAACCATATACTAATACCACTGAGCTATAAGAAATTTCATAAGTTTTTCTTTTCCATGACTCATAACCCCATTAATAAAAAAGTTATTAAATACTCCTAACATTTTTCTAGCATTTCCTGATAGAGATAAATGTGTTGAAATACGAGGCTATTCAAAAGAAGATTTCAACATTTTAATTTTAACTCAAAGAACACTTACTATTTCAATAAATGTGAGAAACTATTAAAAGGCAAACATTTTTCCTATTACAGAGTTTTTTCCATCTAGTTAGGTCTAAACAAAAAACAAAAATAAATCCTTATTTTGTTATTTAATACTGGGGACTGAACCATTTCTCATTTATTCTAGTCAAGTACTCTATTGCTGAGTTAATATCCCCAAACCTTCAATTATATTTATTTTGAGATATGGTCTGGCTTAATCACTCAGGGTAATCACTTAATCACTCATGAACTTGGAATCCTCCTGCCTCAGCCTCCAAGTAGCTGGGATTACAGGTATGTGTTACCATAACTGGGTCTAAACTAAAACATACTTAATGTAAAATATATACCTTATTTTTTTGTAAAAACTACCTAAGAAAATGTTTTATAAAGAAATGAATTGTAAAAATTCATTACTAAAACTTTCATCATGCTAAACAATTGATACAATAGGTTCCATATAATTAATGCTTTTTTAAAGAATTCATATGATTAAGAAAATGGGTGCAGTAGTGCACAAGTGTAATTCCAGGAGCTCAGGAAAGTGAGGCAGGAGGATCTTAAGTTCAAAGCCAGCCAGAGCAACTTAATGAGGTCCTAAGCAATTTAGCAAGATCCTCTCTCAAAGTAAATAAATAAAAAGGGCTGGGGATATGACTCAGTGGTTAAGCATCCCTGCATTCAATCCCTGGTACCAAAAATGAAACAAACAAAAAACCAAAAAAGAAATTGGATGCTGCCAGAATACTCTATAACTTTTCTAAATTTTCTTTATTTTTAGAATCACAATTTTATTTGGTGTTTTTTGATTCTGAGATACCAAAATTTAAAAGCACATTTTTTATTTGTACCCAAGACAGACATTTAAAAACAGAATTTCCTCAGTAATTTCCATATTTTTTTCCTTTGAAAAGTATTTGGTTTTTCAAATCACACCTCTACATAGTTATTTTTTGTATAATCTGTGTTTTCTATCCAGAAACTCATGAATGATGAGAACTAAGCAAAAAGTAATATTAGTACTATAGTAAAAAGAAAAATGATACATTTGTATAAAATGACATTTTAAATTGCTATGAATATCTTGACCCTTTTTCTCCAAAAATAGTAATTAATTTCTACATGCTCACTGCTTTATTTTCTTCTTCCCCAATCACTTCATACTGTATCAAACTACCCTATAGAGGCATACATTTCTGTGTACACCCTATCTTTCCCTAACTATAGGTTTTTAAGAAGTGTGCTATCAGAATCATTATAGTTGCTATCAAAATCATCATCAGTTTTCTCACTCTCTCAGATATATCTGAATGACCTTCCTTCTGATTTAACACTGACTGGATCTTGCTATTGTTTTGAACCTTTAAGTGAAATAAATAAAAAAAATAAAAAAGAAAGAAAATACTTCATAATGGGCATTAAAGAACTTCAGGGGGAAAAATGGAGCAAACACCAGTTTTGTAAAACTATACCAACAGTTTAGTCTATTACCTGTTTTCAATATCTCTCATCAAAATTATACTTTTTTCTGTACTAATATTTAAAAATTAAATAGTATTTCATCATAAAATAATTCAGTAGAACATTAACTTTCTTTATCTGAGTACATTTCAGTAATCTATTTTTTATAATCAGATCTAGGAAATTTTATTTCAAATATACTTAATTTTCTTATATTCTTAACCTCACCACATTTTGTAAGTGAAATAACTTTACGCTGGCAAGATGCCAAATGTTTTAACAGGCAATTAGCAGAACAAGGCACCATTTACTGGTTTTTAGTTTTTATTCAAGGATACTTAAAAGAGAAACATGATAACAATTTCACTCTCTGAGACTGGTAATAAACTTTAATGGACTCAGACCACTCTAAGAAGAGTAGAGCAGCACCTCCACTGAACATTCTAATATCAAACCCTCACTAAGTCCAAAGAAAGTAATATAAACTAATATATACTTAAAAAGTAAAATGAACCTTAGAGCAGATTTATTTAAGAAGGTGTACCTGCAAAGGCAAAAATTATATTTTCTCATTTTTTTAGCTCTAAACAAAATGTTTGATTATTCAATGATTTGCTTTAAAAACAACTCAATAATATAAAAATCTCCTAATAAATTGTTCAAATGACAAATTTTTTAAAACTTGAAAAGCTAACTTCAGCAATTTAATTTATAAATGTTAAAAAAAAGATTTAATCTAGCTTCAAACTCAACATTCCCCTTTTTTTAAAAGCATGACTGTTTCTTACTACTTAATTTTTTATGAATCAGCTAACAACCTGATATAAGTATGTACTTTAAAAGGGTAACACAGCACGCTAGTATAGAACAAAGCTTAATTACCTTGGTTTGGTTGTATATTCATATTTGGTCGCGGGCCATAGTTTCCCATTGGCTGCCCTTGACTCATTGTCATCTGATTCTGTACTGGCATGCTCTGTGATGATGGCACAGAATGGTTGTAACCTCCCATGGATCCATGGCTACTTGAAGGCATATTCATGGAACTGTTTGTCATATTGAGTTGATTGGGTCCAGGTCCCTGCATAGGCATATGGTTAGGCCCTTTGAAGAAAAATGATCAGAACCAAAATATTGAAAGTTAAAGAGATGGTTTATACAAAAGTACCTAAAATAGCTATTTGTAGGTTTTTTTCATCATTGTAGGCATACACTAAACAATAATTTGAATATTTAATAGCAAATAAATCGCTCATATGAATGATAGAAAACACTGTGAAGTGAATATTCCTATTATTCCCATCTTAGAGATTAAGAAACTGATGTATTTGGAAAGCCAAGAATACTCTGAAAAAGAAGAGTAATAAGGGTAAACTAGCTTTATGAGACAGCAAAACATAAAGCTGGAGTAATTAAAGATGTAGTACTAACTAATATGAATGAATAGATTAACAGATCAACCAACCAGAATAGGGTCTAAAATATACCCAAATACATAGTAAGGTAAGTGATAATATAGTGATATTAAGTATAAGTGGGCAACAAAAAAATTAATTCAGTAAATGGTATTGTGGCAATGGTGTAGTCATCTGGAAAAAAAAAAATTAGCTGGATCACCTCATTTCTCCCAATAAAACTAATCTATTTTGTATAAAAAATTTAAACATTAAAAAAGAAGAAAAAAGAAACCATATTAAAGAATCTCAAAAAGGAGAAACTTTAAAATAATCTTGGGAGGAAAATGCTTTCTAGAAATTCCACACCTTTAAAAACAAAAATTGATAAAACAGTGGTGTACACCTATAATCCCAGGGGCTCAGGAGGCTGAAACAGGAGGATTCACAAGTTAAAAGCCAGCCTCACCAATTTAGCAAGGCCCTAAGCAACTTAGCAAGACCCTGTTTCAAGATAAAAAATAAAAAGGGCTGGAGATGTGGCTCAGTGAAGTGATTAAACACCTCTGGGTTTAATCCCTGATACCAAAAACAATTGAAATATAAAATTTGATCATTGTATTGTCATGTGTAACTAATTAAAACAAATAAAATAATAATAATAATAATAAAAATTCCAGGTGAAATCTGAAAAATTATGTGTGTGTGTGTGTGTCTGTGTGTGTGTATATATATATATACATATATAAAATTTGAGCCAGGTGTGGTGGCACATGCCTGTAATCCCAGTGGCCCAGGAGGCTGAGGCAGGAGGATTACAAATTCAAAGGCAGATTCAAAAACTTAGCAAGGCCCTAAGCAACTTAATGAAATTCTAAAATAAAAAAATAAAAAGGGTTGGGATGTGGCTCAGTGATTAAGTGTCCCTGGGTTCAATCCCCAGTAATCCCCCTGTAAAATAAATAAATAAATAAACTAAAAAAAAATTACTCAGAAGACATGTCATAAATCAAACTAATTACCTAATATATTAAGCAAAAAAAAGGGGGGGGGGAATGAAAGACATGAATAAAAAGCTCAAAGAAACCTAAGAATAGATTCGTAAACAAGGAATGACTGATTGCTTTACTTAAAAAAACTAAAATACAATTTTCACCTTAGATTCTCAAAAATCAACTTTAATAAACCTATATTTTATTTCATTTTTTTTAAGAGAGAGAGAGACAGAGAGAGAGAGAGAAAATTTTAATATTTATTTTTTTTTTTAGTTTTCGGCAGACACAACATCTTTGTTTGTATGTGGTGCTGAGGATCGAACCCGGGCCGCACGCATGCCAGGCAAGCGCACTACCTCTTGAGCCACATCCCCAGCCCTAAACCTATATTTTAAAGAAGCACTTTCAGGTACTACACAGAGAAAATAAATGTAAATAAGTATTATTTTTTATAGAGGAACTTGACAATAAGGTTATCAAATTTTTAAATGTACATACTTTGAACCCAGCAATTTCAGTTCTAAGAATTTATTCTATATAAATATTTGGTACAAGTATGTAAAAAAGTATATGTGTTTTATAAATATATTCATGGCAGCACAACTTATCAACATACAAGAAACAACATTTATTTCTATCAAAAGGAAAACGGTTCAGATAAGTTAGGGTATATCCATAAAAAACAAACACAAAAACAAAAAATACATGATGCGGTAACCAAAAAGAATGAGGCAGCTCTTTATACACTGAATAGAGTAATGGTTTCTATGATAAATCTTTAAGAGGGAAAGAAGACATATAAGACTATTCAATGTGCTACGGTTTGTTTTTTTAAAAAGAATAGTACAAAAAAAAAAAAGAAAAAAATTTTTGGGTAGAGACAAAGAAAGAGAAAAACCTCTTGACCTCTTGAAGGATAACCAATGCCTCTCTGGAACTCAGAGTTTAGAGAGTTAAGGGCTATAAACCTTGGTACTTTTTTATTTTGGCTGCATGATCATGTATTATCTAGGGGTTTTTTGTTTGTTCTGTTTTGTTTTGTTATCAGGAATTGAACCCAGGGGTGCTCAAGCACTAAGCCACATCCCCATCCCTTTTTTTTTTTTTTTGATACAGGGCCTCGCTAAGTTGCTGAGGCTTGCTTTGAACTTGTGATCCTCCTGCCTCAGCCTCCCCAGCTGTTGGGATTATGGGCATGTGCCATCATGCCCAGCCTAGTTTTGTTTTTTTAATCAATATTTTTTTAAAAGGAACTGGGACTGAGAGGTTATGTGGCCAAAATCAAATGGCATAAGTATCTCTGAAACTTAAATTATCAAATAACCTATTAGAACTAAAATAGGAAATTAAGAGCCAAGTTAAAATTAGTGTTCACATTAAAAAGGGTGACTAGATGCTATTATTGTTAGGAGAGTCCCCTAACTATTATTTTAGATGCTCAACAATACAAGTCTTAAATGGTTGATAATCTCTGGGTTATGGAAAGAATGTAACTATTTCAGATGGCCTTACACCAAAAAAAAAACAAAATGTCAGAATAATATTAATTGTGCACTTCTCAAATGCTTACTTGGTCTTGGGCTTCAGTGTTATCTGGAGATATGTTATATACCTAATATAATTACACATACCTTTATGTTGTATACCTGATCGAAGGTACTACCATCAAAGATCACAGAATTCCTAACTAATCTGTATTAGCACTGCTCTTATAGTTCTAAAAACAATGTGTCCCAATAAGCTAAATGTGGATTTAGCAAACAAACAGCTTTCTCCTGACTACAATCTAACTGCAAACTAAAAAGTAGTTCTGTCTTTATTCCTACCTCCATACTGTGTGGGAGCCATCAATGCTGAGAGTCTTAGCAGGAAATAAGAGAGCCAATGAAATAGCATTTACCTCCTACATGATTAGTGTCACATCAATCTGCTAAACTAGGCTACCTTGCCTCTTTTGCTCTGTGTTCCCCCTTTGTTTCTTTCACTATATCTGTTGTCCTTGGAACCAATGCTACCAACAACACAATCAGCTGGAAAAGATACTATCGTAAGGATGCTAATTATTAACTTTAACAATAAACTGTTCTATGATTTAAGTTTACTATCCTTATTGCTAGTCGTGTTTGCTTTTTTCTACTGAAAATAGTCTTTGTCTTTAGAAAGCAAAAATATTCTCGTATTAAAGGTAGAGAATACTCTGCCAAAAATGATAGCTATCATTACTATTGTTACACAAACTGAAGATATTTTCAGCAAACGATAACTAAATAAGCACCCATGGCCTAAAAGACACCATTCTAGTGACTCTAAAGTTAAATGGATAAAGAGAAACAAGAATGGCAAAATATATGAGAAAGCTTACACTATTTCTTAGCTTTTAATTTTGATTTAAAATCAATTTCCATATGTTATGCTAAAAACATATGTATTCATAAAAATCCTGATTCAGCATCAGTAATATCTATGAAGAAATACTAAATACACCAGCACTTTAGAGTTTGTTTTTGTTTGTTTCTTTTTCCCATGTGTTTTTCTCAGTGATACTGCTTCAGAGATCAATAAATTTTTAAGTAAATAAAAACTCAGGGATGTTAGAATACCTTTTTGTAAACACATTTTATTTCTTAAGCCGTGGTACAATGACTTTTCCCCTCAAAAAAGCTTCTAAAGCCAACTATGTTGCATAGTTTCAGACAGACTAAATTTAGCCAGTTCTGTTCATCAGAGGAATGCTGTGTGTCAGCTACATCAAAGCCCAAGGGCAGCCTGATAAACACTGAATACAGGTCACGTAGCTCTGTAGCTAACAAACTCTAAGAGAGCTTGTACTCGGGGGCATTCAAAGCAGTTTTGTCATCAACAATCTAGTATCCCTTGAGCCCCCATGTCGTTTCAGTTGCTAAGCAACTCTGGTGTTAATGTCTTACAGGAGAAAAACTTACCAGGCATCTGGCCGTTCATCTGGTTCTGCATGTGTGGTGCAGGAGGACCCCCACCTACCATTCCATCTGAAGGCATGTTGTGAGAGCGTGGAGGTGGGGGAGGGCCGCTCTGATTCATCACTCCAGGACCCATAGGCATATTCTGTGTGGGTGGCTGAAAGAAGACAGTTTAGCAAAACAAGAGAAACAGTTACACCAATGTATAAAAGATGTATATGGAATAACAGTTGACTATATTATTAAATTGGACAAACAAAACAACAAATGCATTTCAATTTCTTCTAATGTAGTTTAATCATGGACTGATAAATATCATATTTAATACCCCCCAAAACTTCACAAGATGCTTAGCATTTGAGCACCTTAGGACAAAAACAGACCACAATTAAAGTGTATTTTAATTTATAAAATCTCAATGGCAAAAATGTTAACATTCTACACAAACAGAATTCTCATTCATTTATTTACTAAGGATTTCTAATGTAGCTATTGTTATTTAAATAACATTAAAAATTAATTCTCCTTTCATTACATATTTGAAAATATTTACTAATCATTATTTTTACTTGAAAAGGGAGAATAATAAAAAATATAAAAGGACCAGAGGTCCAAAAATATGACATATTTTATACTGTTTGAGGTGCAGAAAGAAAAGTGGTGGCAATGGAATAATGTTTTAAAACACAAAGATAATAGTTCAGTTCAATATTTTTGTGTCGACTACTGCTATAGATTGGAAACATTACTGATGGCCTCCAAGGGTACAGAGACAGCTGCCTCAAAACGATGCCTTTGGCAAATTTCCTAATGAAATTTTCAAGAAAACCACTGACTAACCTTGAGAGTTCACAAAAGGGCAAAAGGAAAAACATAGATACAAGACAGTCTGCAACACAGGGCTCCCATGTTGGGAACATTTTGGTGGAGAAAGCAAATGGTTAGTTTCTTTCCAAATATCTATTTTTAACCCTACAGGTTAGAAGGACTTATTCTTTACAGATCTACTTTCTGTCTTTTTTCTCTGCTTCCCCATGATCTGAACATAATGTCCAATCCAGTAACTTTCTTCCACATTTTTTATTTTTAAAATTTTTTCCACAATATTTGTTGATCAGTTATTTATTATACCTTTCCAGATTTTGTCAGCACAGTTGCCTCTGAAACACTTAACAGATATATATGTTATTCTTTAGCCAACACATGCACTCAAACCTCCAATCATTTAATGAATAGCTCACAGTGTAGAAATAACAAGTGCTGGGCTAGATCTGTAGCTCAGTGGCAGAACGCTTGCCTAGCATGTGTGAAGCACAGGCTTCAATACTTAGCACCACATAAAAATAAACAAATAAAACAAATGCATGCTGTCCATCTACAATTAAAAAAATAACTATTTTTTAAAAAAGAAATAGCAGGTACTACTTTGATAGCACCTACAAAAGTTAGAATTTTAATTTCGTCACTACTAAATCCAGATAATGGGCGTTTATTAAGTATTTTCTTTTCAGCTCTCATCTTAATTTTTTATCCAACTTGTATCTTAAAACACTTAATAACCTTGTTTAGTTTTCAGACACATACAAAACCCAAACATCAAAGTCTATTACATATCTTACTTTTAATTATCCTTTACTTATCATGCTTTCAAACCTGGTTATTTATTTGTATTTCAACTCATAAAACATCACTAGTTGTTATTTACCATCCTAAGAGTAATAACTAACCCTTCTGCTAATAAAAGTGATAAAATCCTGACAAAGTGCAAAAAAAAAAAAAAACTGTCTAAAAGCACTAAAGCACTATGTAACCAAAGAGGAACAGAAGCTACAATTCTTGAAAAAGGGGAAGAATGTTAAAAGACCAGCTCCCCAATTTCTTTGGCTTTTTCTGTGAGTGTGCAGTGTATGGAGTAAAAAGTGCCAAAACACAAAGCAGAAATTCTTCTGGATTAAGGGGGAATGACTCAGTTTTTTAAAAATCGGCAGAAAATTAAAGAATAAAGTCCCCCAAAAAGGAAAACTACAGAAAGAGAAAAATTCAAGACAACTACTAGAAAACAGCAGTTAGGAGGCCAAAGAGCCAAGCAGAGATTCCAGCTACTGCCTAATGCTTGGTAGATAAAAGATTGGAGTATAGCCCATTCAGTTAGAGGGGACTTCATAAACAACTCCAGCTCTCCAGATTTCAGAAGAGCCTCACCTCAGACTAAGGTCAAAACTGAAATAGATTAGCCCTATAAATCTTTTAATGAACCCTCAATACTCAAGGTGATCTCCTAGTACTTCTCATACCAAAGGAAAACTTAATTCTCTTTAGAAGAAAAGAACACAATCTTTAACTTTCTAGAATTGTTATGTTTGCCCTTTTTCTTAAATACTGGGATGGATCCCAGGGGTTCTCTACCACTGAGCTCATCCTCAACTTTTAAAAAAATTTTTTGAGACACAGTCTGACTAAATTGCCCAGGCCAGCCTCAAACTTGCAATTCTCCTCCATAGCCTCCCAAGTAACTGGGATTTCAGGTATGCAATCCTATCTAACCACAATGTCTGACATTTTATCATAAATCACAGGCATTTTAAAAAACCATCATAAATGGCCAACACCCAATAGGATGGCTATAATAATAATAACTACCCAAATGGTAGGTGTTGGCTAAAATGTAGAGAAACAGGAATTCTCATATATGCTAGGAAAAGTGTAAAACGGTATAGTCACTTTGGGAAACAGTTTGGCAGTTCCTCAAGAAGTTAAACGTATGTCTACCATATCACCTAGCAATTCCATTCCTGGTATTTATTCAAGAGAAATAAAACACATTCAGACAAAAGTTGTATACAAACATTCACAATGGCATAATTCACAATAGTCAAAAGATGGGGAAAAAACTCAGATGTCCACCAACTGAGGAATGGCTAAACAAAATATGGTTCATGAATACAATAGAGTACTATTCATTCACAGAAAAGGAATGAAGTACTGACACACATTATAACATGGATAAACTTGAAAATATTCCAAGTGGAAGGAGCTGGACACAAAAGGGGCCACATGTTGTGTGACTCCATTTATATTAAATGTCCAGAAGAAGTAAGAGAAAGAGAGAAAAGATTAGCTGTTGCCACAGGATGGGGAAAAAGGGGAAGTGGGACTGACTGACATCATATATGAGTTGTATTTTCAGGGGTGATGGAAGTGCTCTGAACTTAAGACTGCACTGTGAATATACTAAAAACAAACACTGAATTATACACCTTAAAATGGCTAAAATGATGAAAGTTATGTTTTATAAATTTAATCTTAAGATAAAACTGGGGAATGGATAGTGCACACCTGTAATTCCAGCTATTTGACAGCCTGAGGCAGAAGAATGGCAAGTTTGAAGCCAGCCTCAACAACGTGACAAGACCCTATCTCAAAATAAAAAAATAGGGCTGTGGCTATGGCTCAACAGTAGCACACTTGCCTGGCATGTGTGAGGCACTGGGTTCGAGTCTCAGCACCACATATGAATAAATAAAATAAAGGTCTATCAACAATTAAAGAAATATTTTTTAAATAAATACATAAATAAATGAAAAAGACTGGGGAATGTAACTCAGTAGTAAAGCACCCCAAGTTCAACCTCCAGTACAAAAAACAAATTAATAAATTTTATTACATTTTAAAAGAATGAGTAACTAAAGGAAGTAACAAATAATTTTAAAAGACCAAATTCATTCAAATTTTGGAGTTACAGAGAATTTGAAATACCTGTGCTTGATATTTTCAAAGGTGAGGGGACAGGAAAGATGTAGAACTTTAATAAACTCCTAGAATTTTTTAAAGGCCATCAAATATAAATCTAGAACTGGAAAATACAATCACTAAAGTGAAAATCAGCCTGTCAACGGATGAATGGATAAAAAAAAGTGGTACATATACACAATAATGGAGTTTTATTTATCGATGAACAGAGACTTGGGTCTTTTGCAGGAGAATAGAATTTAAGAACTTATGCTAAGCAAAATAAGCTAAACTCAGAAAGTCAAGGATCCTATATTTTCTCTTATATGTGGAAGCTAAACAGACAAAAGGAAAAGAAAAGTAGTAGGGGGTGGGTCTAATGAAAATTGAAAGATCTATAGAGTAGAGAAAGGTAAGGTAGGAGAGGAGCAAATAGGGAAATTCTGGGGAATGATCAGGATAAATTACATTGTTACATTGTGCGCTGGTAAAAAATATTTAACAACAAATCCCACCATTATGTACAACTAATGCACCAATTTTTAAAAAATGGGGGGAAAAAAGAAATCAATGGTTGGAAACAGCAAAACAGAGGATCAGAGAAGAAACTTACAGAAAAATTATACAAAGATATAAAAGAGAGAATATAAAAAAAGAACATAAAGACACAGAAAACATGATAAAAAGGTCTAGCACACACCTAACTGGAGTTATAACAAAGAGGATACAGAATAAAACACAACACTATTTGCAAAATACTGTAAAAATTTTCCAAAGCTAAAACAGAAAGAAAGGGGGGCGGGGGGAAGAGAAAAGAAGCCTCTAGCTTATGAACTATGAAGCTCTACAAATCTCAGGAGGATATAAAGAAAACCCTACCCTAAACACATCACAGTCAAAGTACTGAAAACCAAAGTCGAAAGAAAAAATTTAAAAACAGTCAAGGAAAATGGAGAAGCAATAAGATTAGCACTGAATTTTTTTCTATCAGAAATAATGGAAACAGATGATTATAAAATGACAACTCTAAAGAGCTAAGACAAAGAAAAAAGAAAACAAACCAATCAGTTTAGAATTCTATATTGAAGAAAATATCCCTTCTGACATGGAAATGAAAAAAATATTTTTTAATGAACAAAAGCTAAAAGAATTTGTTATATGAAATGACTTTACATAGAAGCACAGACTAGATGAGTTATGAGAAAAGGTAAATATATAGATGAATATAAACTAATATTGACATTTAAAATAACAGTTAATGATGACTTGTATGATTTAAACATATATAAAAATACGAATACAGGGTAAAATTAACACAAAAGACAATAGGTTAAATGAAGTTAAATTGCTAAGGATCTTTCCTTTTTTTCTGCAAGTCTTAAAAGTATAGATCCACACAAGAATCTAAAAAATTAGTGATGAATATAATCTCAAAGGAAATCACTTAAAACATTAAAAGTAGATAGCTAAAAATTTAATAGAAAAAAATAATGCTTGATTAATTCAAAGACAAAAAAGGGACAAATGGAAAGCAAATGTCTGGTTGATAAGATTCAATTCCTACTATATCACCTTCTATATTAAATATTCATAAACTCATTCTAATATTTAATTGCCATGTAAGCAAAGATTATATTACATTATATTGGATTTAAAAACACACAAAGTACTGTTTACAAGATACTTTAAATTCAAGAGTACAGATTATTTAAAAGAAAAAGACATAACCATGTAAATATTAATCAAAAGCATGATGACAATGTTATGTTACTATTGTACAACTGACTGATCACTGGGAATAGAGGGCTATGCCTTATTATGATAAAAGGATAAATTCAATGAGAATGTTTAACAATCACAAATTTGTATACATCTCCTAATATAGGTTCAACGAATTAGAATAATTCATAATAATGGCTGGAGATTTTAACACACTTTGCCTAGTAAGTCACAAGACCAAAAAACACAGAAGACTAAAATATAGGGACTGTTTTCTGAGCACAGTAGAATTAAACTAGTAGCCAACAATAGAAAATTATTACTCAGAGAAGGAATCACAATGGAAATAAGAAATGATTAAACTGAATCAACTTGTGAGACTAAGTTTAAGGTATGTTTACAGGATAAGTTATATATTTAAAATGTGTATTTAAGAAGTTGAAAAAAAGCTATCTACAGTAGCTAAGCTCAATGAAATAAAAAGCAAATAAGAGAAAATTAAGATGTTAAGAGGACACAAAGAACAATTTAGACAATGCATTTGATAATTTACTTGAAATGGAAAAATTCTTTTGAAAAATATAGCTTTGGGAAATTGACCAAAAAAAATCTAAATAATCCTGTTTAAAAAACTGAATCCACAATTTAAAATCTTCCCTGAAGAAATCTCCTGATATAGATGGCTTCACTTCTAAACTATTAAGATAATAAAAATTTTCTAATATTAATCATTTGCAATCTTCCAGAGAAAAAAATTAAGGGGACCGCCAACTCTTTATTGAGGTCACCAAAATCTGACAAGGATATTACTACAAGAAGAAATACACAGGTCACATTCTCATGCTATAAATAACAAAAATGCTAAACAAAATTTTAGAAAATCAAATCCAGATTACATTGAAACCAATGGGCTCCACTCCAGGATTCATGTGATTTAATTTTTGAGAATTAATTAATGTAATGTACCAAATTACCAAAGTAAAATCTAGATAACCATCAATATATAAAGAAAAATAATTTGATAAAATTCAATACCCACTCGTAACAAAAATTTTCCAAAGTTAAGAAAAGAAAGAGCATTCTTGAGGCTAGGGGGAAGCCTAGTGGTAAAGCACTTATCTAGTATGCACAAGGCATGGGATTCAAACCTCAATGTGACAAAAACCAAAACAATAGCGTTCTTCATTGAAAAAAAACTAACTTACAAACCTATTACAGACAATATCCTAAAATGAAATATTGAACTCTTTCCCTTTGAATTGAGGAATAGCATAAGAATATTCATTAACAAGAACTGTATTCAACAAAATAAATAACCAATAAGCAAATCAATGTTATAAAGTATAGAAATGAAGTAGAAGAATAAAAAATAAAGATTAGGAAAGAAAACAACTTTATCTTCACTGATGCATGAGTAAGTGCATATTTAAAATAAGTGAATATAGCAGGATAACCGGATACAAGCTGAACATATTAAAAAGTCAACTATATTCCTATATATTTCTAACAATTACAAAATGAAATTTAAAAACTGACATTATATATAACATGATCCAAAAATTTGAATCTCTAGGCCTCAGAAACCTTGGAATGGAATCACCATTTGACTCAGTCATCCTACTCCTTAGCATATACCCTAAGGACTTAAAATCAGTATACTAGAGTGCCACAGCCACATCAATGTTTATAGCAGCTCAAACCACAATAGCTAAGCTATGGAACCAACCTAGGTGTCCTTCAATAGATGAATGGATAAATAAAATGTGATATAAAAACATACACAATGGAATATTACTCAGCCACAAGGAAGAATGAAATTACGGCATTTGTAGGTAAATGGATGGAACTGGAGACTATAATGCTAGGTGAAATAAACCAATTCCAAAAAACCAAATGCCAAATGTTCTGTCTTACATGTGGATGCTAACACACAATGGGGAGGCGGCAGAAGTTCAGTGAATTAGAAAAAGGGAAATGAAAGGCAGGGAGTGGGGATGGGAATATGAAGACAGTAGAATGGATCAGACATAACTTTCCTACATTCATGTAGGAATGAATACACAACCAGTGTTAATTCCACATCATATACAACCACAAGAATGGAATCCTAATTAGACTAAGTTATACTCCATGTATGTATGATATGTCAAAATACATTCTACTGTCATGTATATCTAAAAGAAACAATTAAAAAAATTTAAAGAGTATATAAGGGTCCCTTGACAGTTGCATACATTTAAAAATAAAATAAAAACTTTTTAAATTAAAAAACATTTTTTAACGTAACAAGAGATACGTGATACCTTTACACTGAAACACTGTAAGATTCAATATTATAATCAGCTTCCTTGATGCTGACCTACAAATTCTATGTAATCCTTGTCAAAAGCGCAGCAAGCTTTCCCTAGAAATTCACAAGCTGACTTTAAAATGTATATGGAAATTCAAAGGACATAGAATAGACAGGACAGTCTTAAAGGAAGAACAATACTACCAGATATGCAGACATATTATAAACTACCATAACTGAAGCATGGGGTTGATGCAAGGATAAATAGACCAAAAGAACAGCTGAGAACAACTCACGTATACAATAACAACAAAACATCTTACATTCAATGGTGAAAAAATGATCTTTACAATAAATGATGTTAGATCAACTGCATATAATAGGAATAAAAAAGAACCTGAAGTGGGCTGGGGTTGTGGCTCAGTGATAGAGCACTTGCCTGGCATGTGTGAGGCACTAGGTTCGTTTCTCAATACCACATACGAATAAATAAAATGGTCCATCAACAACTAAGAGAGAAGAATCTTAATTCTTGGCCCAGATTATACACAAATTTAATCTGCAATGGAACATAGATACACTTTAAGAATAAAATAGGCATTATCATTATGACCTTGATAGAGGAAAATATTCCCTAAACAGGATACAGAAATTACCCATAAAAACTAATAAATTAACGTTCATTTTAACTAGAAACTCTAGTTAATTAAACACCGTTAGAATAAAAACACAATTTTCAAAGTAAAAAAATATATATATGCAATATATGCAGCCTACTAAGACTTATTCTAGAATATATACAGAACTCCTACAAATCAATGTTATTAAAAGCCCATATAAAAACCAGAAAGAAATGAACATTAAAAAACTTTTTTGAGATGACAGCATTGTTCCATAACTTGATTGTAATGATAGTTACATGGATTTGTAGAGACTCATGTATCTACACACTTTAAGTGAATGGATTTACTTTTGTGAATTATTAATATTACTTCCAGCCCTATCCACCAGAAAATCTCCTAGTCAGAACATCAGAATAATCAGGCCCCCACTGTCTTCTCCCAAAGTCCCAGGTAACCTTTCTTCACAGAACTTACTATAGCTGTAATTTCAAATATGTCTGTGTGATTGTCTTCCCTGCTATGTGTTAGAGTTCAAAAATAAAAAAAATTTTTTTTTTGATATATAAACAACAGTTCAAAATCAAATAAGGGGCCAGTATCTTTCAGCAATTTACATTGCTTTTAACTGTTCAAAATTGCCCATTCCATCTTCACATCTCCCTCTGGAAGTCTACCAGACATTAATTCTTGTTATATCATACCTTCAAATTGTCTTATCCCTAAACTCAGTGACAGCGATTTCGCCCTTCCAGTTGCTCAGGTGAAAACCAGGGAGTCATCTGAAATTCCTCTTTCTCATTCCCTGGCCCCTCATTAAATTATCAGCATGTTCTTTGACCTCAATTTCAAGATATACCACAAATTTAACCACTTCTACCATCACCTCCTCTACCACCACCCCATGCAGCCACCATCATATCTCTTATGTTGATTATTACTGTAGTCTCCTAATTTAACTATCTGCTTCAATCTATGATCTTCTATATTGAATTCTTCAACAGTAGTCACAATGCGCTTGCTAAAATGTATCAATTCATTCTTCTGCTCAAAAATCCTCCAACAGCTTCCAATTTCAGAAACTCTTTATCATCTGTCCTATACCTACAAAACTCTATCACCTGTCCACACCTCCTTATTTATTCCATTCCAGCCACAACAACCTTCACGCTGTTCCTTTAACAAGTCAAAGATAGTTTTACTTCAGGACCACTCTTCCTATTTGTTTTCTCTTCCAAAACACTCTTCCTCAAGTCTTTATTCAGATGTCAACTGTCTCAATGAGATTTAACTCCATTTCATACTGCAAATCCCAACCCCCACCTCCAGTATTCCAAAACACCACTCTTGTTCTATTTTTCCCTTTCCATAGCTCTTATCTTCCAACATGCTAATGATCTACTTATTTATTATGATGATTGCCTTGCTTGATAGAATATAAAACCCAAGATTGATCTGTTCACTTATGTTTCAAAAGTACCTAATGACTATTAACTGACACATAGAACATTTTAATATTTTGTAAACAAATTAATGAGTTCTCAAATTTAAAAGATTTACCATAATACTATAAATAATCTCAACCATAAATTATCTTCAATGTTTCTTCAGAATATGAATATATCACCACAACATAATTTTTAGTTTAATAATCCTTCAGTTGTATAACTATCTTTAATATAATTGTCATTAATATAGTTCTCCACAAGGAGGCACTAAAATAACACACAAATAGACGATTGAAAAATAAATTATTCAAAAAGGAAATATAATAAAAATTTTTCTATATTTAATAACTTCTCTACACATAAATGATAAATGATTGAGCCAATCAAGAAAGGCTCCAAAACACCATCTTGGTCCCAAGTAAGTCTCCTAAAAATGAACTCTACACATATAGGAAACAATTAAGGAAGGTCCCCTCTTATCCTCACTTATTCTCATAAGAAATTTCAGGATGCCATCATGGCTAACCTTGAATCTAAGCAAGATTTTTAGACTTAATGAATTCAGTTCCTTATTTTAATAATCTTGACATGTCATCTTGTCCCACCCAAAAAAGGACCTAATGGAGAACTCAGTCATACCATAAAACCTTACCAGATGAACTTCTACATTAATAATATTTTCCACTTATTTTTAAAAGATGATGATTATATAAATTTCCCGAGGGCTCAGGCCACAGAAACTGATTCATCTACTAACTATACTTTCCCCAATTTTAACACCAGGTTTCCATTAAATTCAATCTTTCTGGGGCTGGGGATGTGGCTCAGGCGGTGGCGTGCTCGCCTGGCGTGCGTGCGGCCCGGGTTCGATCCTCAGCACCACATACGGGCAGGGATGTTGTGTCCGCCGAAAACTAAAATAAATAAGTAATTCTCTCTCTCTCTCTCTCTCTCTCTCTCTCTCTCAAAATAAATAAATAAAAATTAAAAAAAAAAATTCAATCTTTCTCTTTTTTTATGAAACAGAAAACATCTAACACATCAACTCCAGCATTACATTTTATCTCAGCTCTGAAAACCCTAAGGCTACCCAACCCTAAGGATATTCATTAACAGTCACTCCAAATTCACTTAATATTAAATAACAAAAAGTAAATGCCCTACTCTTCCCAGAATTGAGGAATTCTCCAGAATATAACTGAAAATTGAAAACAAAAATAAAGGACTGAGAGTGGTACGGGGTGGCACACGCTTGTAATCCCAGTGGCTGGGGAGGCTGAGGCAGGAGGATCATGAGTTCAAAGCCAGCTTCAGCAAAAGCAAGGCACTAAGCAACTCAGTGAGACCCTGTCTCTAAATAAAATACAAAATAGGGCTGCATATATGAGTGGTCAAGTGCCCCTAAGTTCAATCTCCAGTCCCCCACCCAAAAAAAAAAAAAAAGGACTGAGGATGTACCTTAGTGAACAGCATGTGCTTAGAATGATGAGATCTTGGGTTATAGTCCCAGCACCACAAAAAATAAATAAAGATAAAAATACTCCACTCCTAAAGTATGGCAAGATGAGAGTCTAGGTTTTGTTTTTTGGTACTGGAGACTGAACCTGGGGCACTTAACCACTGAGCTACATTCCAGTCCATTTTTTGAGGGGTTGGTAGGTAATCAGAGATTGAACCCAGAGGCACTCGACCCACTGAGCAACATCCTCAGCACTTTTTGTATTTATTTAGAGACAGAGTCCCGCTGAGTTGCTCAGGGTCTTGCTAAATTGCTGAGGCTGGCTTTGCACTGATGATCATCCTGGCTCAGCTTCCCAGCCATGCTGGCTCCTTTTAATTTCTGAGACAGGGTTTCACTAAATTGTTTAGGGCTTAAGTTGCTGAGGCTGACCTTAAGCTGTGATCCTCCTGCCTCAGCCTCCAGAGTCCCTAGAGCTACAGGTTTGAACAACAGGTGGCGCCTGTGGTTGTTAATAATACCACACATCTTAAAGTTGTTAATAATAACACACATTAAGAAACAGACAGCCTATAATTCCAGCAACTCTGGAAGATAAGGCAGGAGGATGGCAAGTTGAAAGCCAGACTCAGAAATTTAGCAAGGCCCTAACAAATTTAGCAAAACTCAATCTCAAAAAAATACGTAAAAAAGTGCTTGGGATGTGGTTCCATGGCTAAGTGCCCCAAGGTTCAATCTCTGGTACCAAAAACAAATAAACAAACAAAACCAGAACAGATATACGTGCTTAAACTTTCATTGTTTATATGATTTTTATATCTGCCTATTTGTTTCAATTACAAAATATATGATCATTATAAAAAGTAGAAATAATAAATATGGGAACCATTCGACACTTGGTTTGCACATTTCCAGAAACTTTTTAAAAATTCAGATATAAACAGTTACTTTTTGAAAATAGGGAAACATGATTCTGTGATTTTATTCTAATGTAGACATTACTTTTCACCAGTATATATGGTGATCTCATTCAAAAGTGTAGAATTTAACTGAATAGTTAAAATTCACTTTTTAACTCATCCTCAATGCTGACACTTATTCCAGTTTGTTGGGTTTGCTAATATAAACAACGTTTCAATAAATAATTTTTTACAACTATGGTTTTATTTTTTGGAGGGGGGGCGGGGAGAAGGGTGCTGGGATTTGAACCCAGGGGCATTTAACCACTGAACCACAATCCCCGGTCCTTTTTATTTTGAGATGGGGTCTGGCTAAATTACTCAGGGTCTCACTAAATTCTAAGACTAGACTCAAACCTCCTGCCTAAGTCTCCCCAGCCACTGGGATCATAGGTGTAGACTACCATACCTAGCTGTACAAATACTGTTGTTATTTGTGCCAATAATAGTGAATTACTTAATTTCTAGTATCTAGTTGTTGTTGCTATTGTTTCTTTGTCAGCTATATATCCCGTAAAGATGAACTAGATCTATTGTTTTCAATTAATGTCAAGGGATAATCTTTAGGTTTCCAATACATGTAGAAACTACTCTGATTTTAATACAGTTCTGGAAAAAAAAAAAGGAAAAAGAAATTTCAAACACACATGCACACATAAACATTTCTATTATACACAGTAAGATCTATCAACATCTTTACATACCAAGGTTCAATCAGACAATCTTCTGAATTTTATATATACTATTCAGCAAATAATTAACATGGTAAAATTCTCCCTATAATTTTCTACAAAATATAGTGTTACACTTTTGGGACGTAAAGGATAAGGGACCTTTCCCTTATCCTCAATAGCCCCTCATCAAAGAATTAATAACCTCTTCTACTATTTCAAATATACTTTAAATACACAGTATTTCTAAAATCGCACCCTATTACACTGTAGAATAACTATTTGTTGTCCTTTGCTTATAGAATTTTTAGCAAAAGTTTGTTTTGCATTTTTAAAGGAGTCAAATCAGATTTTTCTGTAGTTTTCTCATTTGCTTTTGTTCTCAACAAAGTCTCACCTCAAGATCAGACAAATACTGATGCCTTAATTTGTACTGAATCTTACAAATACTTCAAAGACATTTCACCTGTAAACCTGCTTCCTGTTTTTAGTATTAAATGTTGCAATTAGATGCCCTTTATTATGCAGCTCGATGCCAAGTAGAAGAAGGGGAAAAAAAGACTTGGAGACCAAGTTGTGGGCAGGTAAAAGAAAGGGGAGAGGATTGAGACAATAATCCTATTTTTGACATACTCACTTGCAATAGGAAATATGAAAATACAGGCTGTGAACTTTTTATAGCAGAGAACAACACAGGGCAGGCTGAGGAGAAAAGAGTTTTGTCTATAGAACACCCAAATGCATATATCTAATGGAAGCTGGATTCATGTCTCACACTTGGGCAATAAAATCCATATATGAGGATCATCTATGTATCAATGGAAACTAAAGTCAAGAATAAAAGAAACATGGGCTGGGGTTGTGGCTCAGTAGCACTTGCCCAGCATGTGTTAGACACCAAATTCGATCTTCAGCATCACATATAAATAAATAAAAATAAATAAAAGTACATCAACAACTAAAAAATTAAAAAAAATAATAAATAAAGGAACAGCATGGATGAAATCTCCCAGAAACAAAAATATACAGTGAGAAAATGTTCAAGAATGTAACATTAACACTGATGAACATGTCAAAAAATGTTAAGTTAAACAGCTGGGGAGGAAAACAGAATACTATCACAAAAACGAAAGAATAAAAGCTTCATAGGAGAAATCTGTCAACATTATATTTACCAAAAACAAATATGAATTATATTTTTCTGAAGTTTCGTGTAGTCTCGGAACATCACTACCATACACAATGACTTAAAATGATGTCAATACTTAAGAAAAGCCACAACTTCAGGATATAAAATCAACACGCATAAATCAAAGGCATTCCTGTATATCAGCGACAAATCCTCTGAAATGGAAATGAGGACAACCACTCCATTCAGAATATCTTCAAAAAAAATAAAATACTTGGGAATCAACCTAACAAAAGAGGTGAAAGACTTATATAATGAAAACTACAGAACCCTAAAGAGAGAAATAGAAGAAGATCTTAGAAGATGGAAAAATATACCCTATTCATGGATTGGCAGAACTAACATCATCAAAATGGCGATATTACCAAAAGTTCTCTATAGGTTTAATGCAATGCCAATCAAAATCCCAACGGCATTTCTTGTAGAAATAGAGAAAGCAATCATGAGATTCATATGGAAAAATAAAAGACCCAGAATAGCAAAAACAATGCTAAGCAGGAAGTGTGAATCAGGCGGTATAGCGATACCAGACTTCAAACTATACTACAGAGCAATAGTAACAAAAACAGCATGGTACTGGTACCAAAACAGGCGGGTGGACCAATGGTACAGAATAGAGGACACAGAAACCAATCCACAAAACTACAACTATCTTATATTTGATAAAGGGGCTAAAAGCATGCAATGGAGGAAGGATAGCATCTTCAACAAATGGTGCTGGGAAAACTGGAAATCCATATGCAACAAAATGAAACTGAATCCCTTTCTCTCGCCATGCACAAAAGT
>NW_025999990.1:38574912-38603271 GCF_001458135.2 Marmota marmota marmota | reverse complement strand
ACCCATTCAGAATAAGGGTTGAGACCTAAAAAAGCAGAATAAAAAAATCAGAGAATAAAAAGAGACATTAGATGCTAAACAACACTGTGCAAAGAGATTTCTCACATTAAGTCAAAGTTAGATGTCAAAAAGTAAGAAACAAGCAAACAAAACTCCCAAGAAACAAATAATTATAAAATGTAAAATTAAAAAAAAAATACCAGAAATAGGTAGGTGTGGCTGTAGTACCAGCAACTCGGGAGGCTGAGGTAGGAAGATGGTAAGTTCCAAGCCAGCCTCAGCAATTTAGCAAAGCTCTAAGTGTCTTAGCAACATGCTGTCTCAAAAATATATATATATATATATATATATATATATATATAGTTTAAAAAAAAAAAAACAAGGTACAGATTAGTGTGCATACACAAGATTCTACTTGTGTAAAATGAAGGGAAAACCTGGGCACAATGGCCCATACCTGAAACTCCATCAACTTGGGAGTCTAAGGTAGGAGGGTTGCAAGTGCAAGGCCAGGCTTGGAAACTCCTCATGACTATCTCAAACTAAAGACGACTAGGGATATAGCTCAGTGACAGAGCACACCTGGGTCCAATCCCTACTACTCAGGAAGGGAGGGGAGACCGGAATGTGAGCAGGAGAGGAAGGGGGGAAGGGAAGGGAAAAGGAAAACAAGGAGTTAAAGTATTTATATTACCTTTTATTTGCATCCAAAGCAGGTAGAAGATGAAAGTAGGTTTTATATGTTTTGTTTTGAGACAGGGTCTAAATTGCTTAGGGCCTCACTAAATAGCTGAGGCTAGTTTTGAACTCGAAATCCTCCCACTTCAGCCTCCTGAGCCACTGGGATTATAGGCATGCACCACCACACCCAGCATGGGCTTATAATTCTGAAACAGGTGAGATTCTGGATTAAGAGATTTGCTGCATCAGAAGGAATTT
Organism: Marmota marmota marmota; assembly: GCF_001458135.2. NCBI lineage: Eukaryota > Metazoa > Chordata > Mammalia > Rodentia > Sciuridae > Marmota > Marmota marmota. The sequence continues at coordinate 38,602,332 of NW_025999990.1, read as the reverse complement.
CTATACTAAGCTCAATTTTACCACATTGGCTTTACAAGAATTATTACCTTCCTGAGAAAGTGCAAGAGAAATGAGTAATTAAATCTTAAAATACACAATCTGATTAAAAAAATGCTTGTGTTTTATATAAAAGTGAAAGAGAACGTGGGACATATTGGAAATGCTATACTGCTTAAGATTTTAAGACACTTCCACATTTTATGGCGACAATATTTTAAATCAAGACAAGTAGACAAAATCCATTTTTACCCCAAAACACAGTTACAGAGAATCTCAACTCATGAGCAGGAAAAAGAGTGCAGAGGGAGTATGTCAGAATCACTTCAGAATATATGGCAAAATACACCTTCTCGAACTACCCACAAGATTCTGATAAAGAGTATCTAAAGAGAAATGTTCCCTTCTCTACTCAACACCCTGACTTAAGAGTTCTTGTCATAATTACTTATTTGAACTGATGAGAACATGACATATTTTTAACACATGTTAGAACAGGAAATAATGGCTAAAACAATTACAGGTCACCAAAGCAATAATGTGCTAAATTCTTAATCTGACACTTAAACATATGATCCCCAACTATAAGCAGAAGCATTCTTTTTTTTTTTTCCTTTAATGTAACATAGGAGTACAGGCATAATGCCAGACTTTGAGGAAATAAAAGTAAGTATTAATTTCCATCACAGTATAACAGGACAGCCAAGTACAGTACAACACTACAGCCTATTATATTTCATTTCAAATTCTGTGAAGATCTAGCCAAGTCCTAGACTGATGCACAAATTTAAGAGTAGATGGATCACATTTTTATTTCCATTTCATATTAGTAGCAATACAACATAAAGCACAAACTTTGCTTTCAGTAAGACCTATGTTAAAATCTCAGTACTACCATTTATCAACTGAAACAAAAGAAAAAAAAAGATGGAAAAATATTTTTAAAATTTCTCACAGATGTGAAAGCACAGGCCAATTAGTGAAAAATGATCAATCCAAGATCCTAGAAAAGGAAAAAAAAACTCAGTGAGATTGACCCAATCAGATGTATAAAAAAACTTTGCTTCGTCTGTATACCCAATTCAGTTCATCTAAAGATACCTAGAACACTCAATCTATGAAATCCCATTAAAGGGATACTAGATGGCTTATGTCCCTAGACACGTGGCAAAAGAAAATGACAATGCTGCTTAGAGGAAGACAGTATCACCCTACTCAGCAAATTATTTCTACAATGAAAATCTGAAATAATTCCTGATTCAAAATCAAGAAAATCAAATATATATGACAAGGCAATATAACATGAATGACAACTAACAGAGATAGGAGACAAAGAACACAAACCCACAAGAATCTCAAATATTAGAATTTTTGGACAGACTTTAAAAATAACAATGCCATCCTAAAAAATGAAAAACAGATTAATAGAAGAATGAACAAATATGTGTTTGTGTGTGTACATGTATGACAAAGCAAACATAATAAAATGTTAACTGCAGAATCTAGTTGTTGGATATGTGACTCATCTCTAAAATATTTTGGTATGTTTTAAAATCTACCCAATACTGGAAAAATAATTGTTGAGAGTGTTCAAAATTTCAGCAAAGAGCAGAGCAGATTTTAAAACTAAAAATTCAAGAACTAAAAAAAAAATATATGAGTCAGGCATGGTGGTTCACACCTGTAATCCCAGCAGCTCGGAAGGCTGAGGCAAGAGGATCAAGATTTCAAAGCCAGCCTCAACAATGGTGAGGTGCTTAGCAACTCAGTGAGACCCTGACTATAAATAAAATACAAAATAGGGCTGGGGATATAGGTCAGTGGTCAAGTGCCCCTGAGTTCAATTCCTGGTACCCCCTCCCCAAAAAAAACTATGAGCAGATATTAAGAATTCAACAGATAAATGTAAGTATCAGATTATGCCCAGTGATAGTAGACTGGAAAACTACTCAGAAAATATATACATACATACATACATATATATACATACCCAGAAAATGAAAGATTGGAAAAATCTGGAGGTATTAAGAGACACAAAAATTCAGTTATGATGTCTAACATTAGTTGGATTTTTACAGAAAAGATCTGCTTGAAGAGGTAATGACTGAAAATTTCACAAAACTGTTGAAAGACATCAACCTACAGATTTCCAAATTTCCAACCAGCACCAAACATGATAAATAAAAAGAAATCCACACCAAGACATATCAGAGAAAACCTGAAACAAAACAAAATATCTTAAATCCAGTCCAAAAAAAAAAGAAAGATTATCTTCAAAGTAGCAACAATTAGGTTGACATCTATACTTTCAATAGATACAAAGTCAGGATGAATTCAACATGCTGATAGAAAACAAGTGCCAAACCAGAATCTCTCCTTGGCAAAAAAATGTGTTTTAAAGAATGATGTTGGGCTGGGTTGTGGCTCAGTGGCAGAGCACTTCCCTAGCATGTGTGAGGCACTGGGTTCGATTCTCAGCACCACATTATCAATAAATAAAATTAAGGTCCACTGACAACTAAAAGCATATTTTAAAAAGAAGAAGAAGAATAATGTTGACCAAGTACTAAGAGGAAAAAAAGGAAAAAAAAAAAACAAGAATGATAAATGATGTTCAGCTGAGGTTGTGGCTCAGTGGTAGAACACTTGACTAGCACGTGTGAGTTAGATCCTCAGCACCACATATAAATAAATAAAATAAAGATATTGTGTCCACCTACAACTAAAAATAAAAAAATTATGTTGAAATAAAGGAATTTTCAAAAATATACCTTCCCCAACCACCATGCCACTGGGCAAAAACAAAAACCCTGAAAGTATTTGTCATCAGCAAACCTGTACTCCCACAATATTATAGAATGTTCTTCTGGAAGGAAAAAGAGAAACTGATCTAAGAGAAACTGAAGTAAGAACTGAAATGCATCAACTATTCAGATGAGTCTAAGGAATGTTGACTTCAAAAAACAAATAAATATGGGACTGGGGTTGTGGCTCAGAGGGAGAGCACTCACCTACCATGCATGAGGCACTGGGTTCAATCCTCAGCACCACATAAAAAAATTAAATAAATGTATTGTGTCCACCTACAACTAAAAAATACTAAAAAAAGAAAAGAAAAGAAGAAACAAATAAGAACAACATCATGCTAAGCAAAATAAGCCAATCCCCAAAAAACAGGAGCAGAAATGTTTTCTCTGATAAATGGGTGCTAATCAATAATGGGGTGGGGAGGCATGGGATGAGTGGAAGAACTTTGAATGGAGCAAAGTTGGGGGGCAGGGCAGGAAGGGGTAGAAAAGATGGTGAAATGAGATGGACATCATTACCCTAGGTACACGAATTGTATGACTGCACGAATGATGTGACTCTTTTCACAACCAGAGAAGTGAAAATTCTGCTCCATTTGTGTACAATGAATTGAAGAGCCTTCTACTATCATGTATAATTGATTAGAACCAATATTAAAAAAAAAAAGAACATGGGAAAAAAAGAAACAAATAATAATCATTTGTAGGCTAACATACAGATTTAAAACACATGACAACAGGAGGTCACTGAAGTCTCTAGCAGTTCTTGCAAAGAAAAAATAAGATAATGAAAACCAATTATAAAGAAGACAAAGGAACAGGGAAAGGAATATACAACACCTGAGACAAAGGAAATGCATTGGTAGGTTTAAACTTAAATTCATTCATATTGAATATATATATATATTCAATATGAATGAATTTAATGTTCCAGTTAAAAGATAAAAGATCTACACTGAATTTTTTTTTAAATCTATAAGCTATACACAATACACATTTCTAAAACAAGGGAGAAGAAAGATGACTATCTACCATGCAAACACTAAAGAAAAGTCATTAGTGATACTAACATTAGACAAAGCAGACTTAAAGACAAAATGCATTATTAGAGGCAAAATGGTAGTTCACAAAAAGAATCGATTAACACACTTGACTCAACAGACACATTTAGAACTTGGCATTTCAATAATGAAAGAATACACAATCTTTTGAAATACACAGAAAGCATTTTAAAAATTAGTCATATGCTACAACCTAAAATAACTCTCAAAGAATTACAAAGCACTAAAGCCATAAAAAATAATATCTAACTATAATGCAATGAACCCAAAAATTAAGAAAATAATAAAATTCCTCAAAGTCTGGAAATTAAAATTTCATCAACTCTTCCATAAAAAAGAAATAAATTTTAAATTTTTAAAATACTTGGAACTGAATAAATACAATATATAGCACATATCAGAACCATGACTAGAAGAAAATGCCCTTAAATACTGTATTAATATGGATACAGAAGGTTGAATATTGCAGAAGAAAGCAATCATCTCAAAACTCAGAACAGCAAAATAAACCAAAAAGTCAGGAAAAAAAAAAAAGGAAACAAAGTTCAAAGTTTAATTATAAACAAAAACATATAATAGAGCAATGGTTCTTAAAGTGTGGTCCTCCAGACACTTTTTAAAAAAGTAAACCCAGTGATAGATAGATATATATAGGTAGTTGTAGCTGGACAGCATGCCTTTATTTTTTATTTATTTTTATGTGGTGTTGAGGATCAAACCCAGTACCTCACACCTGCAAGGCAACCACTCTGCCACTGAGTTATAGCCCCCGCCCCTCCAGACACTTTTAAGAAGTCCCCAAGGGCAAAACTATTTCCAAAAGAATACTAAAATACTGTTTGTCTTGTATGCTATATTAATATTTATAATGATGGTGCACAAGCAACAGAAAATGTAACTGCTGAAACATTATGAATTGAAGCAAGAGCAAATACTTTACTATTAATCACTGTATTTAGAAAAAGCCAGTTATACTTTAAAATGTACTTTCATTAAGCAGTAAAAAATTATTAAGTTATTAAATTCTCCATGTCCTTTAAACATCCCGTGACAGGAAGCAGGATTAAGGACATGGGTCCCCTTGTCTTCCCAGTTTTGGAGGAAAGTGGGTGGATCTGATTTACTGATAATGATATAATTGGTTTTCATTATCTTATCAGTCAGGAATCTGGCCTAGGACTCTGGCAACAGTTTGGAAAAGCCATGCAAGGAGAAAGCATACCATTTGAGCATTAGCCACTTGCAACTATACAACCTAAAACAAAAAGGGCAGAAAAAGAGGGACCCATGGGGTTGCCAAAAGTACATTCACTTCAGGGTCTCTTGCTTTCTTTCCACTGAGGAACACTATTGGCTGCTTTTTACCACCATTTGGTGAAAAAGAAAAACTAACTTGTTGGACTATATGGGCCCCAAAATCTGACTCTGGCTAAAAAAAATCTGACCCTTTTCACTTATTTGCTTAAGCCATTGTTCAAAGAGATAGTTATCATCAGGCTAAGAGATCTGTAAAGCCAGACTGCCCTAGTTCCCTCAAGATTGAGGAATGAACAAACCAGGGGGAATTGTAACAAGGACTTAAGACTCTTCACTTTTGCCTGCAAATGTCCAATGGGTGGCTAAAAGCAGGATTAAAGACCTAGCAACTCTTGTGTCATTTTGCATCTGTCTCCTTAGATCCAAGTCACCTTGGATTCCAGAAACAGGTCTGATCCCATAAACATACCGACTATCCCCAAGACAAGAGCAACTTTCTTATCACAGACAAGCCTGGCCAATCCTAAAATAATGATGGACAGACCTCACCTGCTTTGGAAGCTGTGCATCCCTCTGGCTACATGGAACCCCCACCACTGCCCTCATTCACCCTTCTATAAAACCTCAAAGTCACTGTCAGCCCAGAAGGCATAGTTAAGGACGTAAACACCCCTTGTCTTACTGGTGTAGCTATACTGGAAAGTTCTTTCATGTTTATTCAAATAAATAAATATGCTGTGACATGTGGCAAAATAATAAATATAGATTTTTTTAAAAAGCACTTTGTGAGACTCTGCGTCTGATAGAAGAAAAAGTTGGCTCCGATCTACATATTGTGGGGTCGGGCTCCAAATTCCTTAATAGGACACCCATAGCACAAGAGTTAAAAACAAGAATCAACAAATGGGACTTACTCAAACTAAAAAGTTTTTTCTCAGCAAGAGAAACAATAAGAGAGGTAAATAGGGAGCCTACATCCTGGGAACAAATTTTTACTCCTCACACTTCAGATAGAGCCCTAATATCCAGAGTATACAAAGAACTCAAAAAATTAAGCAATAAGAAAACAAATAACCCAATCAACAAATGGGCCAAGGACCTGAACAGACACTTTTCAGAGGAGGATATACAATCAATCAACAAGTACATGAAAAAATGCTCACCATCTCTAGCAGTCAGAGAAATGCAAATCAAAACCACCCTAAGATACCATCTCACTCCACTAAGATTGGCAGCCATTAGGAAGTCAAACAACAAGTGCTGGCGAGGATGTGGGGAAAAGGGTACACTTGTACATTGCTGGTGGGACTGCAGATTGGTGCGGCCAATTTGGAAAGCAGTATGGAGATTCCTGGGAAAGCTGGGAATGGAACCACCATTTGACCCAGCTATTGCCCTTCTCGGACTATTCCCTGAAGACCTTAAAAGAGCGTACTATAGGGGGCTGGGGATGTGGCTCAAGCAGTAGCGCGCTCGCCTGGCATGCGTGCGACCCGGGTTCGATCCTCAGCACCACATAGAAACGAAGATGTTGTGTCCGCCAAAAACCAAAAAAAAATAAATATTAAAATTCTCTCTCTCTCTCTCTCTCTCTCTCTTTAAAAAAAAAAAAAAGAGCCTACTATAGGGATACTGCTACATCGATGTTCATAGCAGCACAATTCACAATAGCTAGACTGTGGAACCAACTTAGATGCCCTTCAATAGATGAATGGATTAAAAAATGTGGCATTTATACACAATGGAGTATTACTCAGCACTAAAAAATGACAAAATCATGGAATTTGCAGGGAAATGGATGGCATTAGAGCAGATTATGCTAAGTGAAGCTAGCCAATCCCTAAAAAACAAATGCCAAATGTCTTCTTTGATATAAGGAAAGCAACTGAAAACAGAGCAGGGAGGAAGAGCATGAGAAAAAGATTAACATTAAACAGGGAAGAGAGGTGGGAGGGAAAGGGAGAGAGAAGGGAAATTGCATGGAAATGGAAGGAGACCCTCATTGTTATACAAAATTACATATAAGAGGATGTGAGGGGAAAGGGAAAAAAAATCAAGGGAGAGAAATGAATTACAGTAGATGGGGTAGAGAGAGAAGATGGGAGGGGAGGGGAGGGGGGATAGTAGAGGATAGGAAAGATAGCAGAATACAACAGCCACTAGTATGGCAATATGTAAAAACGTGGATGTGTAACCGATGTGATTCTGCAATCTGTATACGGGGTAAAAATGGGAGTTCATAACCCACTTGAATCAAATGTATGAAATATGATATGTCAAGAGCTTTGTAATGTTTTGAACAACCAATAAAAAAAAAAGCACTTTGTGATTTGCTAATTGAATTAAGCATCATATTCACGGAACACCATTTTTACTTGAAATAATAACTGTTAACTATACTTATCCAGGTTTGGGTACTTGCACATATTTTCTTAAAAACAAATAGTAATGAACCGTGAAAACCAGAGAAAGCATTTATTGCCAAGATCAAATTTAAGATTTTGAATAAAAATTGAAAATGTTACAAACATATCTACTACTTCAAGCCTGACAAATTCCCAATGCTTTCCTGGTGAGACCAGAAGTAATTTTATCAAATGTCATCTTCAGTATCACATCACAAAATGTCAATGTATGGAAAATCTGCCTAACTCAGCAAACTTTTATTTTCCAAATAACCAGTGCATGATATTGTAAAATTATATATGAATAAAAGATCTATTCAAAGTATAAAACCAACAGAATTTAAGGTACCAGAGTAAAATCATATATCGATATAATTTAGGACTCTATACTGCAACTAAGCTTTGGAAGAAAAAAAAAGAAACTTGGAGGTCTGTTGTAACATCAAAGAAAATTATACAGAACAATCGAAAAGGCTACTAAATAGCTTTCCCTTTTCCAACTATATACCTAAGACTGGATTTTCTTTACTTGAATTGAAAAAAAAAAAATCCAAATTACTAAATTCATAAATAGATATAAAAATACAGGTGGCTTCTATTAAGCCAGACATTTAAAAGAAATATGCAAAAATATAAAAATGATGCTATTCATTTATTTTCCTTTCAAAAATGTTACTTAAAGAACTAATAATTTTTTCATTTCTCAATATTAAATTAAGATATGAGAAAAATTAAAAAGAAAAGATATAAAGAGAAAGCTCTCTGGAGTTCTCAAAAAATTTTCAGAATGTAATGGGGTTCTGAGACCAAAAAGTTTGAAAAATGCTACAAAAGAAAAAGATAAAAAAGTCAAAAATGAGACCTGGGGTGGTGGCTCAGTGATAAAGTGCTTGCCTAGCATGCGTGAGGCATTGGGTTCAATCTTCAGCACCACATAAAAATAAATAAAGATATTGTATCTATCTATAACTAAAAAAAAATCAAAAAGAAAAGCAGCCTCAAAAAAAGCCCAAAATGATTCTTCAAAAGACTAAAATAGCTGGGCACAATGGCCCAAATCTACAATCCTAGCAACCTGGGAAACAAGCAGGATCACAAGTTCAAGTCCAGCCTAGGCAACTCAGCAAGACTCTTTGTCAAAGTAAAAACATAAAAAGGACTGGCAAAGTAGCTCAGTGGTTATGCACCATTGGCTTCAATCACTAGTACCAAAAAGAAAAGAAAAAAGAATATATATGTATAGGTATATATAAGCTATCCTATAATCAATCATTAAAGAATAAGTTCACAGAAGTTTTCTCACAAAGAAAACTCTAGAATGACATGGCTTTTCTAAAATAATATAATGATCATTTTAAAAATAAATGGCAGTCATATTTTGCACATTCTTCCAGAAAAAAAAAAGTGGGAAAATTCTCTAGCTCATTTTATGACACCACATAATCTCAAATAAAAATAAAAAAGACAACGGCATTATAAGAAAGGAAAATTTACACTCATCAACAAAGATGCAAAAATCCTGATCAAAATTTAATAAATAAAGTGCAGCAAAATTTTTGCGTGCGTGTGTGTGTGTCTTCTTACATGTACTTATTAGGGAAATGATGTCCATCTCATTCCATGGTCTTTCCTACCCCCATACCCCCTCCCTTCTTCTCCCTCCCCTTTGCCCTATCTAAAGTTCATCTATTCCTCCCTTGCTCCCCACCCCATCCCCATTATGAATCAGCATCCTTATATCAGAGAAAACTTCAGCATTTGGTTTTTTGTGGATTAGCTTACTTCACTTAGCATTATATTCTCCAACTCCATCCATTTACCTGCAAACACCATAATTTTATTCTCTTTTAATGCAGAGTAATATTCTATTGTGAATATATACCACATTTTCTTTATCCATTCATTTACTGAAGGGCATCTAGGTTTGTTCCACAATTTAGCTATTGTGAATTGTGCTAGTGCAGCAATTTTTTTAAATTGTGACCAAGTATGTCATGAACAAGGAAGTTAATTATAAGAATGAGAGACTAAAAATTTAAAAATCAATCAGTGTAATTTATCACATTAACAGTTTAAAGAAGAAAAAGCTTTTGATCATTTCATTAAATGCAATAAAATTACTTTATAAAGTTTTAAATCCATTCAAGGTATCAATTCTTACTTGGCCGGCCAGAAACAGAGGGAACTCCTTTATTCTGATAAAAGGTATCTATACAATACTACAGCAAACATCATACTTATTTTTTTTATATTTCATTCTATCTTTCTTTTTTCTTAATTAATTTTTTTATTTATTTATGACAGCAGAATGCATTACAATTCTTATTACACATATAGGGCACAATTTTTCATATCTTTGGTTGTATACAAAGTACATTCACAGTAATTCATGTCTTCATACATGTACTTTGGATAATAATATCAATCACAAAGAGGGGTGGAAGGGGAAGGGAAGGGGCTTGGAGTTAGAAATGATGGTGGAATGTGATGAACATTATTAAACATCATAATTATAATACTCAAACAGTGAAAACTTTCCCTTTGAGATCAGGAACAAGACAAGGATGTTCTCTAGTACCACTTCTATTCAGGAATGTACTGGAGATCCTAGCCAGAGAAGTAAGGCAAGAGAAAGAAATAAAAGGTGTAAGAATTGGCAAAAAAATTTTTCTTTTCTATTCACAAATGATGATTGTGAATATAGAAAACAAAGTCATCTACAGAAAAACTGTTAGAAATAAAAATGAACAAGATTCTGAGATTCCAAATCAATTGCATTTCCATGTAAATAGCAACTGTAGTTAGAAAATAAAACTTAAAAATCAAGAACTCCAAAAATATAAACTACCTAGCAATAAATCCAATAAGAGATATTCAAAGCCTGAAAGAAAATCATAAAACTTCCTTGACAGACTTGAAAGAAGTAAATAAATGAAAATATGTGCAATACTCATGATTTGGAAAACGTAATTTTATAAAGATCAATTCTTCACAAATTAATTTAAAGTCAAGGTGATATCAATGAAAATCCCAATATAAGTATGTATGTATGTATGTATGTAACATGACATGATGATACTTAAGGATATATAGAAATGCAAATGACTAACAGCCAGGACATTTATTTTTTGAGGAAAAGAAAAAAAGAGTACGAACTTGTTTAATAAACATCAAATGTGACAAGATAATGTAGAATTTATGAATAGACCAATGGAACAGAACAGACATCAGACACAGAACAACAAATGTACAGACACTTGATATATGTCAGAAGTGGCATCAGAAAACAGAGAAAAAATGTTTTAGTTTTCCACTAATTAACACTGGTACAGAGAGCTACTCATATGTAAACAAATGAAAATAAACTTATTCCTCCTTGTAATCACAAAACTAAATTTTACTTGGTTGATAATGAAGTTTATGACAAAAGTCACACAAAGAACTATTTCAAGTTCAAAACAAAATTAATTGATTAAATAACACAATATGATCTATCTTATGGACAAATATCTTACTGTTACTAGTAATCTTGGTATCATTATATTTAAAATATTCCTTATATAAACGAGTACAAAGCAAATAAGGAACTATAGTAATGTCATTAAGGAACATAGATTTTTAGATTAAGAGAGAAGATAGAAATACATAAACTCAAAACTAAATAAAAATCTTTTCCTAAAGTAGAGCTATCACTAAGATCTCAATATTTAATTAATAAAGAGTGCTCCAAGCATTCAAATTTTGATCTCTAAATACCAGTTGTCATTAGAAAAATAAAAAAACTTCTTTGAAAACACTGTTGATTCCAGGCCTAAGACATAAAATAAATCACTCTGATCTCTCAAATCACAAAATCAAAGAAGCTATAAAACAATACCAGAGTCACAACAGAAGCACATAGGAGCCAAATGAAGAGGCTTCCCCTGATCAAAGAAAGATAATTTGAGTATCATAACGAATAACTACACTGGGCATGGTAGCACATCCCTAGTAACTCTAAAGGCAGAAGCAGAAGGAGTACAACTTTGAGGCTAGCCTCAGCAACTTAGCAAGACCTTATCTAAAAACAAAAAATAAAAAGGACTGTGGATGTAACTCAGTGAGAAAACACCCCTGGGTTCAATCTCTAGCACCAAAAGAAAAATTAAAAAATAAAAACAATGATTGCAATGAATTTAAATATTAAAAATATAAAAATTGAAGCTGAATACAGTATTGTTCACCTATAGTACCAGCATGCAGGAGGATAAGGCTTGAGCTCAGGAGTTCAAGACCAGCCTGGACAAAATAACCTAATAAAAACACTGAGGATGGCAGCATATGCCTGTAAACCCAGCAACTCTGGGAGGCTGAGGCACTCAAGTTCAAGGTCAGCCTGGGTAACTTAGTGAGAAAATAAAAAATAAAAAGGAATAGACATATAGCTCAGTGATAAAGCACCTTGGGTTCAATAAACCCAGTATAATCGATCAATTTTTTTTTTAATTCTCAAATTAAAATCTGTAAATTCAAATAAATGTAAAAACAAAACCACTGGTCATACTGGCTGGTTGTAAGGACCAACTGGTTATTCTGAAAACTCATAAAGGGATAGCATTAAGCCTTTATCCTGACTCTCCTAATGTTTTTTTTTTTTTTTAATTTCAGTATAACCAAGAATTCAATAAAAGGAAGTTTTTATTTTACTAACTGTAAGAGAATTGTAAAATAGAAATCTGCCATTTTGTGATCCCAAAATGAAATATAGGACCCTCAATAAACATAAATGACTACTAAAACAATTCGGTGAAAGGTAGATAGTAAGCTTCAAAATGGACTGATCAGATTGGCATTACCAATTCTCACTGATCAATTTTAACACTGCTAAAAATATCATCAAACATGTTCTTCCTGATGTGATACCCTAAGAAGTACATAGTACCTACCACCAACCAAAAACCAAACTTATCTATAATTAAGCCTCTCTACCCAATTATCAATTTATATGAAATAAGAGATTGAGGAAACATGGACAATGATCAGGAGGATACAATCCAGAATGTGATAAAATTTATATGGTAGATGACTCAATTTCTCTAATAAATGCAAATTTAAAAGGACAAACTGATACACTGAAAGAAACTTAATACATATACCAACCAATGCAATCCACAGACCTTGTTTATATTCTGAAGCAACTGAACTTTAAAACTTTTAGACATTATGGGATAACTGATGGAAAAATGCAAACAGATTGGTTATCACAAGATGTTAAGAAATTATAGTTAACTTTATTGGGTAGGATAATGGTCTTATCTACCAGAAATGTATACTGAAACATTTATTAGTGAAATTATAGGATGTCTGGTATTTGCTGTGAAATATTCCAGATACATTAGCAAATTACTTGTGTAATTAAAATTAAAAAGATAAACACATAGGTAGGTGGGCAAGTAGGTGGGTGCATGGGTGAGTAGATACAACTTTCTGAGGATAAGAACTGATTCTAGATAGATTAATTCAAATTAAATGAGAGCAAAATAATAAAGCTTTTAGATAATATTGTGTACTTTCAAGTTCTCAAAATAATTCAAGGTTTACTAAACAAAACTCAAAAATCACTAAACAAAAATGTATTATACCGTAACTATAAAGACTATAAAGACTATCTACTTCACACTATTTTAAAGGTACTTACTGCTGGTAAAAGAGACTGCATATTTTGATTAGAATCTGCTATTGTAGCAAGGTATACCAAGTTTGTATGCAACATCTGCTGATACCTATTAAAACAAAACAAATATCAGTATTAAAAAAACTATTCCTATATGCTTAAATATAAACATTCCAATCATTTCTATAGAAGATTTGTTAGCTTAACATCAATAACACTTCAATTTTTCCTACTTCCTCTGCAAAATAATTCCAAGTAATAATATATTTTGCCGCAGTCTGGCTGGGCACAAATAACCGAGCCGCCACAAAGCCTTGTAGATTCAAACAGCAACTCTTTATTCTCCAACTCTCACCGGCACTGCACGCACCACAGGGGAAACACACTCCCTCCACCCCCAGGAGAACTGCAAGGGAACTCCAAAGTAGCGGGCGCCAGAGGCAGCAAGAGCCGCCCTATTGCGGCTTTACAGTAAAGGTCAAATAGACAATTCAATCAATCCAGCATCATCACAGCAATTATATATAGCTTAATTCAAATCATCATCTCAATGGTTCGCTGGCGTCACCTTTCAACCATTCCCTCTGGCAAATGCCAGGTGTCATTCTGACTGGGCTGTGGCTCTCAACAATATTTAAGGTAAAAATTCCACCACATATTAACTATGAATTAAAATAATGAAAATAAGTCAAAAGTTTTATCAGATTAAAGTATATGAATTCAGGTCCAAAATGAAATTATTTCCTTAAAAAAGACCTTAAAAGAAACCATAGTAAATTGTTTGGTACATATTTTTTTCCTGTTAGAAACAACTGGCTTCGCAACTTTTGTTTATTAAGGGGAAAAAGCTTAATTCTCACTAACCTTAGTTTACTAACAAGTCTATACATTTAATGCTGTTCCTCAACATGTACCTAGTCAGACATGATTTATTTTTTAATGAATCTTAAACAAGGACCAAAAAAAGTTATTACATTGTACTGAATTACTCAGATGATTAGTTTTGTTTTTCAAATTGTACTAACAGCAACAAGTAATTGGAACCATTTTCTATTCTGAAGACAGCTTAAATGGAATTTAAGATACAGGATTCTAAGGGTTGAAGATGTATCTCAGTGGTAGAGAGTTTGCCTAGCAGAAAAAAGGACCTTCTGTTCTACCCCCAGCACCAGAAAAAGATTTTAAAAAATATAAATTTTAAAAAGATACAGAATTCTTTAAAAACCAACCTGTCATTTTTTTTCCCCACATTTTTTATTGGTGCATTATACTTGTACATACTGATAGTTCTGTTGTTATATATTCATACACTTATAAAACATACAACAATATAATCTGGCCAGTATCACTCCCCAGTATTTTCCCACTCCCTCCCCACTCCAACCCCTTGGTCCATTTCCTCTTCTAATCCCCTTTTTATTTTAATGAGGTTTGCCTCCATCTTCCTTTTCCTTTTCCCCTCTAGCTACCGCATATGAGTGAAAATACAGGACCCTAAACTTTTCAGTTTGACTGACTATGCTTAATGTGATGGTCTCTAGTTCCATCCACTTTCCTACAAAAGCTATAATTTCATTTTTCTTTATGGCTGAATAAAATTCCATTGTTCATATATACATTTTCTTTATCCATTCATCGGTTGATGGACACCTAGGCTGGTTCCATAGTGTGGCTATTGTGAATTGTGCTGCTATAAACATGGGTATGTGGGTATCACTAATCACTATCTTCAGAATAAAAACCAAGGAGTGACATAGCTGGGTCATACAGTGGTTCCATGCCTAGTCTTTTAAGGAACCTCCATACTGGTTTCCATACTGCCAATCTGCCATTTTTTATTAGAACAAATATACTTCATTTCAAAGTCTCTTCCTTCAGGCTTTCCTGATATTTAATTATTACTATGGTTGTATTAAATACTCAGATACAAGATTTTCTGAGGACCACTGACTACCACACCAAAAACAGAAATATAAATTGTACTAAAAGGCATAGTTTATTCATGATTCTTTTTTTTTTTTAAATAAAGAGTCCCGCAGCATTCACTGTCATCTGGTAATAACATAAGGATAATCAAAACAATATAAACAAATGTTTTAGAAGTATACTCCCAGCAAAGAACATCTAAAAAAAAATGTAACTTTCTCTGTGATTTCTCATTCATTCATCAAATCTAGTTGGAGACACTTTATAGCAGAGTAATATTATCTCCTTTTAGTATGATCCTACCCAATTGTTTTCTTTACTTTTAGTATGAATCTCTTCTGCATCATCTAATATAAGGTTCATGTACTCATCAAAACCAATAAATTCAGCCATCCACTGGCATATTAGCTTGATCACAGAACCACACCTGAATGCAGCTTCTGTTTTGCAAGTATCTAAAGTAAGGCTGATGAGCTACACCATCACCTTCTGCCCTTTCTGGCCCTCACAACTGTAAGCCATGGTAGAATCTCACAAAGATTCAAGCAACCAGCACTTTACCTCAGAAAGCAACTTCCGGAATTGTAGTCGTGATTCTTTAATTAAAAAATTGTTATGCTGATTAGTACTTACTAAGCCAGTGTTGAAGTACTATTAAATCCAATCTGCCACTCAACAGTCTCACTTATCTAAAAATGAAGTTAAAGTAGTTTTCTTCGAAAGTCCCTTGCAATTTTAAATAACTATAAATAGAGCACTGTTTATGAAGTAGATTAATTCCCCTAACCTTCTTCTAACAATCAAATTTTTTTTAATTTTGATTTGTTAAAACAGAATGCATTACAATTCATATTACACATATAGAGAACAATTTTTTTTCTTGTTGTACACAAAGTAGAGTCACATCCTTCGTGTCTTCTTACATGTAGTTAGAGTAATGATGACCATTGCATTCCACCATCTTTCCTATCAGTGTGCCCTCTCCCTTCCCCTCTCTCCCCTTTCCCTATCTAGTGTTCATTTAATCCTTCCATCCCGGCCAAACTTTTTAACTTTTAATTTTAAAATTACTTAAAACTTGCAGAAATGTTTTGAGAACAGTAAAGAGTCCCATTTATCTTTCTTTCAGATTCCCTAATTTTTAGGGGCTGGGGATGTGGCTCAAGCGGTAGCGCGCTCGCCTGGCATGCGTGGGGCCCGGGTTCGATCCTCAGCACCACATACAAACAAAGATGTTGTGTCCGCTGAAAACTAAAAAATAANGCGGACACAACATCTTTGTGTGTATGTGGTGCTGAGGATCGAACCCGGGCCGCACGCATGCCAGGCGAGCGCGCTACCGCTTGAGCCACATCCCCAGCCCTAATTTTAGTATTTTAACACATGTCCTATCATTTGTCTCTAAATACACACAGGTATGCACACATACTTTTTTCCAAAGCCATTTGTGTGTCAGCTGCAGATATAACAGCCCATTCATTACTCCTAATACTTGTCAGTTTCTCAAACATAAGGACATTCCCTTAAAGAACAGTATAACCATGATAATAAGGAAATTAAAATTAACATTAACAATATTACCATCTAACCCACAAAGCACATTTAAATTTGTCCTGATACCTCCAAAGTCATTTCCCCCAATACAAAAAGGTAGGAAAAAAAAACAAAACACTTTAACTGGGCTTTTCTAACTTCAATAGGTTTTTCTTTTTGGTGAAACTGCATTTTTTTTTTTTTGTGTGTGTGTGTGTGTGTGTGTGGTGCTGGGAATTGAACACAGGACCTTGTGCATGTGAGGCAAGCACTCTACCAGCTGAGCTATATCCCCAGCCCAAAACTGCATGCTTTTTACAGCACTCATCAAATAAACTTATTCTAAGATAAAACAAGGTTCAAAGACAAATACTAACAAATACAGTATATACTTAAGTTTTCTAAGTCTGTGTATAGGTAAACTTAAATGCAATCAGGAAAGATTCAAGAGTCTAAATTCAGTTAGACACAAAATAATAATAAAAAATTAAATATCTTCCTGAGATTCCATAAATACCATTACATTTGTCACTGGTGTAGTTTTAGTTATATACCATATAATAACATAATGATAGATGTATATCTCTTTATATATCATAGTGATCCCATAAGATTATTTCATGAAGTAACCCAGTTATCTTTGTTTGTACACTGTACACCCCATGACATCTGCAAAATGATGAAATTGACTAATGCTGCATTTCTCAGAATATCCCATTATTAAGCAACATGATTGCATTTTCTTAATGTATACACTTATGATTTCTAAAATAGTGCATTAAAAAAAGAAAAGTGTAGCTGAGCGCAGTGTTGTACGCCTGTAATCCCAGCAACTCTGGGGGCTGAGGCAGAAGGATTGCCGAGTTCAATGCCAGACTCAGCAAAAAGTGAGGTACTAAGCAAATCAGTGAGGCCCTGTCTCTAAAATAAAATACAAAATGGGGCTGGGGATTTGGTTCAGTGGTTGAGTGCCCCCTGAGTTTAATCCCCAGTACCCCCCACCCCCAAAAAAAAGAACAGAAAATTGAATATATAAGCTAAGGGCAGATATAAAACATGTTCAATCTGATGCTGGTAATTCTTTCATAAACTAGCAGCAGATATAAAATATATTCTACATTTTATGATTTTGAAGGTTTTTATTTGTTTATTTTGGGTACTGAGATTGAACCCAGGGACACTTTACCACTGAGCTATATCCCAAGCCTTTTGTTTTTTATTTTGAGACAGGGTCTCACTAAGTTTCTTAGGGCCTCACTGAGGTCCCAAGAGGCCTCAAACTTGTGATTCTCCTGCATCAACCTACTGAGTTACTAGGATTTGTGCAAAACCATACCTAGCAAAATGTTTTATGTTTGGTGATAATACTGTTTTCATATACTGATGGTTATCCCCAAATATTTACTATTATTAAGATATTAAGTGAGAGAATGTTCACCTCTTAAAGATTCCACTAACATACTACTACATCAATTACCTTCCATAGTGTAAAATAACAACTATTAAATTTATTGATATAATTAAAAAATTAATTGAAAAGGTCAGATTTCTTAAAAAAAAAAAAACTTTACCTAGAAGGTATAAAGGATACATTTCTATTAGACAACAGGAATACATTTTAAAGAATAAAAGTGATGTTCCTAAGTAAAAATTTAAAATTAAGTTCCCTTGGGATAGGGATGTGGCTCAGTGGTACAGTGCTTGTCCAGCATGCACAGGGCCCCAGGATTAATTCCTAACATCACCCCACCAAAAAGAAAAACTCTTAAATTTTCAGTACCATAACTACTTATAAACACTCTGAAACAACTGGACCCGACACAAAATGCAAAAAATAAGGACTGACTGAAGTAATCAGTTGGTCAATTTAGAAAATGCTTAACTGCCATAACAGCTTAAAAATGCATTCTCATATGTTACCAGAATGAAAAAGGAAGAGGATCTGGACATAGAGTTCCAAAAGTGATTCAGACCATTGATTCATATCTGTTTGACGCCCCCCCTACACCAGAAAAAATATATATGGTATGTTTGTGTATGTCTGCAAATAAAGTTGGAGAAAGCAATATACACAAACACATTGCCAGTGAAAAATCTTTGGGTGGTAGAAATATGATATTCACTCACTTATCTCAACATATTTGTTTTCTAATTTTTTACAATGCATATACTTTTTTCATAAAATAGTTTTTGGGGTTTTTTGATACCAGGGAATGAATCCAGGGGTGTTAAACACTGAGCAACATCCCCAGCACTTTGTTTGTATTCTTATTTAAAGACAGGGTCTCACAGTGTTTCTTAGGACCCCCGCTAAATTACTGAGGCTGGCTTTGAACTCATAATCCTCCTGCCTCAGCCACTGGAATAATAGGTGTGCGCCACATGTCTGGCAAAATATTTCCATTTTTTTAATAAGGTATTGATTCTTTTTCTTTTACATATTTACTTTTTTAGTTGTAGTTGGACACAATACCTTTATTTTATTTATTTTTATGTGGTGCTGAGGATAGAACCCAGGGCTTCGCACATGCTAGGCAAGCACTCTACCACTGAGCCACAACCCCAGCCCCCAAAATAGTTCTTTTAATTCAAAAAAAAAAAATAGTGCTTCAGGCAAAGTTATCACATCTGAAGGAAGTATTTAATTAAAATTAGCCTTATTAATTTTCGAATTTTTTTTTTTTTTTTTTAGTTTTCGGCGGACACAACATCTTTGTTTGTATGTGGTGCTGA
The DNA here is from genome assembly GCF_001458135.2 of Marmota marmota marmota. Classification (NCBI taxonomy): domain Eukaryota; kingdom Metazoa; phylum Chordata; class Mammalia; order Rodentia; family Sciuridae; genus Marmota; species Marmota marmota. Next base: position 38,582,960 of record NW_025999990.1, on the reverse strand, counting down.
GGATCGAACCCGGGCCACACGCATGCCAGGCGAGCACGCTACCACTTGAGCCACATCCCCAGCCCCTATTAATTCTTAAATAGTTGTAATTTTTAACACATCTCATACTTTCCTTTTTCTTTTTCTAATTATGAAAATTGAGAATATTTTTTAAAGTTGGTAAGAGGAAATTTTTTCTTTTTACTCACAAACCAACCCTGACAACTTAAATAAGAATATCTAAAGAACAATAAGAATAAAATTAAATCCATCAAGGATGGGTTGAAGCAGGATGCAGTGGTGCACACCTATAATCCCAGGGACTTTGTTTCAGGCCAGGCTTAGCAACTTAGTACAGTACTAAGCAATTTAGCGAGACCCTGTCTCAAAATAAAAAAATAAAAAAGGATTGAGGATGTAGGTCAGTGGTAAAGCCTGCCTCAACTTAATCTCTAATACAAAAAATAAAATTAAATTACAAACTAGGTTTGGTAGCCCATGCCCATTTCCCAGCTACTTAGGCAAATGAAACAGAAAACTAAGCCCAAGAATTCAGGCTCACCCTATGCAACACAAGGAGTCCCTGGTTCTGAAAAAGAAAGTTGTGAAATTCATCAAAGGGCAGAATTTAAGATTCTAGCCTAAATCAATTTAAGCCCCATTTGCATCAAGCATATGTGAAAATGAGGTCTATTTCAATATACAGAGAACAAAGGAAATGATCATATGCTCCTGAAAAAGTTGAAAATATACAAAATAATACAGTATAAATTTTTGCTGACTTGAGTTAAAAAAGTTAATTCTCACTCTGAACATCTACTACTCATGACATGTGCTGCTGGGTCCAATAAGAAACTAAATCTGGTGATCTGATGCTTTGACACAGGCCTATAAATCCAGTGAGTTGGAAGCTGAGGCAGGAGAATCACAAATTCAAGGGTAGTATCAGCACTTAGCAAGGCCCTTAGCAATTTAGTGAGACCCAGTCTTAAAATAAGTAAATGAATTAAAAGGGGTGGAGATGTGGTTAAATGGCCCTGGATTCAATTCCCAATACAAAAAAAAAAGAAAAGAAAGAAAGAAAGAAATTAAATTGTCCTATGCCATAAAATCCATTGGCCATATTTTGGGTTCTTTAAAGCCAAAGGTAAAAATAATTATTCTAATCAAGGCCTCCCAAGTTGAATCAATCCATATAAAATGCAAAATGGACAACTGATTAGAAAATTTAAAAATCTAATACTCAGATCTTGGTTTCTAAATATCATCCTACAAAAAAGAACTAGGCTTAGAGAAATTGGTGATTCCAGACTTCTACAGGAAAAAGGATGGGATAAAACTAGAACATTTTGTGGTACAACAAAATAAGAAAATTCTCAAAAAATAATGGAGAAATGTCAAGAATACAGAGGGGCTCCCAGTGGCTGAATCTGGAACAGTTAAAAGAATAGTATTATTAATGTAATAAATTACAACCTAGAGAAAACAACAAAAATGTGCAAGTCCTTTCAGACATAAATAAAGGAATGAATTGGGGGAGAGAAGGGAAAATATCTTTCTCAAGTAGGATTCCAAATAAATACAGAAGGAATGATGGGTCTAGTTAGCATTTGACAATGACTATAATAATAACTACAACAGGAAAAAAATCACTGGGAGATGCTAAAATTAATGTGTAAAAGTAGGATAAGAGCATATGTGTCTCAAAGTATTTTCCCATCAAGATACATATAAATTACAAAGGAAAAAAACAATAACTTTATGGTAGAGAAAATAGTAGCCACCACCTTAAGTCAAAGTTATCACCAATATTGGGACAAACTAAGAATGGACTGAGAAGGACAGAATATTGTGTCTGTGGTACTACTGGCAAAGTACATAGTGTGAATTTAATCCTGAAGAAACAGCAGTCAAATCCTAAAAGAAATACAGTCCACAAAATAACTGGTCTGTATTCTTCAACATCAATTTCAAGAGAGAAAGGAATAATTCTAGATTAAAGTATAATGACAAGACAAAGGAACAGTTCCAAATTAAAGTATTAAGATAAGACATGCAAACTAAATGCAACATCTGATCCTGCATTGGACCCTGGACCAAGAAAAAAAAACACTAATGGGACAACTGGCAAAATCTGAAAAGGTGATAAAGACTGAATAATAGTAGAGATCTCTTTTCAGAGTGATGAAAAAATGTTTATAATATAAGGCAGTGGTGATGGTGGTACAACCTATGAATATACTGAAAGCCACCGAATTGTATACTCTGAAAACTTGCATGTTAAAGGATGTAAAACATATTTCAATAAAGCTCTCAGGTATATGTTTAAAAAAAAAAAGACTGAATAATAGTATTATATTCTTGATTTTGACAATTACATTCTGGCAATTTAAAAATACATTTTTGTTTTTAGGAAACACTGAGATTACTCAAAGTAAGAAGAGAGACTCACATCTATACTTATTCTCAAATGTTCCAGAAAAAAACACTATGATAAAAAAATGAAAGAGCAAATAGGCCAATGTTATCATTTGAGGAATTTCAGTGAATATCACACAGAAATTTCTTGTGGTTTTTTCTTTTTTTGTACCAAGGATTAAATCACTGAGCCACATCCCCAGCCCTTTTACTTTTTTATTTTGAGACAAGGTCTCACTAATTTGTTTAGGGCCTTGCTAAGTTGTTGAGGCTGGCTTTGAACCTGTAATCCTCCTGCCTCAGCCTTGCTAGCTGCTAAGATTACAGGCATGCACCATACCTTCCCGCACCCCCACCCCACCACCCCTGTGCTATCTTTGAACCTTCATTAAGCGTGAAAATTATTTCAAAATAATGTTTTATTTAAAAAGACACCACTTTTCACCAATCACATGTACAAAAATATTTAAAAGATGGCTAATACTCACTGCAGGCAGGTATGGTTTAAAACCAGGACTCTGAAAACCTGATTAGGGAAAGCAAACCAATACCATCTCTTTGTGGGTAATCTGGCAATTTAGCATGGTCTTTGACCCAGTAATTCCATTAAAAAAACTGTAACCTACAGCTAGGGATGCAGGTCAGGGTACAGCACTTGCCTAGCAGGTACAAGGTCCTGGGTTTAAGCCATAGCACCACAAAAAATAAAACTATCACCTACAAAAATATTTGAACAACAATATTGGGCTGGGAATGTGGCTCAAGCGGTACCGCGCTCGCCTGGCATGCGTGCGGCCCGGGTTCGATCCTCAGCACCACATACAAAGATGTTGTATGCGCTGAAAATTAAAAAATAAATATTAAAAAAAAAACAATATTTATCCGTGTATGTTTACATAGATATGAATGCAACATGTAAATGTACAGCAAAGTTTTTGGAAGGATACATACTAAAGCATTAAAAATAGTCAATTGTGGAAGGGAGGGAAATAAGGCTGGGAATAAAAAGATTACTTATGTTCTCTGTTTTTATACTTTGATTTTTTAATTTTTTAAAAATTTTTTACAATAGCAGGGATTGAACCTACAGCCTTGCACATGCTAAACAAGTATTCTACCATAAAGCTATCCTCCTAACCCCCAGGCCTTTCACTTTATTTCAAGATAGAGTCTAATTACATCAGCCTTGAACTTGTGATCCTCCGGCCTCTGCCTCCGCCTGTAGAGTAGTTGGGATTAGAGGTGTGCACCATCAAATCTGGATGATTTTGTTTTTACGAAAACAAAATACAACTTTTTGATTTCAAAATAGTTCTACACAAAGAAGAAAAAGTAACAAAGACCTGAAATTAATATGTAGTGAATCAAACGACAACCAAGAGACCAGCACAAAAGGAAAAGCAAGCCAGCCAGAGGTTGCTGGGAATGTCTGCCTGGGAATAGACTAGTAAGATTACTAAGAAAGACAGATGTGCCCCACAAAATGGTCTCAATAAGATATCCAAAAGCTGTGTTGTCCAATACAGCAGTACTAGACAAAATGAAATGTGGCTAATACAAAATGAGATGTGTCATTACAGTAATATACACAATGGATTTTCAATACTTAGTATGAATAAAACAATATAAAATATCTCATTAATACTTTTTATGCTGATTACATAATGAAATTACATTTTGGAAATAATGAGTTTAAATATATTATTAATATTCATTTCACCTTTTTCTTTTTATTTATATACTGCATCCACAAGAATATTTTATATCACATATGTGGCCTACATTTAAATATCTACTAGACAATGCTACTCCAGAGATGTTTGATAAAATATTCAACTTATTCTATCATCAGTTTCAATTAGGATATACCATTTACTTCAGATATCATTTCAAATTTAAAAAGTGTGGTTCTCATAAACAGTAACCAATTATTTATTAAACATAGGCTTTGCTTTCTCATCTATATCACAGAAGCAAATAAACATACTACATAGATCAATATCTAACTTTTCCATAGATCGATCAATACACAGATATGAATTCATTATTTATAAAACAGGGTAAGAAGTGTAAAAAAAAATTGATACCCACCTCCCTCACAAAGAAAGTTTTCTTTTGTAAAATACCAAGAAAGACATGGAAACTTGTACACAGAGGTTCATAGCAGTATTATAAACCACCCAAATGTCTATCACTGACAAATAACGTACAGTGGAAAAACATTTGGCAATAAAAATGAAGTTCTGATATGTGCTTCAACATGGATGAACCTTGAAAACATTTTACCATGTGAAAAAACTTAGTCAGAACACACTACATATTGTCTGGATCCAATAGGCAAATCTAAAATCTATAAAAATAGCAAGTAGATCTGGAGTTCAAAGATTAGAGAGGAGGATGGGAAATGACTGCCACAGGGCATAAGAATTCTTTCTGGGATGATGAAAACTTTCTAAAATTGACTGCATAACTCTACAAAATATTTTAAAAACACTGAACTTTACACTTTAAAATAGTTATAATTCAACCTGTTTTAAATGAAAAAGTAAAAAAAAAAAATACACACACAGAAAAATGAATACAAAAAATGTTTCTTATCAATCTTACTGAGAACACTCTGAAGTCTTTCCTTTATTCTGATAGTCCATTATACACTGAATAAGATGGTTATTTTCATCCAACATCTGAAATAAAATTAGAAAAAGTTTATTGTAAAGTCTGTCAAGTAAAATAAAAAACTAGAAAATTTGAGGGAGGGCATTAATAAATACTGCTTATAAAAGAACATTAAAGTGCACCCCCTAACAATATATTGCTACCCGGAAACGACTATTATATATTCTAAAATCATTTAAGCAAACATGAAAACACAAAAAACATAATTCTCTTAAAAATACTTTGTTAATGTTGCTACCTGCTGCTATATTTTAAAATTCATTTTAATAACAAATTATAAAGGGGATTAGTGAATCAGCTTACATAAAATTTCATTACACACTAAAGAAATCTCTTTCATAAAAGTATGCAATACCCAGTTCATATGGACAATGTATTAAACAAGTGATATTTCTTCCTTCAGATTTCTAGAAATACTTTATTTATTTAGAAACTGAATTCATTTAGGTCTTTTCCTACACCTACTATGGTTTATCACAAAAAAACTATTTTATACCTTTGGAATGATATCATACTTAATCAATAATTTTAAATATCCCTATTCTAAGTATTCTCCCTCTGTATTATTAACTGAAGCCCAGAAAGGAAAATTTAGGTTTCTTTCATATTCAAATATTTAATTACCTCTGCTATCTGTAAAAGTAGTTTTAGCGAGTTAGGACTAAAATTTAAGAGTCCAAGTTGGCTTTGCATCATTCTACAGCTTTGTAATAGTAAGGAGAAAGTCTGTCCTTATTATACAGAATTAAGTAAATACATGAAAATTTCAGCTCAAGAGGCTTGATGAGGTAGTGGCTAGCTTCCAAGTTCTATACCAGTATGATTTTATGATTCTCCAAATATGTATAATAATAAAGTACAAAGATTTCTATACATGTATATTAATACACACCTGTGAGATTACCAGATATATGTTGTCTCAAAACTTTTTTAAAAATAGCAATTTATTCTTCTTGTAACAATTCTAAGCCATCTTGGCTTTGAAAGTTAAATAAGTCACACTCTTTGAAAGAGTACTAATTATGGCAATTAAAGGTCAGTTAGTTTTAGTGCCAACTTTGCTATCCTGAACAAACCACTTAAGTTTCCAGGAGCTTTGAGATCAAGGAACAAGAGACGTTCCTTATACACCTGTCCCAGTCTTCCAGAATTCAATGAAAGAACAATGCTATAATCGCTATCTAAATAACTTACATTTTTTTTTCATTAAAAAAGACCCATTTAACATTACATGTGCTGGGCACAATGGTACACGCCTGTACTCCCAGCGGCTCAAGAGGCTGAGGCAGGAGGAATGACAGTTCAAAGCCAGCCTCAGCAATTTACCAAAGCCCTAACTAATTCAAGGAGACCCTGTCTCTAAATAAATATGAAAAAGGTGCTGTGGCTCAGTGGTTAAACACCCCTGGGTTTAATCCCTGGTACCAAAATAAATAAATAACATTAGCTGTGACTTTTTTCCTGTATCTTCATCATATTCTTCCCTTGCTGAGGGGGAAAAAACTGTCTCACAAGATTGTAATAAATACAATTCCTGGATGCCAAAAAAAAACTTGCACTTAATGTCTCAACATCCTAATCCAAACTCCAGTTTAGTGAATTCACAACGTATCTTCTCCAGTATATTCGTCAATCTAACAAACTTGACATTAAAATATGTCTCATATATAATATCAATTCGACATTAAAGATGAGGCACTGAGTTTGGAATTCATTTTTCTCCTCTCATGTCACGATAATCAGCATCCTCTAAATTAATTATCCATGATAAACAGCCTGAGACTTACATAAGAAAAACTTTGTAGGAACAAAGAAAAATTCCAGAGTTTTTTAGAGTCCAAAAATAAGACAGAACTCCTCCAGAAACATGTTTTGTGTGCATGTGTACTTGACAACGTTTGCCAGGCTGCAGGCTTAGTCCAGCGCACTACACGAAAACACTGCTTTTCCAGGCACTAACAAGCCGGTTTGTTCATGAGATAAAGCAACAGTTGGGCAAATGTCAAATGCCACACCACAAAGAATCTGACAGTAAACAGAAACCGATTAACATATTCTACGGGCACACAATGGTTCCCTGAGTGGCATTAAAAGTTGACTTTTCTTCTGTTTTCATCCTTGCTCCAGTGCAGAAAAGAAAACGGAAATATTTCATATAAACTGCTAAAATTAGCAAGTAACTTTTCCAAGTTCAGCCCACTACAATTTACAAAGCTGCCTTGCTCCGTAGGCAACAACAGGGAGGAGGATAATACAGAATCTTTGTGTCCCCAACTGGCAGTAATACCGCAGCGACTGCGGTAGCTTTTCTGAGGAGGACGCAGCCCCTTGTGTTTTTATCACGACTTATGTAATTGGTCAGGAGTGTCTCCACCACCGGACTGCAAGCTCCAGGAGAGCGGGGTTCACTGCTCACCACAGTAACCCCAAAGCTTGCAAAAGGCACTCCAGAAATATTTGCTGCAGATATAAATGTACAAGGGGTGATCCAGAAGGCAGAAAGGGGCCCTAGGATGACCCCCAAAGGCCATGGAGTTCTTCCTCGTCTGCCCGCAAAGACTCTATTAAGGTTCTCAAGTTCAACTCCGCGGGAGTTTACAGGGTTCCGACTCGCCCTCCGCGCGGGGCGACCCGAGGTCGGGTCCGCACCAGGCAGCCGCGGGGCGCGGGGCGGGGCGGAGCAACACCAAAGTAACTCTGAGCGACGCGCGGGGCCGCAGGCTCCAACACACTGCCCTTCCCCGCGCGGGCGCACGCGCCCCGCCGTCCGAACGCCGCCCCATCCCTAGAGAAATCGGGCGACGGTTGCGTGGGCTTTTGTGCCTCTAAGAGCCTAAACGCGCGGAAGACTCCGTGAAAGAAAAAAACCGGTTCGCCCTCTTCAGCCTCCCACTCAGGCACAGCCCGCGGCTTGGGTTCCCATAGACTGCCGCTTCCCAGCAGGCCCGCCTCCGCCTCCCCCTCCGCCCCCGGCC
>NW_025999990.1:38569098-38572692 GCF_001458135.2 Marmota marmota marmota | reverse complement strand
AGCCGGCCCGCCTCTTTCGCGCGGGTGCTGCTCGCCGCCCTCCCCGGCGCCCTGAAGCAGCCTCAGAAGTGCGTTTCGTGCGCTGTTATAGATCTAGTTCAGTTTTTCCAACTTCATCGTTACCCTTCCTTGAGAAGAAGCGGCGGCCCTGAGTTGTCCGGGCAGCCGGGAGAGGGGAGGAGGACGGTCTGGACTCGGGAGTTCGTGCGGACCCGTGGAGCATCTGCCGAGATGAGCCAGAGGTGGAAGAACTCGGTGAACGCGGATTCGCTGATTTAAATGGCTCGGTTACGCCCCAAAAGTGCACCTCCGAGTCCACAGCTTCGCTCGCACGCCGAGCCGTGTCTAACAATTAAAAAGTAATGCTGACCCAAAATTGGGACACCAAGGCTGTGTCCGGTACTGGGGGGCAGTCGTCCAACACGGCTAGCAGAGAAGTGGGTCGATTTCATCTAATTTGGGATTAAGCTTTGAAAGCACGGTCGCTCTTCTCGTTTCCAGTGATATACTTAGTGGTTTGTCAAGTACGCCCAAGCGGCTAGGCTTCAAGTCAGTGTGAAGGGGAAAAAGTTTTCGAATGAGTGAAGAACACAAGCAAATGTGGGTAATGTGTTGCTGTGGATTTTTAAATTATTCTGTAAATCTAGACTAACATACAACAAAAAATAAAAGTTTATATAAAATGTTACCCGACGTTGAGACTCAAAATTCAATATTTATAAATAAAATAGAAAAATAAAAGAGACATTTTTAAATTTTGTTTCAAATAAATTGTTTTGCATAAGTTCAGTTTCATTCATTCAGCAAATTTGGGTGTGTCGTCTTTGCCAGGCTTTATGCTAGGTACCGGTAGACACAACTGAAAGAGTTGGACAGGGAACCACTGCTCAATGATTTGTATTTGAATAAAGTTGACAGACCAAAAATGAAGTTAATATGCATGTATGTGAAGCCCAAAGAAAGACTGGCAAACAAGAGAATGATGTAAGTTAAAGTGGGACATCTTTATAAAGAGAGCAGGGAGCACTAGGGATTGCACCCAAACACTCCATCACTGAACTACCTCCGTAGTCCTTTTATGTTTTTATTTTGAGACAGGGTTAGTTAATGAGGCTGGTCTTGAACTTGCCATCCTTCTGCCTCAGTCACCCTAGTCCTGGGATTACAGGTGTGCATCCCTGTGCCTGGCCTCCATTATATCTAAACTGAAACCTGAAAAAACTCAAGCCATTCCAAAAATAAAGGAAGGGAGTTTATACTGCCTCCCTTCGAATGGCAAATATTCTTCGGAATTCTAAGCCTTGAAGAAAACACTGTTATGTTTGTACTTTATGTATCAAACTGAATTGAAAAATAATCTATTGAATTCAGAATAGAAACTAATTCTTGCCTACCACCAGGCTGTGAGTCTAACATCTAGTATGTAAGGTCATGTTTTGTTTACACAAAAGTACCTTATTTAAGCCCAGAGTCCTGATGGCACATGCCTGTATTCCCATCAAATGGGAGGCTGAGGCAGGAGGAATACAGCCTCAGTACATTGGCAAGGCCCTAAGCAATTTAGTGATACTGCCTCAAAATCAAAAATAAAATGTCTGGGGTATGTAGCTCAATGGTAAATTGCTGAAGCTGGCTTTGAACCTGAGATCTTTCCGCCTCAACCCCCAGAGTCGCTAGAATTCCAGGCATGCTCCATCATGCCTGGCTGAAAAAACAAATCCTAAATACTCCAACTGCTCCAGTTACCTCCATTTGGCAGATAGCATAGAAATCTTAAAAAGCAACAGGAACCAATGAGAACAGCTGTCTAACCAGTTAAAAAAAAAAAAAATCCCCCAGTGGAACTCCCATTCTAGGAAGACACCCAGGGATAGGTACTATCTTTTTTTAAATTACAAATTCCCAACAATGGGGAAGGGAAATCCATTAAGAACAGGTTATGGGTCCTCCTGAGGTATTTTACTCCTTCATAGTAGCAGCCTAGGGCACTCATAGCACCCCATGCAGAAATAACCACAGTGATTCTATGTGAAGGATATAGAAATGACAACCCCCAAAACAGTGTAGCCTGGGAAGAGAGAAGGAGGAAGAAAACAACATATTAATAACATTGATCCTTTCCCAGTGAAAGGACAATCCCTGGGAGGGGAACAAAACTTAACCAGTGACAAGACCATCCCTAGGAAGGAGATGTCCATCAGGCCTAAAAATGACAATCTCTGGGAAGGAGCCAAAACATTGATCCTTCCCCATATAAATCCTTTCCCAGTGACAGTACAATTAGACCCTGGAGGGTAAGAGATAAGTACTAAATGCTGAACTCTGAGCCCTCCATTCTTACCCAGTAAAAACAAATTTCAAATTCTCGCAAATGCTTCCTGAATGCCCAAACTGATATATTCTGTTAAGGTCTTCATTGGTTGAGTCATCTCCCAGTGTGTAACCTATATAAACACAGGCCTCTGCTGTAATTGGGGACCATTTTTGGTCCAGAAAGCTGTGCTCTGATGCCTGACTGATAGACTCTGCTGCTGAATAAAGGCTTTGCTGAATTTGTGAGGTCTGCATCTGACCAGGTTATTTTGTGCTTACATTATGTATGCCTTAAAAATACAATCATTTTCTCAAATTCATCTTTATGTTCTTCTCTCCCTCTCTGCCATTGACATAGACTTAACTCCCCTGAACCCAGAAACTTGTTGGGACCTGACTCCCCAAAATTGGTTTCACCAATTTCATGAAGACCTGTCAATCTGGACTTTCCAGTGACATTATGGAGATGATTTCCCTCAAAAGTGCAGTAGTTCCTTTTCTAGATTGTGAATCTTCAGATTGGTAATTCTGCCATTTTCATTTCAGTTCCTGAATTTCAGGGTCAACTCATGAAAAGTTGTTAAAACAACATGCTAAATGTAAAATATCAAACCTCAGTCCAAACTTTTCCTATTCAGAACATTAAATGAAGACTTCACTGGGTTTTATGGTGGCTTCCTGATTTGGGCAGTCCATCTAAGAGGGAGTTTGAAAGTTCTGGTATACCATCAATCCATGTCCTACATGAAATACCATGATTGTTTATGAAGAGTATTTTTAATAAACCTGAGTACAGTTTGGCTTTGGAAAAAAATACTATAATTTTCTATGTGTCTCATTACATGAAATCTGTAGGAAGGCACTAGCCAAAAGGTTCAGCTGGAAATGGAAATGATCTCACTGAAAGAAGACACTTAAAAAGAACCTTGCCTCATTCTCAGGCTTTCTTGGTAAAACTCAGTCTTACCTGCAAAAGTTGAAAATTCAGACAGAAGGAAGATTGAAACCAAGGAGATGCCTCAGCCAGACGTGTCTTAGGGAATGTAGTAAATCCTGTTTCACTTCACCATTAGTTTTGAGAGGAATCCCAAGGTAGATTGATAGAAGAGCTGGGAGGAAAAGGAAAATCAAGAGCCTCTGGCATTTAGTTAAGAAAGGAATGAAGAACGAATATGCAAAGTTAGCCTAAATCTGGGAAATGACTGTGGGGACTTAAAAAAAAAAAATAGCTCCCCAGTTAACCATCTCCCCAAACAAAAAAAAAAAAAAAAAAAAAAAAAA
>NW_025999990.1:38564204-38569077 GCF_001458135.2 Marmota marmota marmota | reverse complement strand
CTATATATATATATATATATATATATATATATATATATATATATATTTACACACACACATATAACTGTTCTCCAACTACTTCATAATTTATAGAGAGGATTATAATATATTGTCTATTAACTAAGTTCCCTAGGCATGGGTGTGGTAGACAGAACAATTTCACAAAGATGACTACTCCCTAATCCCTGGAAACTATTGATTATGTTATGTGACATAGCAAATTGGAATTAATATTTTACATGGAATTAAAGTGGTTAACCAACTGATTTTAAAATGTGAAGAGTAACCTGGATTATCCAGGTGAACCCTGTGAAATCTCAAGTGCCCTTAAACAGGGAATAGTAAGACTTAAAAGTCAGAATCAGAGAGATGGCATCTTGAGGAAGATGGGCATTGCTAGCTTTCTGACACTGTTAACTTCTCTAACACCTGAATTTTAGCCCAGGTATCAGGCTTACCAAACTTCAAAACAGTGTTTAAAGATATGTAATTTTAAGCCACTAAGTTTGTGATAACTTCCTAGAAAAGTAATAAGAAACTAATATAATGCTTTCCAATATAATGTGGGATTTCAATAATATGTAGTAAAATGTTGATGTTATTGAATATATTGCAAACTACCATCCTAATATATATTAAATTAAACTAATAATCACATTTCTTACACATTATCTTAAAAGAAAAATAATAGAGGCTGGGAGTGCTTCCCTAGTGGACATAAAGCCCTGGGTTCAATCCCCAGCACTGCAATAATAATAAAAGAAGAAAATGATGATGACAATAGAAGAATTATAGCATAAAAAGTTAAAATATATGATAATAAAAAGCATAATATTGCAAACCCATGGGTAGTAATTCTCAAGAATTTTGGCCTCAGAATCCCTTAGAATCCCTTAAAAATATTGTGTGTCTTAAAGATCTTTTGTTTAAGTGAGTCACGCTCTCAATTAGTTACCTGATTGAATATGAAAATTTGGAGTCTTTCAACATTTTCTATTTGCTCCGATAGCTACTGGATCCTCAACCATCTTGTACCTCTGGAAAATTCCATTATATTCTCCTAAGAGAAAATGAGTTTTAGAAAGCAAAGGAAAACAAACCCTTTATTTATTCATTTATTTTTAAATTTCAAGACAGGGTCTCTTGGGGCTGGGGATGTGGCTCAAGCGGTAGCGCGCTCGCCGGGCACGTGTGCGGCCCGGGTTGGATCCTCAGCACCACATACAAACAAAGATGTTGTGTCCGCCGAGAACTAAAAAATAAATATTAAAAAAAAATTCTCTCTCTCTCTCTCTAAAAAAAAAAAAAAAAACTAAAAAAAAAAAAAAGACAGGGTCTCACTAAGTTGGCCAAGCTGACCTGAAACCTGGGATCTTCCTGCCTCAGCCTCCCAATTTCCAAGCTGCTGGTATTACAGGCATGAAGCACCACACTGGCCACCTCCTAGACCTTTCAAAAGGTAAAAGGAACCTCCAAAGACCCTAATATCATACTTCCTAGCAACAAAATTATTCTTTTTTTCAATTAAAAAATGTTTTGGTACTGAGAATTGAACATAGGGGTGTTTTACCACTGAGCTACTTTCCCAGTCCAACACTTTTTGTTTTTATTTTGAGGCAGAGTCACACTAAATTGTCCTGGCTGGCTTCAAACTTGAGATCCTCTTTCCTCAGTCTCCCAAACTGCTGAGATTATAGTTGTGCACCATCACCCGGCTACGTTGATCTTAAATTTTAAAAGTTCCAACACCTTGCCATTGAATATCATGTTTACTTAAGGTTTCTTTTTAACAAAAATTTTTGGTGCTGGAGATTGAACACAGAGGTCTTTACCACTGAGCTACATCCCCAGTCCCTTTTATTTTAAGACAGAGTCTTGCTAAATTGTCCAGGCTGCCTGGAATTTGCAATCCTCCTGATTCAGCTTTTTGAGTCACTGGGATTAGAAGCATGCACCACTGTGCCTGGCTTAATTTTTTCCCCCCAGTGATGGGAATGGAACGTGGAGCTTTAAGGCTTCTTGTGAGGGACCTTGGGACATTATAGAAATGTCTTCCTATTCTTAGACTGTTTATGAGTCAATGAGATTGCTAGAGACGGTGAATTGTATGCTTTTCTGCATTTGTTGAGTAAAAACTTCGCCTTTATTCTATGAATCAGAAGACTTTTTCTATAAAGGACCAGATAGAAAATATTTTAGGTTTTGCAAGCTATACAGGGCCTGTGTTATTATGCAGCTTAGCCATTTTTAGCAGGAAAGCAATGATAGACAATATAAAGAATAGGCATAGCTGTGCTCCAATAAAACATTACTCATAAGAACCAGGGAAGCAGTAGGACAGATTTGGTCCCGGAGCAGTACTTTGCCAGCTTCTGCTGTAGACTGTTACTGTGGTATTTTAGTTAACTTTTTCACTGCTGTGACTAAAAGACTGCCCAAAACAATTTTAGAAGAGGAAAAGTTTATTTGAGGGCTCACAATTTCAGAGATCTCAGTCCATAGACAGCCAGCTCCATTCTTCAGGGCTCTAGGTGAGTCAGAACATCATGGTGGAAGACAGTGGCAGAGGAAAGCAGCTCACTTGATGGTAAGACAGCAGAGAGACTCCACTTGCCGGATACAAAATATATATCCTAAAGCCACATTCCCAATGACCCACTTCCTCCAGCCACACCCTACCCACCTTCAGCCCCAACCCAGTTAATCCCATCACTGGGTAAATCACTGATTGGATTAAGGTTGGTGTGGGGCAATCATTTCTCCTCTAAACCTTCTTGTGTTGTCTCACACATGAATTTTTGGGACACACCTCACATCCAAACTATAAAGTGGTAAATTACATTCATTGATTAATTCATAGAATAAATTCAACTTGTGATACACTTATCTTTTTGTACATTGATTGTTTCTATTTGTTATTTTGCTTAGAATTTTTGTATGCATTCATTTTCTTCTCTTATATCGGGTTTTGTTAAGATTATACTGCTTCATAAAACAAGTATGGAAGAAGTCTTTTTCTATTCTCTTGATGAATTTGAATAAGATTGGTATTGTTTCTTAAAAGTTTTATAGGATTCACAAGTGATGATATCCCTGGGTCAAGAGTTTCTTTAAGATAGAATTTTTATTTATGGATTTAACAAATTTGAGACATACAAGACATTTCTTTCCATCACCCCCACCTTGTGTTAGGTTTTTGATGCTTTCCTAAGAATTTGCTCGTTTTACCTCAATTTTTCATTACTGTCATTAAGTTACAAAAAAATTTTCATGGTATTAAGATTCATCTTGTTACTACTATTATTCATACCTACTTTCTTTTCTTGATTTGGTTTTCCAGTATTTATCAATTTTATTAGTTTTTTTCAATAACCCAAATTTTAGCTTTATTTTCTATTTTTTTAATTTACTGTAGATGGAAATGATATCTTTATTTTATTTATTTTTATGTGACGCTAAAAATGGAACTCAGTGCCTCACATGTGCTAGGCAAGTGCTCTACCACTGAGCCACAGTCACAGCCCCTATTCTTATTTTTTCCTTCCACTTTCCTTGATTTAATATGTTGTTTTTAAAATATACCATTTTAAATATATATATAAAACATCTTGATATGGATGCTTAAGAAATTGATTTTTAGCCTTCTTTTTTTTTAAGAGAGAGAGAGAGAATTTTTAATATTTATTTTTTAGTTATCAGCGGACACAACATATTTGTTTTGTATGTAGTGCTGAGGATTGAACCTGGGCCGCACGCATGCTAAGTGAGCGCACTACTGCTTGAGCCACATCCCCAGCCCAGCCTTTCTTCTTTTATAATGCTTTTTTATTTTTTCTTGTGGTGCTGAGGATTGAACCCATGGCCTTGTGCATATGAGGTAAGCACTTTACTAACTGACCTATATCCCCACCACCCTTAATACTATTTTAAATCACCACCCTCCAACACTATTTTGGCCCTAACACAGAACTTTAACATATTATGTTTTTGTTATGATTCAGTTAAAAGTATTTACTAATTTCCATTATTAATTCCTCTTAGATCCATAGTTTTGAAAAATATTTAAAAATTTTTCAATATGTGGTGTTTTCTACTTATATTGTTACTGATTTCTGGCCTAATTTCACTACTGGCAGAGAAAATACTGTGTATGTTTCTAATCCTTTGAGATTTGTCAAACTTTCCTCAAAACCTATTATACAGTCAATTTTTGTAAATATCTAATGTTCGTTCAAAATGTAAATGAAGTCTGCAATTATTTTATACTGTAAGGGTCCGGCAAAGCGTCGGAGAAAGAGACCACCAAGTGACCACTCATGTAATTGGCAGAAGGGGATTTATTGAACCAGCATGCTGGGGCTCCGTGCCCACTCGAGAAGGGAAAGCAGCCCAGAGCCCCGAGCAGGGGCTGAGCACTGCTTAAGTACACTTTTTTTGGGGAGGGCAGGGATTTTACATACATCACAGTCTCCTTTAACAAATCATCATACACCGCGGGAAAATCAAACAACAATTCCTAAACATGATTAGTTCATTCATTGGCGGGAACAGGTCGGGCGGGGGTGATAGGTCAGTTCTAAACGGGGTACACATTCAAACTGATTGGTCCAGGCCCTGCAATGCCTACGTGCAAGATCATACAGAGCCCTGAGTTATTAAACAACCAAGCAGTCAGGGGGAATATTTACTGGGCGGTTCCAAGCATTGTCTTAACAGCTACAGGTATTTCAGGTTTTGCATGTAGCATAGAAACTTAACAATACCTAATCCTTTACATTTTAACTCAGGCCTTGCAGCCTAGAAACTTTACAATGCCCGGTCTTTTACCCTTTAACTTTTACACTTTAACTTCAATTTCTTTTACCCTTACAAT
>NW_025999990.1:38462052-38563828 GCF_001458135.2 Marmota marmota marmota | reverse complement strand
ATTTTTTTTTTTTTTTTTTTAGGGTGTACATACATGATGGAAAAGACACTGACAGAGATAGAATGCCAATTTTATTCATCATGTTGTTTGAATAGTATTTATTGGTTTTTTGTTTGTTTGCTTGTTTGTTTTTTAGTCTGCTTATTTTATCAATTACCAAGAAAACTATTGAAATTTCCAACTATAATACTTGGTATTGGGTACAATTTAGAATTGTTGGATCTTCCAGATTAGATTTGTCATTATAAAATATTCCTCAGAATCTCTTGCTATACTTTTTTAAAAAAAGTTTTATTCAGTACTCAGGATTAAATCCAGGGGCACTTAACCACTGAGCTATATCCCCAGAACTTTTTTTAAATTTTGAGACACAGGCTGGGGATGTGGCTCAAGCGGTAGCGCGCTCGCCTGGCCTGCGTGCAGCCCAGGTTCGATTCTCAGCACCACATACAAACATAAATGTTGTGTCCGCTGAGAACTAAAAAATAAAATAAAATAATAAAAAATAAAATAAATTTTGAGACAGGTTCTTGCTAAATTGCCCAGGGTGGCCTCTAACTTGTGATCCTCCAACCTCAGTCCCCAGAGTTGCTGGGATTACAGTCATGCGCCACTATGCCCAACTCCTTGCTATGCATCTTGAGGTAAGATCTACTTTTTAGCAGTTTTTTGTTTTGGGGGGTTTTTGGTTAAATGTTGCATGATTTATCTTCTTCACTTTCACTTTTTAAAACCCTTTTATTATTTATTCTAAGCAGTACATAAGTGCATTTATTTTTATCTACTCTAAAACTATTTTTTAATAAATGCTTTATTTTTTAAATAAATGCTTTATTTATTTATTTAAAAAGTTTTTTTTTTTTAATAAATGCTGTTTTTTTTTTTAGCTACTGATAGACCTTTATTTTCTTTATTTATATGTGGTGCTGAGAATCAAACCCAGTGCCTCCCATATGCCAGGCAAGTATGCTACCACTGAGCCACAGCCACAGCCCCTACAACTATTTCTTTTTTTTTTTTTTTAAAGAGAGAGAGTGTGAGAGAGGGAGAGAGACAGAGAGAGAGAGAGAATTTTAATATTTATTTTTTAGTTTTCGGGGGACACAACATCTTTGTTTGTATGTGGTGTTGAGGATCAAACCCGGGCCACACGCATACCAGGCGAGCGCGCTACCACTTGAGCCACATCCCCAGCCCCCCTACAACTATTTCTTATAATTAAAATGTTTATATAATTATAGAGAATATAAGTATTAATATAGTTATCTTTAAATCTACTAAATACTATTTGCTTTCTATTTTTCCAGCCTGTAATTATTCCTTTCTCTTTCTTTTCTATCTTTTTGGGGGACTGGGGAGTGAACCCAAGAACTTCTGCATGATAGGAACAAGCTATACCACTGAGCTACACTCCCAACCCCTTCTTTCTAGTGATATCTTTTATTATTATATTATTATTATATTACATTATTCTCTTAGTGATTTTTGCAAAGATTACAACATGTCTTCTGGACCACCTGATAATTAATATATTACAAACGTTGTGGTATATGCCTGCAATACCAGTTACTCGGGAGTCTGAAGCAGAAGGATCACAACTTGGAGGCCAGACTGGGCAATTTAGCCAGACACTATCTTTTTATTTTTTATTTTTGGTACAGGATTGAATCCACGGACACTTACATCCCCAGCCCTTTTTAATTTTTAATTTTAGACAGGATCTCACTAAGTTGCTGAGGCTGGCTTTGAACCTGCAATCCTCCTGTCTCAGTCTCCTGAGTTGCTGGAATTACAGGCATGTTAACACATACAAGTCCCTGTCTCAAAATAAAAAATAAAATGGGATGGGGATGTAGCTCAGTGTCAGAGTGCCCATGGGTTCAATCCCCAGTACTGTGAAATGAACATATATTTACTCTTTGAACACTGTGCAACAATGAAAGGCAATTGAGGACACCTTAATTTCATTTGCACTCTTTCCCAAGTTATATTTTGTCACTGATTTTAATACTCTTATCTTAATACACTCATAAGGGATTATTATTATTTTAGTCAATTATTTTTTTAATTTAGGCATGTATTTACCTTAATGCTCTTCATTTCTTCCTACATCTCCAATCTTACATCTTTGATCATTTTTTTCTGTCTAAAGAACACTATTTAGTATTTTCTTTAAAAAGTATTTAAGTAATGTTTTCTGGTTTTCTTTGTATGAAAAATACCTTCATTTACCTTCAATTTTGAGGGACAATTTTCACTAGATACAGAATATTTTGCTTGCATTTTTTTCTTTTAGCATGCTGAAAATAGAATCCTGTATGTCATTATAGAAATAAATCAGTTGAACGTCAATTATTGCATATTGGTAATATGCTAATTTCCCCTCTTTGGATAACTTTAAATTTTTCTTGCTGTAAATTTTTGGTTTATAGCAGGTTTATTATGGTTTTTCTAAATGTTCCAAACCAAATAACTTTATGTATTATTCTGACCTTTATTTCCTACTCTTCTAGCACCCCAACTATATATACATTAGATTTTTCAACATATCCAGGATATTTTTTTCAGTGCTCCCTATTCTTTTCTCTGTGCTTTAATATAGATTTTTATTCTTATACTATTTTATAATTCACACTTCTATCTTCAACTAGGTCTCCAATCTTCTCTTAAATTCATTCATTGACCTCTTAATTTTAGTTAATATAGTTTTCGTTTTTACAATTTCCAATTGACTATTTATTAATAGTTCTAGTTCCTGTTAAAAAAATCTCAATCAGGACAGGCATAGTGGCACACACCTGTAGTTCCAGCTACTCAAGTGTCTTAGGCAGGATGGTCACAAATTCAAGGCCATATTGGGCAATTTAGTGAGGCCCTGTCTCAAAGGCTGAAAAGGGGTTTGCCCTGGTGACACAAGCCTGTAATCCCAGCTTCTGAGGAGGCTGAGGCAGAAGGATCCCACATTTGAAGCTAGACTCAACAGTTTAGGAAGGCTCTGTCTCAAAACAAAAAGAAAAAGGACTGGGAATGTACCTTAGAGATAGACTGCTTAATGGGGGAGAAAAAGACCAAGAAAAGGGTTTGGGGATCTAGCTTAGAAGTAGAGCAATCCCCAGTACTACCAAAACAAAAATAAAAACATAAACAAACCCCTCAATCTAGTTTTTAATCCCTTGATTATAATTATCTTATTTGTTTCAAAAATTTGTATTTGATCCAGGTGTGGTGGTAATTCCATAGACTTGGGAAGATCACAAATTCAAAGCCGCCTCAACAATTTAGTGAGACCCTTTCTCAAAATTAAAAATTAAAAGAAATAGGGATGTGGCTCAGTGGTTAGGTGCCCTTGGGTTCAATCCCTGGTACAAAAAAATATGTATTTAATAACTTTAATGTATTATATGAGCCTCTTTCTATTGCCTATTGTTTATTTTGTTGTTTGATCCATCTTTTCTTTAAGTGTGCATGATTATTTTTGATTGAGCACAGAATACTGCATATAAAAATGCAACAATACAACAATTATATGCAGCTCTGCATTACATTATCTTTCTATGCACAGAATTTACTTTTGCTTCTGGTAGGCAACTACTCACTAAGCACACTAGAAATGCTTTGTTCTAGTGCTTCCAACACTTTGCCTTTTAAAAAATTACTGAAGAACCCAGAGTGTTTTCTAAATGTGGGTTATGTCTATTAATATTTATCATATTAGAAATTAAAAGAAGCTTTACTTTTATTAGTTCTTGAAAAGTAATAAACTCATTATATATTTACACAGTTAACACATTTTTGTGATAATTACATTTTCCAAATTTAAAAAAATGAGAATGACATTGCAAGTCTCTTCTCTGCCTATGTCTGTGTGTGTGTGTGTGTGTGTGTGTGCGTGTGTGTGTGTGTGTGCGTGTGTGTGTGTGTGTTGGAGACTAGCCCAGGATCTTGTATATACTAGGCAAGCTCTCTACCACTGAGCTATATCCCCAGCCCTGTAAATCTCTCAATGTCTGGCTTAATAAAACAGCTTTATTCTCATATTTGCTTCTATATTCAAACTTCAATGTTATTTTGCTTGAAATATAGGGAGAAAATCTAACCTTACAAAGATATATAGTAGAACAAAGAAGATAATTATTTAAATAGGCCTTTTAGATCCCTTCAAAGCAAGTATACAATTATTTAGTTTCCTAGACGTCAGTTGAATTATGTAATCTAAAATCCTATTAAAGAACTTTTAGTACTCTTTTGCATTAAAATCCACTGGTCTACTTGAATAGTAGTTCTAAGGGTTGGGGATGTAGCTCAGTAGTAGAGTGCTTGCCTAGCATGAGCTAAGGCCCTGGGTTTGATCCCCATCATCATCACACAAGCACACACACACAAAAAAAAAAAAAAAAAAAACTTTGACTATTGCTTTTACTTATGTACAACTGTACATCATACTTTAGTTTCTGGAAAATACTGGCTCACAAAGTTATGAATATCTTATATCTTGCAAATCTAGTACATCAAAAAAAATCACATCACCATCAATCTTATCAGTAGTCTTTAATCATTGAGAAACAGTTAAGTTCATAGTGATGAAAGTCTTCAAAAATCCCAACTGTTGCTTAAAAGCTTGAATTTTTATCTTTGGAAATAGATAAGATCATTAAATGTTGTTTTTCTTGAAGAGACAGACTCACTTTGTTCATCTTCAAATGTCTGTCTAAATAAGTAACTCTGAATAAACATAGTTTGTCAGTCATTCTTTCTAACATAAAAGGTGTTCCGTGAGAAAGGGGGCTGATTCAGCCAGCAACTAAAAGATTTACACAGGTGCTTCAAGCTAACCATCTTATTTTAAAGACAGTAGAAGTGCTTTATATGGACTTCTCTCTTTGTCATTATGAAGAGTAAGAAGATAGGTATTCTGGGGCTGGGATTGTGGCTCAGCAGTAGAGTGCTCACCTAGCACATGCGAGACCCTGGGTTTGATCCTCAGCACAACATAAAAATAAATAAAATAAAGGTATTGTGTCCAACTACAACTAAAAAATAAATATTAAAAAAGATAGATATTCAAGAGTCAAAACCAAAATAATTAATAACTTAATGCTTATTAAATCAGATTCTAAAATGAAATTGGTTATTTTCCTCCCATGAGTGCTTAGGAATAAAGAATACAGCATTTACTAGAGTAAGTTTGGTGCTACCTCCTTGATTCAGCTAAGACACCAGTAGATTCACCCACTTTTGTTTTTGCATTGTCAATATACATATTCATGTAATGAAAAGCAAGATATTATCTTAATATTATTATAATTTTAACATTGTGAATCCCTTGAAAGTTTTTGGTATTGCTCCAAAGATCTATGTAATAGTTTATGACAACCACTGCTTTATTTCAATCAGGGATTGAGGTGAATTTAAAACTTAGTTATTATTATTATGTAATAAATTTATTATTTTTCATGAACTAATAATTTCTAATTTCTAATATGATAAATATTGATAGACATAACACACATTTAGAAAGCACTCTGGTGTCTTCAGTAATTTTTTAAAAGGCAAAGTGTTGGAAGCACTGTAATAAAGCATTTCTAGTGTGCTTAGTTATTAGTCTCTGTGCAAAAAGGTTTTTTTAAGCTTTAAACTTTATTTGAATATTGTAAAATTGTACATTCCAATAATTAAAATCTTTGAACAACAACAAAAAACCCACAAGGAATCTATTAGACTGCATTTTACACCCTTCAGGACACCTTGAACCAGTCTGGTTTTTATTCCGGATTTCAATTATCATCCCACCCCATTTCTTACACCAACATTCAAGTTCTTTTCTTTACCTGCCAGCTAGATAGGCATACTCGAGGAGCAGGCGTGACCTTCTCTGTCAGTAGTTCTTAATTTTTTTTTTTGTACTGGGAATTGAACTCAGGGGCACTTGACCACTGAGCCACATCCCAGTCCTATTTTGTATTTTATTTAGAGACAGGGTCTTGCTGAGTTGCTTAGTACCTTGCTTTTGCTGAGGCTGGCTTTGAACTCGCAATCCTCCTGTCTCAGCTTCCCAAGCCACTGGATTATAGGTGTGCACCACCACACCTGGTTTAGTTCTCAATTTTTTGATGTGAAAGGGGCAGCACAGTTATTTAGACTTGATCCAACCTCTTTGCATCTTATAAGCTAAATAGCTAAAAGAAGTAAAATAAGAAGGCAGTGCTCACACAAGACATGTTGGCAGCACAGGTCTCATTACAATTTGCCTGCTTGCTTCTCCTGTTCCATTGTTTCTTTTGATGTGGGAGACCAACCTTACAGTGACTGAGTCACACTCCCCGGCTGGGTGCTGAGGCACTCAGTCACAGAAATTAGGCAGAGCTTTCCCCACCCTTCTTGGGTCCGAGGGTTGGTGTCTCGTGCATGAGTGTGTCTTGCTACAGCCCCATGGGTGAAGCTGTGCTCACCTGTTCCTTTGTAATATAACCCCTTGCAATGTTTAGGATAGAATCTTCCATGGAAGTGCCTTGTGTGTGTCCCCTTCTCTTACTGTGCCCTTGGGTGTGGCCTACCCAGGTGTCAGTCAACCTGCTGATAGTGGACATCTTGAAGATAGACTCAGCCCCCTGAAACCTGACCCCTTGCCTCATTTAAATAACTTCTCCTCAATAAAAGGGGTCAGCACGTGCTCTCGCGCGTGCTCTCTCTCTCTTTCTGCGGGACCCTTAAGGTCAGAGGAGCTGTCACAGGGAACCCAAAGAAAAAGATATTTGTGTCTCTTGTGTGGTTATTTCATGCAGCCCAATTAGCCCAGTTTAACTGGAGTGACCCCTGATCCTTTTAGTCGCGAGAACAGAAACCCGGCATTTTGAAGGATATTACTTTGTGTTTCTGTGTTCTTCAATTTTGACTTCTCAATTTCTCAATCTCAATCATACAAAGTTTGTCAAACGTGGTTGCAGAAAAAGCAGAACAAGGTATATGAGCAAGCAAGGTATATGTGGTAGCCATGTCAGAATGTAGAATAGGTCTATTTTGACTTCACTCTTGTGGGATAATGGTTTCCAACAAAAAAGCTTAAATATTTTCCATAACATCTCATCATGCTTTGAACTCCAATTTTTGTCTAATCAAAGATCTGCTTTAGCTTGGCGCAGTGGAACAAGCCTATAATCCCAACAGCTTGGAAAGCTGAGGCAAGAGTTCAAAGTCAGTCTCAGCAATTGAGCAAGATCCTGTCTCAAAATAAAAAATAAAAAGCACTGGGGATGTGGTTAAGCACCCCTGGGTTCAATCCAGGGACACTTTTTTAAAAAGATCTGCTTTAACTTCTAAACTAGGCATCAGGAACAGGCAAATATCTCTGGGTTTTCCTTCTCCTTTAAATATAAGCACCACAAATGTTGATTCCTTGTTAGCTCTTTAGGAATAGCATATAGATTTTGTTTTTTGTGTGTGCCAGGAATTGAACTCAGAGGTGCTTAACCACTGAGCCACATCCCCAGTGAATTTTACTTTTTGCTTTGAGATGGGGTCTCGCTAAATTACTCATGGGCTCACTAAATTGCTAAGGCTGGCTTTGAACTTGGGATCCTCCTGCCTCAGCCTCTCCAGTCACTGGGATTACAGGCATGTATCACTGCACCCTGCAACATGGATTTTAAAACATATTTTGTCCCATATTTCTAGTTGTTCTCAATAGAAGATTTGGCTCAAATCATTAAGATTACCATCGTTAAAAATCTCTAGGCATTAAATTGTTTCTGACCATTGTTTTTGTTAGTCTAAACTATGCTTGTTGTAAAAAATAACATAAGGGCTGGGGATGTGGCTTAAGCGGTAGCGCGCTCGCCTGGCATGCGTGTGGCCCGGGTTCGATCCTCAGCACCACATACAAACAAAGATGTTGTGTCCGCCAATAACTAAAAAATAAAATATTAAAATTCTCTATCTATCTCTTCTCTCTAAAAAAAATCTATAAAAACAATAACATAATATAGTTACACATAAATAGTTTAAAATGGTGACTTCTCTTTGTTTACCATGTCTTTCTATTCTCTTTCCAATCTCTGTCCTCCTGCAAAGAAAACCACTTTTGTCAGCTTGGTGTATGTCCTTTCACTTTTCCCCATATATTTACGATCATATATTTGTATACATATATTCTTTAAAAGTATAAATGGGTTCATGCTATAGCTTTACACTTCCAAATTTCTCTTTTATAGAGTAATCAACTTCTTGGTTAACTCAATGATAAACAACAATAGCTACCATTTTGTAAGCATTTACTCTGTATCAAATAGACCTGGGGACTAATGTATTATTTCATTTATTCTTCACAACAACTTTGTGAACTAGATACTATCCCCATTTTACAGGTAAGGAAACTGAGTTTAAGTAAAATAAATTTTATCTACCTGTTATGGTTAAATATCAGGTGTCCCCCAAAAGCTCATGTGTGAGACAATGCAAGAAGATTTAAAGGTGGAATGCCCAGGTTATGAGAGCCTTAATCCAACCAGTAAATTAATCACCTGATAGGGATCAACCAGAATGTACGTGTAGGCAAGTAGGGTGTGGCTGGAAGAAGTGGGTCATTGGGAACATGTCTTTGGGGTATATATTTTATCCCTAAAGAATGGAGCTCTCTGTCTCACTCTCTTTCTGCTTCATGGTGCAATGTCCTGAGCTGTTTCCCTCCATCACACTCCTCCACCATGATGTTTTGCCTTGCCTCAAGCCCTAAGGAATAGAACTATACTTCTATAAAATTAATTTTGAGCCCCCAAATAAACTTTTCCTCCTCTAATTGTTCTTGTCAGGTCTTTTGGTCACAGTAATAAACAAGTTGACTTAAACACTACCCCAAACCACAAAACTGTTAAATTGTAGTCTCAATATGAAGCCTGAATGTGTGAATTAATCTTTGTCAATATTTCTAAAATGTACACTATAATACATTATACATTCATAAAATTCCTTTCAATCAAAGTTATAAAAATCCTCTATTCAAATGTCAGTTTTCTCATTTTCATATTATACCATAAGCATATAAGATGTCACCAACTGGGAGAACTAAATGAATGGTACAAAGACCCTCTGTAACATGTCCTTAACTTTCTGTGAGTCTATAAGTTTTTTTGTTGTTTTTGTTTTTTTCGTATTGCACCTGGCTGAGTCCACAATTTAAAAAAAAGTCACAAACCTTTACATAATGTAGAATTCCATTTATATACATTTTTTGAAATGACAGAATTATAGAGAAGGAGAACAGATTAGTGGTTGTCAGGGATGGTGGAGGTAGAGAGATACGTTTTCTAAGTGGACAGCATAGGGATCTTTGTGATTTGAAATAGTTCTATATCTTAATGGTGGTAGTGGTTTTAGCACACGATAAGTTACACGGAAACACACATAGGAGTACATGTAAAATTGCTGAAATCTGAAAAGCCTCTATGGGTTCTATCAATGTCAGTTTCATAGCTTTGTTATTTTATTGTGTTATAGGTATGTAAGGTATTACCATTGGACCAAACTAGGTGAAGAGTAGAGGAGACTTCTCTCCACTCTTTTTCTATTATTTCAATATAGAACATAAAAGGGGGTTACTTAACAAGAATAATGAAATACTTCTCAAAAAAACATCTTCTGGCAAACAACAGTTTTGTAACCACAAAATAAATTGTTCTGTTGGAAATTTTTGTTTTTCTCAGTAGAACCAAACTTTTCTAGAGTTTCCCACATTAAAGAAAAGGGGTTCTTTTTTCAGGTAGCCGAGAAGGTGGCAGACATTTAGACTCAGTGTGCCTGTCAAAAGCAGCTAACCGGGGCTGGGGATGTGGCTCAAGCGGTAGCGCGCTCGCCTGGCATGCGTGCGGCCTGGGTTCGATCCTCAGCACCACATACAAACAAAGATGTTGTGTCTGCCGAAAACTAAAAAATAAATATTAAAAATTCTCTCTCTCTCTCTCTCTCTCTTAAAAAAAAAAGCAGATAACCATCTTTCAAAACAAGAAGAGGGTCTTTCTGGGAAAAACTGGCAAGGAGACGCCACTAAATACCACAATAATATTAGCCTGCACTTCAGAACACCCAAGGAGGCCATTGAGGACATCTACATTAATAAGAATGTCCCTTTACTGGTAACATTTTCATCCAAGGGCAGATTCTGTCTCGGTGTGGTCACCAAGATGAAGATGCAGGCACCACTGTTATCCTCTGGGACTATTTCCATTACATGTGCAAGTTCAATTACTGGGAGAAGCACCACAAGAACATGTCTGTGCACCTATCCCCCTGCTTCAGGTATGTCCAGATTGGTGATATTATCACATTGGTCAAGTGCGGGCCCCTGAACAAGATAGTGCACTGCAATGTGCTCAAGGTCATCAAGGCTGCTGGCACCAAGAAGCAATTCCAGAAGTTCTGAGATTGGATGTCTGCCCATTCCCCAAAATGAATTAACTTATTTTCCAATGGAAAAAAAGGGACCAGAAGGGGAATGAATACAAATTGCTCTCAAGAGTCAACTCAATTCTAGCTTTTTGGAATTAAGAAAAATGAGTTTCCTCTTTTGTGGATAATTTTTCTTTCTTTCTTTTTTCTTTTCAGTACCAGGATTGAAACTAGGGGTACTTAACCACTCAGCCACATCCCCAGCCCTTTTTGAGACAGGATCTTGCTAAGTTGCTGAGGCTGGCTTGAACTTAAGATACTCCTGCTTCAGCCTCCCAAGTTGCTGGCATTACAGACATGCACCACCATGCCTAGCTCTTTTTCTTAAGTCCAAGTTGATTTCACCAACTTTAAGATCCTGTCCATTGTAAAACAGCATCTAATAAACAATACAGGGTAAGTAATAATAGCCAAATTTACTTAGTCATTAGCACCTCCTGGAGTCATTTTTATAATGCACATTTAATGTTCGACCTTTGGACCACATTGCTGAAGAATTTTTTTAATACTCTCATATTATTGATAAAGACAGAGTTGTTTCACAGGTAGTAATGTTTTACAACATAATACAGATATAGCTAAACTTCCATAAATCATTCAAGTCACATCTTTGGATTTTTAAATTTTTCTTCAATGAAAAGAGTATTTTCTTAATTACTGTCTTTAGTATTAGTTTGATGGACAATTTCCTCTAGTTAATGGACCATTTGCTCACAGGATCTATTTGCTCACAAGGCAAAACAAAACAAAACAAAACAATAAACACTATTTTGAAAATTATAATTTCTTGGGTTCAAGTGACCAAAGATAACCAGAGAAAGAAAAAGGGGGTGGTAGGGGACTTTAGAATTTAAAACCAAAGGCAAGCGGCTGAAATTGTACGTCTCATTCTTTCTGTAAATAAGTGCATACAAAAATATCTGACCTTTGAAGATCTTATCTTTAAGCCCTTAATCTTGCATATCATTTTTATAAATCAGTGAGCAGTCACCACGCCCAGGTTTACACTGGTGGCAATCTGGGAGATTTATGAGACAAGAAGGGAAAGGAAGAGGCTGGGGTCACCTAGACCGTCGGGCGCGAGGACTTCTGGGAGGGAGCCAAAGGCGTGGGCACAAAGACTTCTGGGAGGCCAGTCCAGGCCCGGGGCGTGCGTGAGCACTTCCGGGAGCCGGCACGTGGTGGTGCGAGCGGTTCCCAGCCTCGTGTACCTCTGGTAGCGTCTTAGGCTCCGCGGGAATCTTACTTTTAATGTGATGGCGTCTCGGTATGACCGGGCGATCACCGTCTTCTCCCCAGACGGACACCTTTTCCAAGTGGAATATGCCCAGGAAGCAGTGAAGAAGGGATCCACTGCGGTGAGCAGCGACTTCCCGACTTTCATTCCCCTGGGTCTTGGCAGGCCGCCCGGCACTGCCCCAGTTTAGTGCTTGAGTGTTGGGGAGAGTCCGGCACTTGTGGAAAGTGTTTTTTTTTTTTTTTAATTTTTTAAAAATTTTTTTATTTAAGGAGATGCTACTTCTGAGATTTGGGCGGAGTAAAATCTGGTAGATTTCATTGATTTTTGCTTAAAGATAGTTATAGACCAAAGACTAGTTGTGTTTGATAACCTGGACCCCAACGTGTATTAATTCTGTGTCTGACCGTAAATAAGGCTAGCACAGCTAACCTGAATGCGCATAGCCCACTGCCTCAGGAATTCACAGAATCATGGGAAACCTAACGGTACCTTTATGGGGGAAGCCGTTGTTTAAATCATCATAAAAATTAAAAAGGGGTCCAGACCCTGTGGTGGGCGCTTGCAATCCCAGCCACTAAGGAGGCTGAGGCAGGAGGATCCCAAGTTCAAGGCGAGCTTCAGTAATTCAGAGAAGTCCTAGGCAGGGATCATGTCTGAAAATTAAAAAGAGCTAGGAGACAGGAAAGCGGGGAACCCGGATGGGCCAGCGAGAAATGAAAGACGGAGACCAGGTGGAGATACACAGGAGAGTTTGTCAGAGGTGACAAAGGGCATCAGTCCATAGCCCGCGGGAGGCCAGGCGGGCTTGGGGTTGGAGATTTATGGGGGTGGCTCAGGAATGCAGAGCCGGATAGGGAGGGTCCTGATGTGGACGATTAAGAGTGGGATTGGTAGGAGGGAGTGGTGATATGCCCTTGGCTGGGGAAAGAATGCAGGCGCTGCAGGGTTGGATTGGTTTGAGGGAGTGGTGAGCCTTTCTCTGAAAAACCCTAGGACGGGAAAACCTTAAAATGGCCACCCAGATGCTAGGCAAGGCACTTAGACCAGGAATGTAGCTAAGTAATAAAGCACCTCTGGGTTTAATCCACAGTACCTTCCCTCACCCATATTAAAATTTTCCTTTTGTATGGTTTAAACCTACATAATATTAAACTCTTATTCGTGAGGAAACAGCTAAAAATGGTAGTCCAGATACATCCATGAAAAATAATTGTACCAAAATTTCCACCCCAATATTTGGTGGCCTTTTAGAGGCTCAAAATCCCAAGAATCTCCACTTTTTGCCACCTTTGTTGTTATTTTTAAGTGATAATGGAAGTTTCATGAGAGATTATACTTTGTTAGACTTAGGTACCACATTACTGAAAAACTTTCAAATACTCAAGGTAGCAGTAATATTGCTGCCAAATTTTAACTACATTCAGTAAGCTTAGTGATTTATAAAAATTAAAAAGGACAAAAGTGCCCTGGTGACCAAAGATCTATTATCCCCAAACTTTCAAGATCTAGCCTATGAATTTAAAAGGATCTGATTTTTAAAAAATATCTAAAATTTCATGAGCATGTTTGTTGTATGTTTTGGAAATTAGACAGTAGCTATGAGAATACACAGCATTTCTGAGTCTACAAGTGTCTTTACTCTCACTTTTCTTACCCACTTGATAATGGAAGGAAATAATTCACTTTCATTATAAATCTATCAAATATGATGGGGCAAAAATAACATTAGAAAGCAGAATCATTTTAAAGTATTTTTCTATTTAATTAGGCCCACTAGTTTAGCTTCTGTTTTATAAGTAATTTTTTTAGAATTGTAAATTTAAGAAAAGCCTGATGTAGCTTAAACCAAAAGGGTACCATTTTGATAAAAACAAAAGTTATATAATCCCCAGCATGACATGTAGCATATGGTTAGAAAATAATGCCCAA
The DNA here is from genome assembly GCF_001458135.2 of Marmota marmota marmota. NCBI lineage: Eukaryota > Metazoa > Chordata > Mammalia > Rodentia > Sciuridae > Marmota > Marmota marmota. The sequence goes on along the minus strand of NW_025999990.1, from coordinate 38,550,222 downwards.
GTTTTAGAGCCTAAAATAAAGGGTATAATGGGAGAAGACTGGGGTGTAATAAGAAACCACATTGGCTCATTTAAAATGTTTTAAGAATGCTATAGAACTGATTGATAGTTCCTTTGTAATGAGCTGTAAAAGGGTAAGGATATAAAAATACCTATAGTGGGCATTTTTAAAGATACATTGGAAGGATGAGAATTTTGTCTCAGGATTCTGAAATTATAATTTGCATCTTTGTATGAAGTTATTCATTGTGTTTCCTTGAGGGTGCTATGACCTTTTGCATAGGGTAAAGTTTATACCGGCACTTGTTTATTAAAAGAGGTTGTAAATTAGTATGTCTATAAACAACAGTTAATATGAAGAATTACAAATAAACCAGGATTGGCCAATTTTGGCCAGTATGTACATGTGATATTGTTTAGTAATACAAAACTTATATAGGCCATACTTAGAGGGCTTGGGTTCTCCTCTCTAGATGGTTACCTGACAGCATGAAGTGGGGTGAGAAAGCTGTTGGATTTTTTTTTTTTTTTTTTGGTTTTAGTTTCCTTTTCTTTAAATGCAAAATATGTTGAATATTATTTTGGAGAAGTACTACCTTCCTTCTTAGGGAAAAAAGTGAACCACGATATTTCTGTGGAAAAAAATACAAGATTTATTATCAATCCTCAGTCTGTCCTTTCCCTGACCCCCAATTCTTAATTGGCTTCATATTTCTTTCTTTTATGAATCTCAGCTCCACAATTCTGCCATCAAAGTTTTCCATAATCCTTATCCACCTTCTCTCTGTCTCTTCTTTTCTTCCCCCCTAGTGTTGAGAATTGAACCCAGGAGTGCTCTACCACTGAGATACATCTTATTTTTTATTTTTGAAGCAGGATCTTACTAAGATGTCTAGGCTGACCCTAAATTTGTCATCCTCCTACCTCACCCTCCTGAGCAGCTGGGATTAAAACTTGTGCCACCATGCCTAGGTTTTTTTTGTTGTTGTTGTTTGTTTGTTTTAAATCTGCCTTCATTAATTGAAGAGCAGTTCCTTGATTTCATTAATATAGGCTTCTTCCCCTGTGAGGAGGAAGAGGGGAAAACACCTTTCTGTCTACTGTTGTACATCTTACATATCCCTTTAACTTTGTGATGGTGGTTGTTTGCAGTGTTGGGCATTGAACCCAGGGGCCTTGCACATACTAAGCACACATCCTCTTGCTGAGCTACCTTCTCAGCCCTTACTTATACTTTAAGAGTCTCCACACATTTCTCTTCCTTCATGAAAGCTTTTTCTAATTCACACACTCATTGTGGATCATTTTCTTTTTCTGACTTTATAATCTGTACTGCTGGGTGTTGTACATGTTTACTGTTTCACATCAGATTCTATTTAATTTCAAGAATATTTAATAAAATAATCTCATCAACCGGATAGTAAGATCTTTGAGGTTCTAAATGGTGTAATTTCTGTTTTATATTCTGCTGCACAGTATAAGTACTAGGAAGGAACTAACATTGAAGCAGTATTTTGTAACAGGCATTTTATGTACCACATCTGGTATTAAGGACAGCATTTAACCACCTTTTTACATTTGTGAGAAACATGATTTGGAAGCTCTCATAGTTTGCTGAAAGTACCAGTCAGAAGTTGAAGGAGTCCATATTCATACTTACATTTTTCTAGTTTCAAAGTCACTCTGTTCAGTAAATATTTGTATATCAATAAGCTGTCATTATCATGAATATGGAAATAGATGTGTGTTGCTTAAGGCAATTAATTTCTCTGAGGTTCAATGTCTTTAGTAGGAAATAGACATCAGAATAATGCCTGTTTCCTAGGGTTGATGTGAGAGTTGGGGTAATACATGTTAAGCATCTTGCATAGTGCCTAGTTCACAGAAAGTACTTAATAAATTGAAGACATCATTATTTACTGTTCTTTTGGTTTTTCTCTTTTTCCTTCAGTTCAATTTTGTCTATGATTCTTTAAGCACATTTACTTATTTCTTTAAGATATTTCTTTAAGACATTTAACATGCTAAACTGGGTGTTGAACCCCAGTATTTTATTATAGAATTTGCTATTTAGTAGGAAGGTTAGATGATTGAGAAAATGAATAAATAATGAATATAGTAATAGAGAATATCATATTGGATATATTGAATATAATTATGGGAATTCTAGGTATAAAGGAAGCCCCATTGAGATAGTGATATTTAAAAAAGGAAAAAAGTGAAGAATATTTTAGACAAAGGAAATAGCATGTGGGAGGACCAGTAGCAGAAGACATCTGTGTTCTGTGAACTGGAGGACACTTAACATTGTGAAGTAATGGAAATATATGAAGACAAGAAGCTAGAAACCAGAGCCAGATCATGGAATACTTTTAAAACTGTTTTAGTAGAATATATTTGATCCTGAGAGATAAGAGGCCTAAAAGGGTTTGATGTGACTACTGTAACTTTCTAGATTATTGCTATTCTATCCTTCTAGTAGCATGAGTACACTTATCCAACCTCATAGGTACTCACATAAGCCAGGTAGAGTCATCATAATTTCTTTCCTCCTGGCCACAGTCATGAGCACATGACTCAGTGCTGTAAGTCCACCTTCGGGAGTTAATTCTGACTAGAGATAATGGTAACTTTTATTCTGTGGGAGAGCTGTTGGGATATGCGTTCAAGATGCTGGTGGCCATGTTTGCTTCTATAGAGAGAAAATCTCTATTTAGAAGTGCTAAAGGACAACATGCAAAGAATAAATATTATAATTCATAGATCCTCTTGTCCAAGTTTGTCCTGTCTTGATTTGCTTAGTGAGAAATGGTCCCTACCTGTAAAGTTTTAAGTAGAAGAATGGCACATTGAGGTTTTCATTTTACTCTCTTGTGTGCTTGTGTGCATACACTCTCTCCTCTTTCATTTCATTTTCCAAAGATTTCTCATACTACATTGTGATCTGTAGATTGGATGAAATTATAACTAGAAGCAGGGAAATAGGATACTATGGAGATAGTGTAGATGAAAGATGTTACTAGTTTTTGCTAGGGTTGATGCAGAAATGGAAATAAAGCAGATTCCAAAGAGATGTCAGCAGTATTGGATGTGATGATTATTTGGATGGTGTTTGCTAGTGGTGGGAGGGGGTAAAAAGAGGTATTGGAGACGGAAGAGTCAAAGATGCTGCTTCTGTTTGTTTGGGGGGTTGACCACTAAGTTAATAGTGTTGTCTTTTTGTTAAATAATGTGAAGCACCAAGTTTGAGCAGGAATATAATATTTTTGGTCTTCCTGAAATTGAGATATGTCTGAGCACTTCCAGAATGGCCTCCACTGATCCCTACTTCCTGGTTTTTCATGCCCCTCCTTGGGTGTGGGATGAATCTTATGATTTAATTTTTTTCAGTCCTGGGAATGAACCCCTTGCAAGTGTTCTACCACTAAATCCCCATTCATTCATTCATTCATTTATTTATGTGTGTGGTTCCAGGATTTAACCCAGGGTTTCAAGCATTCTAGGCAAGTGCTCTACCACTAAGCTTAACCCCAGCCCCTGTAATGAGTGACTTTGAAGGAATGAAATATGCAAAATTGATGAAATGTCATTTCAGAGATTAGATTATGAAGAGATGATTCACTTTTGCTTGCCATTACTTGCTCTCTTACTAGCTCACTGTCGTAGAACCCAGCTTCTTATGTTGTTAGTTGCCCTACCAAGGGAACTACATGGCAGTGGACCTGAGAGAAACATCTGCTCAAAATTCAGTGTGGTACCAAGACTCTTAATCTAGCAGTGTAGGAGAAACTAGATCTTGCCAGCAATGATATGTGTGAGCTTGGAAATGGTTCCTCTTCCAATGGAGCCATGAGATAAACGCAGTCCTGGGGCACAACTTGATTGCAGCCTTGTGAGTTCCAGAGCCCTCTGGCTAAAAGATGTTCAGATTCCTGACACACAGAGACTGTGAGGCAGTGAAATATACCTGTTTAGAATTGAGGAAATTTATCTTTCCTGGAGATTATAATTTTGAAGTGTATCATTTCTCTCCCATTCTTAACACTTATGTTAAGTTTGAATAAATGAAAATTCTTGAGTACTATTCATCTTCCTTTGGGAGGATAGCCTGTGCCTTGAAGGACCTTAATGACTTGTGTCTGAACTCTCAGAGGAGATAGGAGATAGAAATCAGGTTGCTGTGAGCTGAGAGAAGATGACAATATGTGACTTTGGCGGGGTTGAGGGGGGAAAAAAGCTGGATTAAAGTGGAGTGAATTTTTAAGATTATGTTTAAGAGAGACTAGAATATGTTTAAATGTTGGTGAGAAAGGGCTAATAGAGAAAGTTGAGGTTTACTTGTTTTGAAGTTTATTTTTAACCTTTTATTATGGATTATTTTAAATACATAAAGACATAATAGAGGGCTGGGGTTGTGGCTCAGCAGTAGAGCGCTTGCCTAGCACATGTGGGGCGCTGGGTTCAATCCTCAGCACCACATAAAAATAAAATAAAAGTATTGTGTCCAGCTACAACTAAAATAAAATATTTTTTTAAAAGACATAATAGAAAAATGAATTTCTGCTCTATGTCCATCACCCAGCTTCAATAGTTAAAGTTATCGACATTTTACCAGTTTGCTTCCAGTTAAACTCATTTCTCTTTCTATTGGAATTTTGTGGGATTTTTGTTGTTGTTATTTTTTTTTTGGTGTGCCTAGGATTGAACCTAGGGCTTTGTGCATGCTAGGCAAGCATTCCACCTCCTAGCTCCCAGCCCTGGAGTTTGTTAAAATTGAAATATTTATTGCAGTACTTATAAATTCACATGTAGTTTTAAGGAACAATACATAGAGAAAGACTTTGCATGCTTTACCCATTTTCTGCCAATGATAACATTTTGCAAAACTATAGTAAAAATAACACAGTGGCTGGGGTCATGGCTCAGTGGTAGAGCCATGACTCATTGTCTCACACATGTGAGGCACTAGGTTCAATTCTCAGCACCACCTAAAAATACATAAATAAAATAAAGGTATTGTGTCCATCTACAACTTAAAAATAAAAACACAGCCAGGTTATTGTAATTGATACACCACCGATTTTATTCAGATTTCTTCAGTTTTCTTTGTACTAATGTGTATATAAAGTTGTATCAGATCTTATTGTATATGTACATTTGTATATCTAGTCATCATATCCTTCTCATCATGTCTTAACCCCTGGCAGCATTCATCTGTCCACCATATCTAAAATTTTGCCATTTCAGAAATATTACGTAGGCAGATCACAGTGGCACACACCTGTAATCCCAGAAACTTTGGAGGCTGAGTTAGGAGGATCGAAATTTCAAGGCCAGTCTGGGTAATGTAGTGAGATCTTGTTTCAGAATGAAAAATAAAGAAGCATTGGTGATGTAGATCAATGGTAGAGACCCACTGGGTTCAATTCCCAGTAACTAACACACACATACACACACACACACACACAAAGAAAAAAAAAGAAATGTTATATAAATAGTATCTCATAGTATGAAAACATTTTATAGTTTTATTTATGCAGGCTTTGTGTGAAAATAAATTTTGAAAATCTTGAACCTTTACTTAGTTATATATTATATCCCCTATTTGAGATCACTGTAATCTTTACAACAGAAATCAATCTTTTAAACAAAACTTTTAAATGAGCTGAAGTCTAGCCTATTTTGGAGCCATTCTAACATGTTGTAAGGTGGGAGCCAGAGCCCTATCTCAGGTAGGGAGGGGCTCTTCACAAATAACACAATACAATATTATGTCTGATACATCAAAGAAAGAAGAGCTTTTAACTTTCTTTTTATGGAAAGAATGGAAGAATGCTTCCATGTTTTACAATATCACCTTTAAATCAGACTCTCCTTTGCTGCAGTCTGGCGGGGCACAATTCAGGAGCCACTTGTCAAAAGAAACAAACTTTATTTTTAGAACACACACACCAAAACACACAGCTCCTCAGGAAAAACCTTCAAAGCCCAACTGCCACCACCGGCTTCCCACAAGCCTCTCAACCTCCCCCACTCCTCCTGCTCTTGAGGCTGATTGGCTGGGTGGCGGTGGGCAGAGCCAAAAAAAAGTCCCCCAATGAGCAGCTCCGTGGTCTGAAAGGGCAGGGAAACAGCCCAATGAGCATCACCGCAGAGGAGCCAATCAGTTGGCAGCTAGAAGTTTGCTGGGGCCTCTGTGAGCCAATTATCAGCTGGCAGCTGGAAGTTTGCTGGGGCCCCTTAGGCTGTGGCTCTCAACACTCCTTAATACCTTCCAAAAAAATTTGAAATCTAATTCCAGTGTGAAGAATAACACAAAAATTATATCTATAACTTATTGGCAATAGTTTATTTTATCCAACTCTAAAACATCAAATACATGAATAAATACCAACAAAACTTGTTATTTCCATACAAACCCAAGACTTTTGCTACACATAACTTTTAGTTTGGAGAACACCAACTTGGCAAAGTGTTCTCCAAAGGTTTACATTTAACTGAGCTTAACTTTTAAAGTGCGATTTAGAATCCAGAGTGTATGGTAACAATAATCACAGGTGTGAATTGGTTAAGAAAAATCAAAGGATAGCCTTAAATCTCTTACACATTTAATATTATATATGGAAAATGACAAACCCCCAAATAGTGTGGCCTGGGAAGAGGGAGTAAAGAGGAAAGCAGCACATTGATGGCATTGATCCTTTCCTAGTGATAGAACAATCCCTAGAAAGGAAGCCAAAGCATGAAAACAAGTTTTTGTTTCTCTGGTATAAGTGCCTCAGTGTGCATGTTATGTGTAATTGCTTGGGTAGTTTATAAGAAACTGCCAAATGGTTTCCTACAGTAACTACATAGTTTTACACTCCTACTAGCAATGTATGAGTTATCTAGTTTCCCTACATCCTTGCCAGCATTTGGTGGTGTTACTGTTTTTTGGTTTAATCATCTTGATAAGTGTGTAGTGGCTCGTATCTGTGGTTTTAATTAAATTAACTAAGTTGGACATTAATGGTTAATGATAGATGGTTGAACATATTCTCATGTACTTATTTGCCATCTGTCTTCTTTGTTGAAATGCATCTTTTGAGCATTTTCTAATGAATGGCTTATTTTTGTACTATTGATATTTGACAGTTCTTTACATATTCTAGATACTAGTCCTTTTCAGATATGTGTTTTGCAAATATTTTCTCCCAGTCTGTTGCATATATTTTCATCATTTTTTCATAGAACTTCATGGATAAATTGTAACTTCAAAGAAGATTTATAATTTCTTCTTTGTGTAGTTCATGTTTTTGGTATCAAATCTAAGAATTATTGCCTAGCTTTAGATCCCAAAGTTTTTCTATTTTTTTCTAAAATTTTATTATTTTACATCTTATATTTAAATCTGCGATCCACTTTGAATTAATTTTTATGTAGGTGTCAGCTTCAGAATGAAATTTATTTTTGGGTGAAGTATTTAAAAACAAATCCTAGATAATCATTACATTTCAGTATATTTCTCTAAAATATAAAGATGTTTCTTAAAACCATTCTCACTATGAGTGAAATTAATGATAACTGTTTAATATATTATAATAGCCTGTGTTCTGATTTTTCTAATTGCTCACAAAATATCTTTTTATAGCACTTAGCTGTTAAATATTTCTGTTTTATTATTGAACAACATCTTCCCCTATTCTTATGCCTTGACTTAAAGAGACTGGGCTAATTGATTTGTAGAATGTTGCACTTTCTAGATTCAGCTCATGGTTTCCTTGCCTTTGCAGAATTAATGTTTAGAAAGATAACTATAATAAGCAAATAATTATAAATTTGTTGATTAGAAGAAAAGAACTTTTTTTAAGAGAAGGACTTTTTGAGCTAAAATTTAAGTTGAGAGATAAGTGTTCCAGGTAGAAGGAATGTAACACATGAAGACATGGAGGAAGAAAACACACTAGTTTGGCTGGCACTTGATGAATAAGGAAGAATATGACATGCTGTTGGAGACACATGCAGGGGTCAGATAACTAAGCGCCTTGGCAGATTGTGGAAGGGAAGTCAATAGGAACATAATCTGACTCTGTTGATGTTTTAAAATGCCCACCTTGGCTGCTTTATGGAAACTGCATGAAGGTCCAGTGGGGACTGTGTGGATTCAGATAGTCGGGAAACGAGAGTAAAAACTGAGAAATCTTGTTAGGCTGTTGCAGTAGCCTGATGATGAAAATGGTAGTTGCTTTTACTGCATTGATGATAGAAAGTAGTAGATAGTTTCTGTAGGTAAAATGGACAGACTCTTGGACGCTTGGTAATTGTGAAAAAGGATCGGGAGGGACAGAGAGTGATAAAGGATGGTGCTAATAGTTGAATATTGAATGTCACCCCCCTACCCATGTGTTTACTTTTGGTCTCTTTTGGGCGATGGTGGAATTTTTAGGAGGTAGAACATTGTAGGAGGTACTTAGGTCACTGGAATTGTGCCTTTGAAGGAGATCATGGGATCCTGATCTCTTTCCTCTTCCTTTTCTCTTTTGCTTCCTGGCTCACGATGTGAGTAGTTTGCTCCCTATTTGCTTCCCACCATTACCATCTAGCACCCCCATCAGAAACCCAAAATGATGAGTCCACCTGAACTTGGACTGGAATCTCTAAAACCATGAATCAGAGTAAACCTTTTCTGTTCATAGGTTAATTATCTCAGATATTTTATTAAAATAACAAAAAACTGACTACTACACATAGCAACTGGGCATTTGTTTAAACAGTTGAGCAGATAGAGATTCATTTTCTGAGATGAATCAGAAAAATTAATCTGGTTTCTAGTTTGTGACAAATTTAATCATGTGGAATATAGTCTTCTGTTTTTATGTTGTTAGTAAATTAGGTATGGATGTTGAATTTTATCAGATACCTTTGTAAGTTTTCTTATTTACATTTGTTTCTATATTTAATATAATTGTATTACTATAGTTTTAACTTTAACATAGAATAATTTAAATAGCTTAGGAATTACTTAGAACAGAAAATTAAAAGAATTCACCATTGAGTCCTCCAAATCTCATACTTATTTTTGAAGAACAATACTTTTTTCTGAATATTATCCATATTTATTAGCAAGACTAAGGTGTCTGTATTTTTTTTTTCCTAAATCCCTGGGCTGGGGATGTGGCTCAAGCGGTAGCGCACTTGCCTGGCATGCACGGGGCGCTGGGTTCAATCCTCAGCACCACATAAAAATAAAGATGTTTTTGTCCCCCAAAAAGTAAATATTAAAAGATTCTCTCTCTCTCTCTTTCTCTCTCTCTCTCTCTCTCTCTCTGTCTCTCTCTCTCTCTCAAAAAAATTATTTCTTAATTGTAGTTGGACACAATACCTTTATTTTATTTATTTTTATGTGGTGCTGAGAATCAAACCCAGGGCCTCACTCTACCACTGAGCCACAACCCCAGCCATGTCTTTTCTGGAGTCAATTTATTTTTTCCCTGTCATCCTTTTCAGATTTTCAAGTTTATTAAATTAGAGCTATAATTTTTAAATTGCTACTTTTTCACATTTGAATACATTTTAAAATAGTTTTTTTAACCTTTTATTGATTGATTGATGTATTTTTATGTGGTGCTGAGGACTAAACCCCCAGTGCCTTACCGTGTGAGGCAGCCTTACCCGTTCGAGGCAAATATTCTACCACTGAGCTACACCCCCAGCCCCTGAATACATTTCTTTTATTCTGTCCTCATGGTTAGATTAATAGAGAGATTTCTTTTGTTTAAAAAAAACTCTTGGTATTATTTATCAATTTTATTGTTTTCTCCTTAAACATTCATTTTTGCTTCTTTATTTTTCCTTTTTAGCTAAGCTTAAATATTTGAATTTCTTTTTGTACTTTTTGAATGCTTTATTACTTAATTTTTAATTTTTTTCTTATTTAATTAGAAACGTAAGATAATGAATTTTCTCCTGGGCATAATTTGGGCCATATCCCAAAGACTTTAATATTAATATATTTATTATCAGCATTTTCTAAATAATCTGCCTTGGGAGTTAAATTATTTAGGTGAGAGTTATAAAAATAACTTATGATCAATAAATTTCATTTGATTTGTTTTAATCTGGGGAATATACTGGGATGTTTTTGAGTCATAACGTATGTTAAATTGTTATAATGTCCATGAGAAGAGTACCTATAGTATATAAAGTTAAACATTTGTCCATTCGATGAGGATGGGATATGCAGAGAGCATTGCTCATCTTAGGATGGTTAGGGAAGGTCTCTTGGATAAACTGACAGATTTAAATGAAATGAGGGAACAATAAAAGCAAATGCCTTGATAAATTGTCTATGTTTTACTTAACTGAAAGATTTAATCTCAGTCTGTCTTTCTATTTAATCTGTTGTGTACTTATACTTCAAAAATGCTGATTCAGAGAACACCTCTTTGCATTGTTATATAAAGCATTTTTAATGTCATCACATTTGGCTTTACGTACCATAAACTGATTAGTTTATAAACTAAGAAGTTTATTTCTCATAATTCCAGAGACTGAGATGTCTAATATCAAGGCCAATTTGGTGTCCAATGAGGACCTCTTTCCTACATCACAGATGGTCCCTACTTGCTTTGTCCTCACACGGTAGAAGAAGCAAATGAGCTTCCTTGGATCTTTTTATAAGGCACTAATCCAATTTGTGAGCACTCCACTCTTATGAACTAATTATCTCCCGGAGGCCCGAATTCCTAATATTATCACTTTGGGGATCAGGATTTCAACATGTGTATTTGGAGTGGAGCTACAACAACCTCCAATTTCTATCCCTCCAAATTGTGAGATACATGAGAGAGCTTTTGCAGAATTTTGTATACTTCAGGTTTTGTTTTTTTTACTACTTTCATTATCAGTTCTGGTACTGCCACTCTATAAGGAATTTACATGGATTACCATCTTCTTTTAGTTAAAATTGTACTGTAATTAGATAGTACTTTTTCAATTGCGTTGTGTATGATTAGGGTGTTCATGTAGTTTCTCAGTGGTGGTGTTTTCTTTGCAATTTCTACCTATCTATCTTCTTTGCTTTGAGTTTAGGGAATGGGCCTCCCATAAGCTAGTATCTATGCAACTCTTTTCCTAGAAGTCTGCTTTTCTCATTTTATTGAATACTTAAAGAAAAGTCATTTATTAGAATAACTTGTCAGTCTTAAGTTTCAAATTAACTGTTTTTTTAATGACTCAACAGGTTGGAATTAGAGGCACCAATATAGTTGTGCTTGGAGTAGAAAAAAAATCTGTTGCTAAACTTCAAGATGAAAGAACTGTGAGGAAAATTTGTGCTCTTGATGATCACGTCTGCATGGCTTTTGCAGGTACTTATGGACCAACAATAATGATGCATAGTATTCTAGTGCAGTGGGGCAACACAGTTGACCCTACTACTGCAATTTGCTGTATATATGCAGTATATATAGTTATACTTTATATCTTATTGAAAACAAACAATATAACATTTGTAAAAGAAAATTATGACTTTATAAACTGAGATTTATGATAATGCTTTGATAATAAAGCATAAATGTTAGAAGAAGTATTTTAACTCCTTAGAACTTTAGGGAGCAGTTCTCCTTTTAAGCTGTGTGTGTGTGTGTGTGTGTGTTGTGTGTGTATGTGTATGTGTGCGCACGCGCACACGCGCTTTGTTTTGTTCTTGTAGTGCTAGGGATTAAACTCGGGACTTTATGCATGGTAGGTAAGCACTCTAACATTAAACTATATACCTAGCTACTATAAACTTTTTTGGGGGGTGGGGCGGATACTGGAGATTGGACCCAGAGGTGCTCAATCCTTGAGTCACATCTCTGGCCTTATTCATTTTTTAAAAAATTTTATTTTATTTTTTTTAGTTGTTGATAAATCTTTATTGTGTTTCTTTATATATGGTGCTCAGAGTCAAACCCAGTGTCACACATGCCAGGCAAGTGCGCTACCACTGAGCCCAGCCTCAGCCCCCCTTTTTATTATTTTAGTTTGAGACAGGGTCTCTCTAAGTTGCTTGTGGCTGGCTCTGAACTTGTGATCCTCCTGCCTCAGTCTCCCAAGCCACTAGGATTACGGGTGTGTGACACTGCACCTTCTAACTATCAACTTTTTATTTTGAAATACTTATAGATTCCCAAAGAGTTTCCAAAAATCTCAGGAAAGTTCACTTTAACTTTACCCAGTCTCTCTCAATGGTCATACCTTCAAAACCCATAAATTCTTATTTGTATATTTAAAGAGTTTTTACAGATTTCACCAGTTTTATATGCATTCATTTGCATGTGTATGTGCATATTTGTAGTTATACTTACCACAAGTATAGGTTCATGTAGTTACCACCACTGTTAAGATACACAAACTCTTCTATCACAAAATACTACCTATGGTATTCCTTCTCCCCATCTTTGACCTCTGGAAGCCACTAATCTATGTTTTTTAAATTCAATTTATTTTTTTTAGTTGTTGATAGTCCTGATTTTATTTATTTATGTGTGGTGCTGAGAATGGAACCCAGTGCCTTACACATGCTAGGCAAGTGTGCTACCACTGAGCCATAGCCCCGGCCCCCACAAGTCTACTTTCTATTTTCAAATTTTGTCATTTTCAGAATGTCATATGAATAAAATCATATGATGTATATAGCTTTTTCAGTGGTCTTTTTTCATTCAGCATAATTTTCTTACAATTCATCCAAGCAAGTTATTGTATATATCAATTATACTTTCCTCTTTTATTTCTGAGTAGTATCCTATGGTATGAATGTATTGCAGTTTGTTAACAGCTTAGCCACTGAAGGACATTTGGAGTACTTCCAGGTTTTGCCTATTACAAATAAAGTATTTTGAACATTTGTGTATAGTTTTTGTGTGAGTATCATTGCTAGATTGTATGATAATGCATGCTTATTCTTATAAAACACTTCCAAATTTTATTTCAAAGTAACTATACTCTTATATTCCCACTAGCATTGTATGAATGGTTCATTTTTTCTACATCCTCAACGGCATTTGGTGTTGTTAATTTTTTTTTAAAGAGAGAGTGAGAGAGAGAGAGAGAAGTTTTTTTTAATATTTATTTTTTAGTTTTCGGCGGATACAACATCTTTGTTTGTATGTGGTGCTGAGGATCAAACCCGTGCTGCACACATGCCAGGCGAGCGCGCTACCACTTGAGCCACATCCCCAGCCCATTAATTGTTTTTTAATTTTAATTTTTTTAAATTTATTTTTTTATTGGTACTGGGGATTGAACCCAGGAGTGCTTAACCCTGAGCCATATCCCCTTTTCTTTTTATATTTTATTTAGAGACAGGGTCTTGCTCAGTTGCTTAGGGCCTTGCTAAGTTGTTGAGGCTGGCTTTGAACTCGAAATCCTCCTGCATCAGCCTCCTGAGCCACTGGGATTTACAGGTGTGCACCACCATGCCCAGCCCAGTTTTTTTTTTTTTTTAATTTTAGAAATTCCTATAAGCATGTAGTAAAATTTAATTGTGGTTTTAATTTGTATTTCCCTCGTGGTTAATAATGTTGAACATATTTTTCATGTGCTTATTTATTTCCCTTTGTACAGTGGATAAGACATTATCTTTTTTGTTTTTGCTCATTTTCTAAGTGTGTATTTTAAAAATATTTTTTAGTTGTAGGTGGACACAATACCTTTATTTTATTTTTATGTGGTGCCAGGAATCGAACCCAGTGCCTCAGCAAGCTTGGTAAGCTCTCTACCACTGAGCCACAACCTGGGCCCCTTTAAGTGTATTTTAAGCTGGAATTTTATATTGAAGTTTAAAAATCTTATTCAGCAAAATGTAGCTCTTATCCTATTTCCTTTTGGAATCAAGTCAATAAATATAAAAGATAAAAATCATACGAAGTATCTTTTCTGATCAAAATGGAATGAAACTAGAAATAAGTAGCAGAAGAATAAAACCTAAAACTTTACAAATAAATGGAAAGTAAGCAGAAAACTCCTAAATTGTCCATGGAGTGGGAGAAAAAAAAAAAAGCCCAAGGGAAATTAGCAGGTATCTTGAGAGAAATAAATAACTGAACACACAGCAGCCTTACTTAGGAAATAGAGTTAAAGCAGTGTTACAAAGGAAATATAGATGCAAACACTTATATTGAAAAACAGAGACCTAACTCAACAACCTATATGTTAAAAACAAGATGAGACAAACTAATTCCAAAGCTAGAAAAGGAGATAATAATAGAGATCAGCACAGAGTGAAATAAGAGAATAGAAAAATAATAGAATATTAATAACACCAAAAATTGGTTCTTTGAAAAGGTGAACAAAATTGACAACTCTACTACATTGACTAAAAAAAAGAGATTATTCAATCAAAATAAGAAAAAAAGGGGAATTTTACTGCCAATTTTAGAGAAATAGAGGATTTTAAGAGAGTACTATTGTATACCAACAAAATTTCTTCAAACACACAGATCCCTTTAAGTACTCAATATGAAACTTAAAATCTCAATAGGCATAACAAAGAAATTGAATCAGTTACCAAAGATTCCCAACAAAGAATAGTCCAGGATCTAATGACTTCACTGGTAAATTCTACCAAACATTTTAAAGAGGAATTAATAAATCATTTTCAAACTTGTCCAAAAAATTAAAGAGAACACCTCTAAATTAATTTTATGAGACTAATATTATCAAGATGCCAAAAGCAAAGATACTACAAGAAGATAAAATTATAGAAACAATATTGCTGATGAACAGTGATATGAAAATATCAATAAAATACTAGCAAACTGAATTCAACATATTAAAAGGATCATACCTCATGACCAAGTGGAATTTATTTTTGGAGTGTAAGGATGGTTTGGCATAAGAAAACTAATCAATAAAATACATCACGTTAACAGGAAAAGAATATTCAAGGAAAAAATACATGATCTTATCATTTGGTACAGAAAAATGCATTTGACAAAATTCAAAATTATACTCCTCAAAAGACACTCAATAGGGGCTGGGGCTGTAGCTCAGTGGCAGATTACTTGCCTTGCACATGGGAGGCACTGGGTTCGATCCTCAGCACCACATAAAAAAATACACATATTAATAACGTGTAATAATAAAGGCATGCTGTCCATCTACAACTACAAAAAAGTTTTAAAAAACACTCAATAACTACAGAATAAAAGGAAATTACTTCAACATAATTAAGATCATATATGAACAACCCACATATCTTATTGGTAAAACACTGAAAAGCTTTTCTTCCAGAATCAAGAATAAGACAAGGGTGCCTCTTCTCTGCTCCTATTCAATATAGTAATGAATGTTCTATTCAGAGTAGTTGGGCATGAAAAAGAAAGGAAAGGCATCCAAATTATAAAAGATTACAGACATTGTGATCTTATATGTAGAAACTCTATCAATTCCACACAAAAATATTGTTATAAATAATGAATTGAACAAAGTTGCAGGGCACAAAATCAAAACTCAAAAAATCAGGTGCATGCTCTCGTAGAGTATTAATCCTAGCATGCTCAAGGCCATGGGTTCAATTCCCAGTACAGCAAAGAAAAAAAAGAAGAAATTTGAATAGTAACTTTTAAAAATTTTGTCATGCCAGGCACAGAGGTGCATGCCTTTAATCCTACTTACTTAGGAAGCTGAGGCAGAAAGATCACAAGTTCAACTTGTAACAACTTAGGGAGACTGTCTCCAATAAAGAACTAGTAAGCACCCTTTACTAGTTCTTTATTTAAAATATTTTGAGACAGATGGAACTGTCTCAAAATTCTGACAGGGGATGGTACTAAGAGGCAGAATATTCCTAGTTTCAATCTGTATTCACACACATACACAGAATTCATTTACAGTAACATCAAAAAGAATAAGATACTATTTAGAAAAAATTAAACTGAGGAGGTAAAAGACTTCTATGCTGAAAAATATGAAATGTTGCTGAAAGAAATTAAAGAAGATACAAAGAAGTAAATGCCCCTCATTTATGAATTGGAAGACTTAATTTATTATGAACATGCCAGTACTATCCAAGGCAGTATACAGCTTCAGTGGCATTCCTATCAAAATCCCAATGATATTTTTAATAAAATCTGTTTGAAATTGACGAAATCTCAAATGGCCCTGAATTGCCCAATCTTAGAAAAGAACAAAGCTGGAGGTCTCATATTTCTTGATTTAAAAACTCAATACAGGGCTGGGATTGTGGCTCAGCGATAGAATGCTCGCCTAGCACATGTGAGGCCCTGGGTTCGATCCTCAGCACCACATAAAAATAAATAAAGATTTTGTGTCCAACTACGACTAAAAAAATAAATAAATACTTTTTTAAAAAGACCTCAATACAAATGGGCATGCTGGAGCACACCTGTAATCGCAGCAGTTTGGAGGCTGAAGCTGGAAGATCACAAGTTCAAAGACAGCCTCATCAACTTAGTGAGACCCTGTCTCAGAATAAAAAG
Organism: Marmota marmota marmota; assembly: GCF_001458135.2. Taxonomy (NCBI): domain Eukaryota; kingdom Metazoa; phylum Chordata; class Mammalia; order Rodentia; family Sciuridae; genus Marmota; species Marmota marmota. The sequence continues at coordinate 38,533,760 of NW_025999990.1, read as the reverse complement.
TAACGTGGGCTAGAGATGTTGCTCACTGGTTAAGCACCCCTGGGTTCAATCCCTGGTACCAAAACACACACACACACACACACACACATTCTCTCTCTCTCTCTCTCTCTCTCTCTCTGAAGTCCTTATTCCCACTGAGTTCAAAGCCAGACTTCTTTATCTACTATACCTGTACTATGGACAGAGTACTTGAATGCCCCTTTCCTCACTTTACTCATCCATTTGAGTACTTCATTGATTTGTTACAAGAATTAAGGGAGTAATACATATGATTCATTGAAATAGTGTCTGGGCACACAGTGGTAATTCCAGCGACTCAGGAGGCTAGGTAGGAGAATTACAAGTTCCAGGCCTGCCTCAGCAACTTAGTGAGGCCCTAAGCAACATAGTGAGACCCTGTCTCTAACAAATGAAAAGATCTCGGGATGTGGCTCAGTGACAAAGTGTCCCTGAATTCATCCCCAGTACCAAAAAAAGAAAAAAAAAAAAGATGTCTGACATGTGTTGAACAGATATTATTATTACTACTAGTAGTACCATATATGGTTAATATATAAAAAGGTCAGGTACAGTGGCACAAGCCTGTAATCCCCGTGGCTCAGGAGGCTGAGGCAGGAGGATCATGAGGTCAAAGCCAGCCTCAGCAACCTAGCTAGGCCCTAAGCAACTTAGCAAGACCCTGTCTCAAAATAAAACATAAAAAGGGCTGGGGATATGGTTCAGTGGTTAAGCACCCTCAAGTTCAATCCCTGGTACCTAAATAAATAAATAACAAGAAAGGATGTGGCAAAATATGTACTAGCTTAAGAAAGTATCCATTTTATATTTATATGAATATACATGTATAATATAAAGCAAGTATAATATAAAATGGCAAGTTACAGAAGAACATGTATAATATAATTATATTTATGAATTTTGGAATGGTAGCTTTTGTTTCCTAGTTTATAGTGAGCATATGTAAAAAAAATATAGTTTCACTTTGAAAAAAATGACATTTTGTTGATATTGTTATACTGTGCTTTAAATGTTTAGGAAACAAACCTTCAGAAGAATGAAAGAATCTTTTTAAATTATATATCATATGGAGTTCCATTGTATAAATTTTATATGATGATAGTATTTTCAAGATAATGTGGTATAAATTTAAAATAAATTGAGAGCTCATTTGTTCTATATATGGCTTGCTTTTAAACAAAATGAAATTATGATTTTAAATGCTTTCCCCAAATAGAATTTGTTCTCTTTTGCCTAACCAAATGATGGATATAATTGCTACTTATATTCAAAACAGACATATAAAACTATATTATTTATAAAGTTTGGCAAATTTATCACTGATTATTTTTTCCTTGAATCAGTTATATTACTACTTCTTTATGTCACTTAGTTTTGTATCACATTTCACATTGTAAAGAGAAAATACTTTGGCATACCATATCTGATTATATTTCTTTTTATTTTTTTAAATTTTTTTATTAGTTGCTCAAGACAATACAATGATCTTGACATATCATATATTTGATTCAATACAAAATTACATATCTGATTATATTTCTAATTGAAGATTTTTGTTTGTTTTAAATTTTTTGCAGTATCGACTATTATACCTAGGGTTTCCCGTATGCTAGGCAAGTGTTCTACCATTGAACTACATCCCCATTGCTTTAAATTAATTGACTAATTAAGACAGATCCTTGCTGAGTTGCCCAGGCTGGCCTTGAACTTTTAGTCCTTCTGCTTAGTCTTCCTAGTGCCTGTGATTACATGTATGTGCCACCATGCCAAGCAAATTGACTGAAGTTTTCATCTGTAGGGTAAACTAATCAATCTCTTGCTGTTTCTTTATCTTAGATAACTTTTGCAAAGAGAAGAGAATTGGTTTCTTTTCTTTAACTGTGTATGTGATGATGATTCACACCCTACATGAGTGTTAGGGGGATTGCAAACAGAGGTTCAGAACAGTTTCTTCATTGTTAGCTAATATTATCTGTCTTCAGATTCTTTCAGGTTTCTAGAAATAGGTTTTGAAACTCTGTTGAAGGGAATCCATGAAAGATGGATAGTTATGTGAGAAAGATTTTATAAAACTGTGTTTTTTTGTTTGTTTTTTTTTTGATAGTCTATATCCTCAATGATTTCTTTTTTTTTTTTTTTAATTTATTTATTTTTTACTTCTTGGCGGACACAACATCTTTGTTTGTATGTGGTGCTGAGGATCGAACCCGGGCCGCACGCATGCCATGTGAGCGCGCTACCGCTTGAGCCACATCCCCAGCCCTAAAACTGTGTTTTTTGTTTTTTGGTTTTTTGGCAATCTAGTTAGTATTAAGAGAGTGGGGAAAGAAAATGGCCAAATAAAAGTCAAATGCTAAATAAATCTTTAATACAAATGTTTGTGACCATTTTATCAGTTGAAGTTTGTAGTCAGTTTGTTATTCCTTTGATAGAACACATCTGTTTCCTTATGGAAGTATTAAGAACTAATCACAAGACATTTTGATACTGTAAAAGCAAAGTCATATGTTTTCTTTTTCTGGCTGGGTACAGTGGTGCACACCTATAATCCCGGCTACTCTGGAGGCTGAGGCAAGAGGACTGCAAGTTCAAGACAAGCTCAGACAATGAGGCAAGACTGTCTCAAAATAAAAAATTTAGAGTCGGGGTGTAGCTCAGTGGTAGAATACTTGCACAGCATGTTATAGGCCCTGTATTTTTCCCCAGCATTGAAAAAAAGTTTCTTTTTTTCTGTTTCAACATCTTGATTTTTAAATCTTGATCTTGGGCCAAAAAAATATGGTTTTATTAAATGCAGTTTTAATTCAGTGGAAGTATGTTTCACAATATAAAGTAAAACTCTTATTTTCAGGAGATTAAATCTAGCTTATTATTAGTGTTTAAATCATTCTTTTTACTGGGGATTGAACTCGGGGGCACTCAACCACTAAGCCACATCCCCAGCCCTATTTTGTATTTAATTTAGAGACAGAGTCTCACTGACTTGCTTAACAACTTGCTTTTGCTGTGGCTGGCTTTGACTCGTGATCCTCCTGCCTTAACAGGAGCTGAGCCCAAGTCGCTGGGATTATTGTGTGTGCCACCATGTCTGGGTCTTTTTTTTTTTTTTTTTTTTTTTTTTTTTGAGCTACATCCTTAGCCCCTAAACCATTAATCTTGAAAACTATTTTCTTTACAAAAAAGAATGCATCAAATTAAGTTTGAAAAGGGAATAAATCAGAATGTTTAAGTGACACCTTATATCATAATTCCTTTATAAAGGTCATGTATTGAGAAAAAAAGATGTTATAAAGAAAGGTTTGATTGGAGAAGGAAAATATGTATTATGAAAAAAAGTATTTTTGTAAAATTTTGACTATTTTTATAGGATTGACTGCTGATGCTAGAGTAGTAATAAACAGAGCCCGGGTGGAGTGCCAGAGCCATAAGCTTACAGTTGAAGACCCAGTCACTGTAGAATATATAACTCGCTTCATAGCAACTTTAAAGCAGGTAAGCTAATATTCTATTAGGTTTCTTCAAATCAGTTAAAATATCTAATCTAGTAATAATCCATTATTTTAGGTTCTGTCATAGAAACAGTACAGCTACCCCAAGCATTTGATCTATCAATCTACTAGATACTTTATTCTTTCTCACAATTACTTCACAGTCACACTCTTATTCAGATAAAAATGCATTGACTTAATCACTAGATATCCCAGTCAATTTCAATTCTGGAAATTATATAAAACTTAAAAGAGCATAAATCTATAATCTTTTAAGGCAATTTCTACACTTCTGGAGATACAGATACTAGCATTCTTTAATTTTTTTTTTCCGAAGAAATGCCCATTTTTTTCACCTATGAATCTAAACACAGCTGATCAAGTTTAGATATGACTTCTTCTGGAACCCATACATAGATACGTGGTTTAATGATAAATGTAATCATGATGTATACAAGTATTATTTTTCTCTTGTTTTACGTGTATTTTGTATATGGCAGCAGAGGCTGTGCATAGAATTTTTATGAAAAGAATTGTAAATTTGTAACAGTGGGATTGGGACTGGTAAGGTCTGGGGCAGAAGATAGATCTCATGAGCACCTTTTGTACTTTTATATTATTTTAACCCTGTGCATATATAATTTTTTTATTTAAAAAAATTGATGAAGGGGATATAGCTCAGTTGGTAGAGTGCTTGTCCCACATGCACAAGGCCCTGGGTTCAATCCCCAGGACCACAAAAAAAAAAAAAAAAAAAAAAAAAGTTGATTAAGCAAAAAAAAAGTAAAAAGTCTTCTCCTCTAAGGTATATTTACAGAGCAACTACTTCATGCCTAGAGGTACACTAGGCACATTAGGAAGTACAGAGGAATTAACACATAAACTTTATTTTCAAAGAGGTTCATAGTTTAACTATTAACATTGAATTCTGAAGTGGCTTTTTTAAAATTCATATAATAAAATTGAAAAGTAAGAAAATAAATACAAAGCCGGATGCCATGGCACATGCCTATAATCCCAGCAGCTTGGGTGGCTGAGACAGGAGGATTACAAGTTCAAAGCCAACCTCAGCAAAGGTGTTGTGCTAAGCAACTCAGTGAGACCCTGTCTCCAAAATACAAAATAGGGTTGGGGGGATGTGGCTCAGTGGTTGAGTCCCCCTGAATTCAGTCCCAAGTACCTCCCCCTGCAAAAAAAAAAAGGAAAATAGACACAATATATAGACAAGACCAGGAAGAAAGCTACTGTTAAGCTGTTTCAAACCACATAATTAAACACAGACACAGAATTTTATACGGTTATACAAAGTTGCCCAAATTTTTAGTCCTTAGCTTTCTATCATGGCTGCTTTTTTGTATGACATGTAGGAGCACCAGTCTCAGTGTGAATTCCATCCTTGGAGCACAAATCCAGGAAGTTCCCTGGTACTGAAGTAATAAGAAATATAATTGGTTCCCAGTGCCACTTTGTCTGTGAGAGAAAAAAAACAACATGCTTTTTATTCAAGAGAAACAAAGGGTCCCTTGTCTTGGGACTGAAAGAAATATCTCACTTGGGTTTTTAAGTAAAGATAACTAGTATAAGTGAACAGAATATATTTGTTAATAATAGTATCAAATAAGGATACTGGATGATAATAGTAGCAATTATAGTGTTCCTCAAGGTAAACCAAGGATGTGCTTCAAAAGTATACAACTCATTGAAGTCAGTTTTGCTGAGAACCAAGATGGGTATGGCATGAACACTGTTCTCTACTATTAAAGAGGTTACAGTCTAGTTTGTTACCAAAATGTACACAACACAATAGGAAAACATTTTGAGAAAATGTAAGTCCTGAGAACCTCCCCGTGCAAAAAAAAAAAAAAAAAACCCGAAAGGAAAATAGAAACAATAAATAGACAAGACCAGGAAGAAAGCTATTATTAAGCTGTTTCAAGCCACATAATTAAACACAGACACAGAATTTTATACAGTTATATAGAGTTGGTAGAGTTGGTTTTATTTTACAGATTGTATACATTAATTTCTTTCAAAATTTGTTATGAATTGAGATTAGTCCAGAAAGAATTCTAAAAATGTGTAGAATAAGAATTAGGAAAGGAGATCATTTTGATAGCAATTCTCTATTAATTATTAGAATTTGTATGTAATAATTAAAATAGTGTTATTCTAAAAATAAATTTTATTTTTCAGAAATATACCCAGAGCAATGGACGAAGACCTTTCGGAATCTCTGCCTTAATTGTAGGTTTTGATGATGATGGTATCCCAAGATTATATCAGACAGATCCCTCTGGTACTTACCATGCATGGAAAGTGAGTCTTCAATTTGTTAATATTTTTTGAGAAATTGAATAAATGTTTTCACTTTTAAATGCTTAATAGCAGGCGGGGGTTGTGGCTCAGTGGTAGAGCACTTGCCTAGCATGTGTGAGGCACTAGGTTCGATTCTCAGCACCACATGAAAATAAATAAAGGGCCACCAAGAACTAATAAAATATTTTTTAAAAATAAATAAATAAATAAATGCTTAATAGCTTTCAGGGACATGACAAAATTATGTTGCATTAAAATGTTTGCACTGGCCAGAGATATGAAAAATTGTGCTCTATATGTGTAATGTAAATTTAATGAATCTTGTCATATATAACAAATTAAAATTATAAAACAAATGTTTGTACTGTCAAAACCTTTATAAATATAGTCAGCTGGTCTGAAATTATAATTTTTGGATAATGAAATGCCTTGGTGTTTATTAATGGATCCTTTTCCTTACTTTTGAAAAGATGTGACAGACCTGACAAACCTAAATGGCCAAATAAGAGAAATACTGTCTAGTTTGTATTGAGCATTCATTTTTTTTCCAAATTAGTATTGCTTCATATAGATGCTTGTTTGAGTAAAATAGTGTTTTTGCTTTTAGTGAAGAACTAGATGGGCGCTTAAACTCCATACTGAAATGCTTAATGTGTTCTCTATTCTAGGTCAGTCAGAGCACCCTAAACTGTGATATATACTTATTTGTTAGTATACAGCAATAATCTCTACATAATTTGTGGACTATAATTTGTTTCTTGGATAAATTGTTATTCTTGTATTTGTACCAAACTGCTTTGTTTTATGGTACACTCAAATCCAATACAAAAGCCCAGAAAAACTAGTAGCAGTTTCTAGAAATGAATTTTTATATATTCTCATAGAATAAGATGATAGTTCAGAAATGTGACTTTATCAAAAGTTTAAGTACATAGGTTTTAAATAATTTCCTGCTGAATTTAGTTTACTATTGCCAAATAAATTAAGTGGGAAATATTGCTATGGTCTTTATGCATGTATTAAGAAATTGTTTTTCTCTCACCATATGTGTAAGATACTGTTTTATAAACCAGTTAACCAGCTGGGTGCAGTGACACACACCTGTAATTCCAGAGGCTCAGATGGCTACTACAGGAATATTCCAAGTTTGCGGCCACACTTAGCAACTTAATGAATCCCTAAGCAATTTAGAGATACCCCATCTCAAAATAAAAATGGCTGAGGATGTAGCTCTGATTTCAATCCTCAGTACCACAAAAATAAATCCATTTAACCAGATCACTAAAACAGTGGATTGTAATCTTCCAACAAATACCAGAATACCTGTGCCAGATGCAATCTTTTAATTTGCTTGTGTAATCTAATTGGTAATCAGAAGGTATGGATTTACCTGGTGCAAATATCAGAACTTTTTAACATCTACTAGGTTTCTGTGCCTTCCAAATCAGTGACCTAAACAAAAGAAGTTATTATATTCCCATCTTTAAATAATTTAAAGCCTGCCATCTTCTGTTTGCATTTATCATTACATTTACTATTTATTTCAATATTATAACAGCAATTTCCAAGTATACATGAAGTTTTCATTTTAAATTGCTTTCTGGGGACTTACAAAGAAGTATTTTAATTTTCTCTTGGGAAAATTATGGAATTCTTTTTATTATTTATTTTTAGTTGTAGTTGGACACAATACTTTTATTTATTTATATGTGGTGCTGAGGCTCAAACTCAGGGCCTCGCACGTTCTAGGCAATTGCTGTACCGCTGAGCCACAACCCCAGCCCTGGAATTCTTATAATCATTCTACATTTTATTGATCATTTCATTGATCTGAACTGTGCTCTGCTGTGGTGTCTTCAGGCCACATGATAGAGTTAAGAACATGTGAACAGTTGTGAATATGCACACACATGTGCCTCACTATTGTTATTTTACTCACTTCTTATATTCTTATACTATGGTTTTTTATAAGGCTTTGGTTGAAGTATTATGCAACTTAAAAAACTCATCTATAACAAAACATTTGAAAATTTTTTTATTTTATGAATTTGGTAATTGAGATTCAGGGATTAAGAGATTGATTTAGGTTCACATCCCTACTTAATAGCAACATTAAAATTAAAACTCAGTAAATACTGAAGCAATATTGGAATAAACATTTAATTCTTTCCACTATAACATGTAACCGCCCTTAGCCAGTTGACACTCTGTACACATTATATAAATTCTGATATCCATTTTTGAAAGATAGAATAAAAACTGATTTGATTTCTACTTCTGAGGGAGTATAGCATTTTATCTAAGATCAGGTTTTTTGGTTTGTTTTGTTTTTCTGTGTTCCATTTGTTTGTTTTTATGATGACATATTATTTCAGGTAGCGTAACAAAATGGTGCAGTGGACTATTGGGAGCAGCCATGGCACTGACTGGCATTACAACACTTTGCAGTGCTAGATTTTAGTCTTACAAGGTACAGAAAGAAGAACATGTATAATAGGTAATAGAAATGGGAAGTTATAAAAATAAACTGGCTTCATGACCTGTTATAGAAATGAGAATAGAAGTAGCTGATGCCAGTACTTTAGTTTGTTGTGGGCTCATTACCTGGCACATGACACAGCTTTCCTTCCTTCCTTCCTTGTTACTGGGGGTCGAAACCCAGGAAACCCTACCTTTTTTTTTTCTTTCTTTTTTGAGACAGGGTCTCATTAAGTTGCTGGGACTAGCATCGGAACTTTTGATCCTACCTAAGGCTCCTGAATGGCTCAGATTATAGGTATGCACCATTGAACCCAGCTCACAACTTTTAATTCTGAAGGTTCTGGTCCATTAGTGATCTTGCCTTAGTGGGTTATAGAGCCTTCCATTAACTTTTTCACTTTATGGGGAAGTGCTAAGAGAAACCTTCAGAAAATCTCTTTGAGTTCTAATATCTTCTCCCTGGTCCCATTGTATAGTAGTCATTTTTAATTTTAATAATCAGAATAAATCATAGTATCTGTTATGATTTAGATTTAGGTGTCCTCCAAAAGCTCGTGTATGAGACAATGCAAGAAAGCTTTGAGGTGAAATGATTGGTTATGAAAGCCTTAACCTAATCAGTGCATTAATCCTGTGATAGGGATCAACTGGGTGGTAACTGTAGGCAGGTAAGGTGTGTCTGGAGGATATTAGTCATTGGGGCCCTACCTTTGGGATATATATTTTGTTCATGTAGAGGGGAGTTTCTATCTCTCTGCTTCCTAACTGTCATTTCCTGAGCTGTTTCCTCTACCACTCTTCCACTATGATATTTTGCCTCACTTTGGACCCAGAGCAACAAGAGTTAGTTGGTCATCTGTAGATTGAGACCTCTGAAACCATGAGCCCGCAAATAAACTTTTCCTCTTCTAATTGTTTTTGTCAGGTCTTTTGGTTACAGCAGCAAAAAAAAAAAGCTAACTAAAACAGCATCCTTACAATGATAATAACTCCTTCTATAGGTTCATATAGAGCAGAATCCTAGCCTTGACAGATGTTGTCATATAACTGCTACTGTAACTGAGTCTTCACATTTCTATCTGACTGGCTCCTTCAAGGTGATAAAAAATATAATAAGAACCAGTGAATGCCCTGAGCATATGTCAGTTTCCCTGCTTCTTCACAGTTAATTCATTGCTTAGAAGCAATATTTTGTAGGATACCATGATGTATAATACTGAAAAGCATTCAGTAAATGTACATTTGGCATATGTAAGGGTAAACTGTAAGTTCCTCTTCCAGTGAGATAATGCTGCTACTCCTTCCATGATGGAAGAGTTCAGCAAAATCAGTTAGTCATGTTGGCAAGTCAACTTTAAATTTTTGTTTCTTGAACCCAGGGCCTCCCATGTGCTAGGTAAGCACTCTGCCAGTGAGCTGCATTCTAGGCCTCCTAATTTTTTTAAAAAAAATGACAAATGAAAATTTTATGTATTGGTGAAAATGTGATGTTTTGATAACACACCTATCACCATACCTAGAATCTATTCTCTATAAGCAGTTTTTAAGTCCCCAGTATATTATTATTAACTATAACCACCATGCTATACAGTAGATATCCAGAACTTATTTATCCTGACTAAAAGTTTGTACTCTTCAACTAGAAAGTTCCAATTTCCTTCCCTCCACCAGCTTCTAGTAACTACTATTCTATTGTTTCTATGAGTTTGATTATTTTAGATTCAATGTAAGTGAGGTCATTGACTATTTGTGTTTGGGACTTAGAAGAAACTTCTTTAAAATTGTTGTAACAGGTTCCTGGATTTGTCAAATTAAAAACCATCCTTTTATAAAAACCTCCAATGCTAGAATAGAATAGTCATTATATTATGAGGTTTGTTGTTGTTGTTTTTGATAGTGCAAATGAACCCAGAGGCATTTTACCACTGAGATACATGTCCAGCCCTTTTTATTTTTATCTTGAGATAGGGTCTCTCTAAGTTACTCGGGGCTTTGCTAAATTACTGAGGCTGGTCTTGAACTTGTGATCCACCTGTCTCAGTCTCCCGAGTCATTGAGATTTTAGGCATGTACCACCATGCATGGCTTTCATTATAAGTTTTTAAATGTACATTTGAACTCAAAAGGAAGAAAATTCTAAAGTGGCAACTCTCAAAATTCCATCTGCAAATCCCTGGTCCATAAGGTGAAAAAAAAAAAAAATCATTTTCAGAGACCTCACTAGATTAATGCTTACTTCATCTGCAGCACAGCACCCTCTGCTGATTCTTTCCTGGGCAACAAGAGCTGGTGGTCAGAAATTCATCATGTCTATTTCAAAAATCCATCCCAGGGAGATCTTTAACTCTTATGAAAATCCCACGTTGAAGCTGTTCTTTTCACCTTAAGACAGTAGTTTTAGGCTTCTAGATCACCATGATGTGAGCTGCTTCCCTCCACCACACTCTTCCACCACGATGTTCAGCCTCACCTCAAGCCCAGCAGAATGCAGCCAGCCTTTTCTGGACTAAGACCTCTGAAACCAACTCCAGAACCTCGGAAAAGTAAAGCTGCCTTTGAACTCTGAACACTGAACACAATATTCCAGTCTTTGCAACAAAAATTTCTTTTGAAGTCCACCTGACAGGCAAGCAGAGAGGGGAAGACAGATGTAAAGGGTGGGAGATCAAAGTACAGACTCTGGAGCCTATTCCTTGGGTAGCACTACAGATACATAACCAAACCAAACCAAAGACAGAGACAACAAAATGTGTACAAGGAATAAACAATGACTCAGGATTCTGGATCCACAACACAGAATGCATACTGAAATAAGGCAAAAATGGGAGGGTGGGATTGAGCAAGGACAATGGTTATATTAAAGAGAGAAGTATATGCAGACATGAGAGAGTAACAATAAATCCATGTTTAAGACGGAGCTTCCACAGCCAGTTACAAAGCCATCTAAGAAGCCCTTTATAGGTCCTTAGACACTTGAGCCTATTAAACCCTAAAATTTCAATTCTGGAACTATTGGAACTATTTCAGTGAAATGGACACAAGTGAAATAAAATAGAATAGAAATAAGAATCTTTAAAAAAAAAAAAAGTCTTTTTAGAGCCGCTGTACCCAGTAGTGTCTCAACTGGTATTTGTGGAGGCTGTAGCACCAGGATCTTGATAAGTCTTGTTCTATGGAGAAGGGTGTCTAAAAGGCTGCTGAGCACATCAATAGTATTGCACCTTCCCTGGTTAGCAATAAATCGAGTGTCATGGGACAGAAAATTGATAAATAGATGGTGATCAAAATGGGTGAAATAGAAAATAAATCCAAGTTCGTGTGAGTCCCATTCTGGGGCTCTCTCAAACTGTCACCACTGAGAAGGAGGTACACTGTATTGCCGTATCACAGACTTTACTGGCAACTCCAAAATAAGACTGCCAGTTCTGAATTCCTCCTACCAGTTCCAGCTTTTAGTATGATTTTTGCTGGCTTTCATGGTGGCAGAACTCAGGCAGGAGTTGATGATCCTCCCTGTTAGTGCAGCCAACTTCATCCATGCATATTGGAGTAGAGGACTACCATTCATAACCTGAAAAATGTCATCAAAAAGACAGATGGTGGGGCTGGTGTTGTGGCTCAATAGTAGAGCACTTGCCTAGCATGTGTGAGACACTGGCTTCCATCCTTGGCACCACATAAATAAAATAAAGGTATTGTGTCCATCTACAACTAAAAATATGTTAAAAAAAAAAGAAGAAGAAGAAGAAGAGGAGAGATGGTAAAGATGCTACAAAGTGGGGTCAAGTGCATGTTTGCATCTAACATCCTGAAAATTAAGAAATCCTGGAGCTACTGAAAAAATCAAATCAATAAAAACCTATTATACTGTTTAGATGGTAATTAGCATGGATATAGCTGTCTCTGAGTTCTTCAGGTCTGGGAAGTATGAGTTGGACTTCAAGTCTTCTGATGACACTTGATATCATCACACTTGATAGCTGTCCAGCCTGTACAAGTTCTTCATCAAGGACTATCCAGTATTGTCTGTCAAAGAACCCTTTTACCAGGAATGATCTCACCGTGACCTGCAGGTACCCCTGGCTATTTAGCTCCTGTCCCTGATGTTGACGTAGGCAGCTTGAGACCCCCCAACTAGTACTTGCCAAGAATTATGGTAGTTAGCTCCCCTTTCCCATCCCTGTGATGTTCTCACTGGTTCCTTACAACTTACATAAAAGTCAAGATTGACCGCTTGGACCCTCCTGGAAACCTCATCACTGTGGTCATGCCATTAGCTCAAAACATTGTTTTTTTCTTCTAACCACTTTGTGTTTAGAACCAGGTATATCGCCCATGTAATTTCCAAGGTGTCCGTAGGGAAGATGCTCAGTGGCTTTGTGTGCAAAAGAAAACATCTCAATGACCCATGAAGGAGGAAAAATCCAATTTTCATAATAATACCAAGATTGTATTTCACTTTTTTAAATTTTTTATTTTTAGATATGCATGACAGTAGAGTATATCTTGACATATTTTATATAGAGTGGAGTATAACTCCCCATTCTTTCAGTTATATATGATATGGAGTTACAGTGCTCATGTATTCATATAAGAACATAGGATAGAATGTGGTGGACATCATTATCCAAAGTACATGTATGAAGAATCTAATTGGGTGTCAACATACAAACAGAGATATAAAAAAAAAAGAACATAGGAAAGTTATGTCTGAATTCTACTACCTTTCCTATTCCCTTCCCTTCATTCCCCTTTGTCTAATCCAATGAACTTATATTCTTTCCTCTTTCCCCTTTATTGTGTGTTAGCGTCCACATATAAGAGAGAAGATTCGGCCTTTGGTTTTTGGGATTGGCTTATTTCACTTAGCATGAGAGTTTCCAGTTCCATACATTTACCAGCAAATACCTATTTCATTCGTCTTTATGGCTGAGTAATATTCCATTGTGTATATATACCACATTTTAGTATTTCACTTTTTCATGTGTGGACATGTGCCTTATGGTATAAAAGCAATAAAATTTCTGATAGTTTAGCATCCATCTGTGCTAGTACTCATTTTTATTCTTTACCACCATGAATTTGTGTTAAATGAATAAATTCAACTTTTATATAAGTTGTGTTTGATGAAAACAGTAAAAGTTATTAGTTAATTCTGTTAAATCTTGACCCACATATACATCTTTCTAAAATTCTGTCTAATGATCGGGGAGGCTGGGGTTGTGGCTCAGCAATTGAGCGCTCACCTAGCACATGAGAAATACTGGGTTCAAACCTCAGCACCACATAAAAAGAAATAAAGGTATTGTGTCCAACTACAAATATATATATATAAAAATTCTAATGAAATGGAAGTACATAGAAGGCCTGTCTGCTGCAGGGTCTATGGACCACTGCCTTGAGGAAAGGCAATTATGTGTTTGTTCTGAATTGTAAGATGAAATAGCCCCCCCTTTGCATTCTTTTTGAACTTCATTTTTACTTGGTAGAAAAAAAAGACAACAACAGTAATTATTGAGATATGGAGCTCTGGAAGCCATGTTCTCAATAATGAGCAAACTCGAATCTTTTTACTTTAAAGAAACAACTGATAGTATTTGTTGCTAATGTTAAAATTCAAGTTTTCATGCAAATTTTGGAAAACATGCATGTGCCACAATTATAAGCTTGGCAGTTCCTCAGTTCATACAAACTTCTTTGATGAGACTGATGGTGAAATTAACAAGCATAATTATTTGATATTAGAAATCAAAAGGGCCAACATTTAAAAGATCTGCATAATGTAGTGAACCTGTTTAAATATTAACTTATTTAAAAATAATAAGCCAAGATACTTTAATGTAACAAAAGTACAAAAAAATTCACTCATGTGGTTGCAGATTCCAAATTGCAATTAACTTTTAAGAAATTACCACCCCCTCATCAAGAATGCTTTGAATGGGGCAGTGACAGAGGACCTTGTCATGTCAAAGCTGGGCACACACATGCCCAGGTGTACCGTCCTCACGTCTGTCCTTCCTGGCACTAGCAATGCTTTCTACAACTCTTCCTTCTTCATCTTGGCACTGAGTCTCTTCATCTCTGCCCTGACCCCCTCAGGCAGGCCCATGCTGCCCACTGGCCCATCTCTTCCTTCTCTGAACACAGTATCGTGAAGATGATGCCATAGAACACTGAGGTTGCGCATTCTCAATTGCCACCAACAGTTGCCACCTACCTTGTTCACACCTTCAGGGAGGAATTCCTCCTGGCCAAGGTCACCAACTAAAAGTCATGTTTACACTGGCTCAAGGGGAGAGACTCCCTCCACACCAGGTCGGGGGAGTGAAACTGTCTTCACTACTTCATGGAGAAGAATGCTGTATACTGCTTAAGGCATGTGAGTCCCATGTATTCTGGCTCAAGGCCAGAAAGTTATCTATCTACACTGCAGAGAGAGGCATAGAGGTCCAGGCCTTGGAGAGGACAGCTGGTGGGATCCTGCCGTCAGCTTGAGGCCCCACCTTTATTTTCATCAGCTTACATTTTAATCTTTGGAACAAAAATGTTCTGATCCAATTTTTAAAACCAATTTAAGAAACAGGTCAGAATAAATGGGAGAAAGAACAGAGGGGCAGGGCAAAGTGTCCCAGGCAGAAAAGTCTCTGAGGTCTTCCACAGGTGGGGGCAGAAGAGAGATGAGCTGTCCACTGGTGGTGTCTGGATCAGCTCTCCCCTTCCTTGGAAGGATGCTGCTGCTTATGGATGTAATGTGTTTCTTTTCTATGTCATTGGAGCCACTTACTGCTGATGCATATCATGCAGCAGCACGTTTGTCAGACACAGGCAATGATCCTCCTCTTCACCCACTTCCAACCATTTCTGTCGCCATGGTCTTGCTCTGTGGATGTATCCTAAGAAGAACTGCTGCTGTCTATTCTGGACTGCCTAATGAAGGTGGCAGAGGGATTGGGCATGTGGAAGCAGAATCAGACTGGGAGGAACTGCTGAGAGATGGGGGCCTTTGCAGGCAGGAAATGGGAGGAATGGTAGACAGGCTCACACTTGTGCTCTAGCTGTTGGGCCTCCTCAGGCAGCTGATACTCATAGGGAAAGGGAAAGATACAAAGGGCAGGCTAAGCTGCACTCCCCTTTGGGAGGACAGGGACATCTGAAAGATCCTTGGGAGGCACAGGCTTTCCCTGGAACCATCACCCTACCCCCTGGCCTTGCTGTGGTTCAGTATCAGGTATGTGGCCATCACTGCCACATTCCCTTTTGGCCAGAGGCACGCAGGTTTAGTATGGATCAAAACCCATGTCAAACAGGATGATCATGATCATGGGGTCTGGGTCTTTGGGGAGTTCCTCGCTAGAATGATGGGGAACACACTGCTCATCCTGCTTTAGCCATGGATGCTGTGAGATTTTCTTGAGTGTGGGCCACTTCTTATGTTTCGTGGTGAATATTTTACAAATGAGTCTTTGTGCTTTGATGGAAACAGAGCTAGGGACATGATAACCTGCATCATCATCTCCTGAGCATTGGTTCCCCTAAATGGGTGGCTCTCTGTCAGTATAAAATACAGAAGGGCACCTAGGCTCCAGATGTCCACTGGGAAACTCTCACATACTCCTGCTTTAGGATAATTTCAGGGGCAAGGTATGTGAGAGTACTCCATAAATTGTTCAGCTTCTGCCCAGCTATGAACCTGGCTCTGAGGACAAAGTCAATGAGTTTGATGTTGCGTCTGGCTTCCACCATGATGTTCTCTGGCTTCAGGTCTCGGTGCACCCCCAGGGTGGGGCATGGTGGTGCACACCTGTAATTCCAGACACTCAGGAGGCTGAGACAGGAGAGTCTCAAGTTCAAAGCCAGCCTCAGAAACTTGGTGAAACTCTCAGGAACTTAGTAAGACCCTGTTCTCACTTTTCATTTTCAAAATAAAAAATGAAAAGTGTTAGGGATGTAGCTCAGTGGTAGAGTGCCCCTGGGTTCAAACCCCAGTGTACCCAAAACAAACAACCTTCTGAGTGGAATATTCATACTTTTCTTTTGGTACTATGATTTGAACCCAAGGCCACTTTATGACTGAGCTATATCCCCAGCACTTTTATGCCGCAGTCTAGCTGGGCAAAATAATCGAGAGGTGACAAGCAACTTGTGAAGGTTGAAGCGGGAACTGCTTTATTGCGGAACAGCAGAGGTATATATATCTAACTGATTACATACAGCTTGACTCAATCAGCATCATCCAATCATAGCATTGCTCCCCTACAGATACAGCAATCAGCCAATAAGGAGTCCCCACCATCTTAATGGCTTGGTGGCGTTGCCTCACAAACCACTCCTCCTGGCAAACTGCCAGGCGCCATCTTGACTTGATCGCAGCTTCCAACACTTAAATTTTGAGACAGGGTCTTACTAAGTTGCTGAGGCTGGTCTTGCAGTCTTCTAGGTCACTGGAATTACAGGCAAGTACCACCATGGCCAGCTCTGAATATGCACACTTTTTAACACTAATTTGGTAAATATCAATAGGTAAAATAAACAAAAACATTTTGGAGGTCTCTGTAATTTTTAGGAGTATAAACTACTGATTTATAGTAAGGAATGAGCTAACTTTCTTAAAAAGCCAAGTGGTAAGTAGTTTAGGCTTATAGGATATATAGTCCCTTCTCTAATTACTAAGCATAAAATGTTGTAATAGCATAAAATGAGAAATTGTCAATATGTAAAGGAGTGTGTGTGACCATGTACCAATGAAACTTTATTATAAAAACAGTGAATTGGCCCAGAGGCTGTAATTTCTGACCCCTGTATTTTAGCACTGGTGTATATATCTGTAATACATTGATACATATCTTTTAGAGAAAGGTTCCTGAACATAAAATTAAGCTATGTATGGAAATAATCTTTCTTAGAGATCAATTGGGAAACCATAAATTAGACTATTTTTATTTAATAAGTTCAATCCAGAGAGATTTCGATATGGTAGAATAGAGAACATCACTTTCCTAGAAACCAAGAAAGCAGATAGGCAGCTTCTCAGCAAAATGGGTGAACAAAAAAAGGAAGGGTGGGACTTTACTGGAATCTAATACTGGACATTCAAAGGAGACTGGGGACTCAGGAGATCGGATATAATAAGATAAGGAAGAAATCCCCAGCACCACAGCCACTGCCATGGCCAGAAGCATCAGCCAGAGTGGTCCCTCCACAAGCCAGGGATAAGGGAATTAAAGAAACCTGCATTTTTAGTGGGTGACTGAGGTGTGTGTGGGTACAGAGAGTTTAGAGATCAAAGACGCTACCCGACTAAACTGAAAGGTGTACTGCACAATATCCTAGTGTGTGAAAGAAGCTGCATCTCCCCCAGCTACTTGCAGCGGACAGAGGAAGGAACCATTTTGCAGCCTCAGAGCAGGGGCTGACAGCTATGTGAGCCAACTCCTGGCAAACCCACACTGCACGACACAGTGTGCCTAAGTCACCAGGAGAAAATCAAATATGGAGAGAGGTTTACACAGGGAACTACTAGTCATGGAAACTTACCCAGCTCTTCCCCTCCTGCTCTAATCCAGCTGCTTGCAGGGCTGGCTGGGAGAGAGGTGCCAGGCCAGGAATTGGAAAGGGCAGTGGCAGGAGAAATTGAGTTTGGAGATAGAACTCAAAGACCAGGAAACATGTGGTCCACAGGTACCATAGTGAACTAAGAATTGGCTTCTCCACCACACAAATGGAACCCAAAGGAGATCCTTGGGATGCAGTCTTCCAGCGTGGACTGACAATTGCTAGGCCCTGGAAGAACACTGGTTTAAACTCTCCAGACCAGTTGGCATTCAGTGAAGAACCTGGAACATACCTAAACCTAAACTTCCCTCCAGGAGTTCTACCTATGGGATTACCATACTAACTGCAGTGATCCCGCCCTGAGGGTGGAACAAGCATCATAATCCAGATGACCCCACCTAACACTGCTGAGAAAGGAAGCTGAGAATCTTTTGAACTCCATGGAAACAATTCTTTAACTTTTCATTGAGATTTCTTTTTTCTTTTCTCTGTTTACTGTAACCTTAATGGTTCATAGATATTTATATATATTTATATTTGTTTTTTTTCTCATTTCTAGTATTTTTGAAGCTAATTATTTTTCATGGATCAATTTGTTGAGGACTAGGATGTTTGATAAGTATATTTCAGTTTTGTTTTGGTTTCTTTTTATTTAAAAATTTTTACTTTATATGTATTTTTCTTCTCACTTATCTGTTTCCCTTTCTCTCTTCTAATATTCAATCACTATTATTCTCTTTCACTCTTCCTTTATTTTTTACTTCAATCTTCTCTCCCGACTCCCTAGTAATCATTAGATTATGCATCACTTCTGTTCTCTCCCTGTCCACCGTTTGAAATTGCAAAGCCATTTCTGCAGATTTACTATTTTTATTGTAAGCTGCCGCGTCCGGCTAACGGAGCCGAGTCCGGCGAGGGACGGCGGGGTTAAAAATACACAGGACACCAAGGTTCTTCATCCAGGAGGGAGCGTGTGCGCACTTTATTGCCAGATTTGTTCCCCTTATATATCTTTTTAACAGCTGCGGGAAATTACTCAAAAGTGAGGAGGGAAGAGTAATAACTGCGTCCTTGGGTTACCGTCACGTCACCGTCCCCTATCAGGAGGCTCGAACAGGTCAAGATATTCCCGAGAGACACATACGTGCGAGGCAGATAAACAGGGAACTGCAAGCCCGCGTCATGGCCTTGTGAGCTGGCCACATTGACATGCATAACAAAGAACTGGGGGTTGAGTCCCCAGGGGCCAGGGCGGGCCTGCTACCAGCAGTAAGCAGTAACTGATCACCTCATTTCTATTTATTGTGACAATTGATGTAGATGTCATGGCAAGAATTATTTGATTTAATGCTTATATTGTTTGCATTGATTGTTGTTATTATTTGTCTCCCCCTAAATGGTGAGGTACTGGAAATCTTTGGGGACACTATTAAGTCCACAGGGTAGAAACTCTACAGCCTCAGATCCATACTGTTATATGCATAGACACACAAACAAAATGAAAAAGCAAACTAAGATGCTTCAACAACAGAATCCTTCGACACACAATGGAATAAACATCAGAGGAGTTTAGAATGTACATAGTTAAACTGATCTGCAAGATAAGGACAATGTAAGGAGTGAAATTAGAGAAAATACAGGAAGTGAAAGATTACTTCAATAAAGAGAGATTCTGAACAAAAAAATCAGAAATCCTGAAATGAAGGAGTCAATAAACCAAATTAAAAATTCAGTGGAAAGCATCACCAACAGACTAGATCATTTGGGAGACAAGAGTTTCAGGCAAAGAAGACAAAATATATAATCTTGAAAATAAAGTTGACCATGGAGAAAAGATGTTAAAGACAGTGAACCAAGGGCTGGGGTTGTGGCTCAGTGGTGACACACTCACCTAGCGTGCATGAGGCACTGTATTCAATCCTTAGCACTACATAAAAATAAAAAATAAAGATATTGTGTACACCTAAAACTAAAAAATAAAAAAAAAGTTGATGAACAAAACTTCCCAAGAAATATGGGATAACTTGAAAGACCAAATTTAAGATTTATCAGGATAGATGAAGGCTCAGAGATGCAAACCAAAGGAATGCACAATCTTTTCAATGAAATAGTATCAGAAAAATTCCCAAACCTAAAGAATGAAATGGAAAAATCAAATACAGAAGCTATAGAACCCCAAATATGCAAAAGTACAATGCCTGACACACAGAATAAAGATAGGATTTTAAAGGCTGCCAGAGAAAAATAGCAGGTCATACAGGTCATATTTAGAAGAAAACTAGTCCAGATATCAGCTGATTTCTCAAGGGAGACATTCAAAGTTCAGAGGCTGTAGAATAATAAATACCAAACTCTGAAAGAAAATGGATGTCAGCTAAGAATACTATACCCAGCAAAATTAGGCTTTAAAACTGACCATGAAGTAAAAATCTTCCATGATAAACAAAGGGTAAAAGAATTCACAGCAAGAAAGCCTGCACTATAAAACATATTCAGTAAAATATTTCATGAAGAAAAATGAAAAGTAAAAGTGAAAACCAGCAAAGGGAGGAACTTCACTAAAAGAATAGTGAATCAAAGGAGAAACTAATACAAATTAAAACCAGAAATGACTCAAAATGACAGGGAATAAAAATATTTCTCAATAATAGCATTGCATATAAATGGCCTAAACTCGTCAATCAAAAGACATATACTAGTAGATTGGATTAAAAAACCAAGACCCAGCAACATGCTATCTCCAAGAGACTCACCTCATAGGCAGAGACATCCACAGACTGAAGGTAAAAGGATGGAGAAAAACATATCACTTACATGGATCATGTAAACAGCAGGGGTTTCCATCCTCATATCAGGTAAAATGGACTTCAAGACAAATTAGAAGGGATAAAAAGGACATTTCATAACTGTTTAAAGGAATTATACGTAAACAAGACATAACAATTGCAAGTATTTATGCCCCAAACAATGGAACATCTATGTACATCAGACAAACCCCTTTCCATTTCAAGAATCAAATGGACCACAATAAAATAATACTGGGTGACTTTAACATGCTTCTATCATCACTGGATAGATTATAGAACTAAAAAATGCAACTAATAATTTAGATGTCACAGACATATGTATAATTTTTCATCCATTAAGGACTGAATACACTTTCTTCTCAGCAGCATACAGATCCTTCTCTAAAATGGACCATATCTTATCCCACAAAGCAACTCTCAGCAACTATGAAAACACAGAGATAATACCTTGCATTTTATCATATCATAATGGAATGAAATTAGAAATCAAAGATAAAAAAAAAATACTTAGAGGTAAATGAGAATGGTAATACAATATACCAAAATCTCTGGGATGCTATGAAGGCTGTTCTGAGAGGAAAGTTCATTGCAGTAAGCTCATTAAAAGGACAGAAATTCACCAAATAAGTAACCTAACATTACATCTCAAAGCCTATAAAAAGAAGAACAAATCAACACCAAAAACAGTAGAAGACAGGAAGTAATTAAAATCAGTGCTGATGTTAATGAAATTGAAACAAATAAATATTCAAAAAAGTTATGATACAAAAAGTTGGTCCTCTAAAAAAATCAAGAAAATTGATAAAAACACTTAGACAAGCTAACAAAGAGAAAACTCAAATTACTAAAATGCACTATGAAAAAGGAAATATCATAACGGACACTAGTGAAACACAGATGATAATTGGAACTTATTTGGAAAATTTATTCTCTAATGGAATGGAAAATCTTGAAGACAATGACAAATTTCTAGAAACATATGACCTGCCCAAATTGAGTCAGGAGGACATAGAAAATTTAGACAGATAAATTTCAAGCAGTGAAGTTGAAGACACCATCAAAAGCCTACCAAAGTAACTCATAAGAACAACACAAAAAAACCTACTAGGAAAAAAAAGCCCAGGATCAGATTCTCAGCCAAGTTCTACCAGACCTTTAAAGAAGAACTAACACCAATCCTCCTCAAATTATTCCATGAAATAGAAAAGGGAACCCTTCCAAACTCATTTTATGAAGCTAGTATTACCCTGATACCAAAAACCAGACAAAAACACATCAAGGAAAGAAAACTTCAGAGCAATATCCTTGATGAATATAGATGCAAAAATTCTTAGTAAAATACTGGCAAATTGCATATAAAAATATATTTAAAAGATAGAACACCATGATCAAGTGGAGTTCACCCCAGGGATGCTAGGTTGGTTCAATATCCGGAAATAAATAAACATAATTCGTCACTTCAATAGCCTAAAGACAAGAATCACATGATTATCTTAATTAGATGCAGCTTTTGACAAAATACAGCATCCATTCATGTTCAAATCACTAGAAAAACTAGGGACAGTAGGAGCATACCACAACATTGTAAAAGCTATATATACTAAACCCAAGGCTAGCATCATTCTAAATGGAGAAAAATTGGAAGCATTTTCTCTAAAAACTGGAACAAGATAGGATTGGCGTCTTTCACCATTTCTATTCAACATAGTCCTGGAAACTCTTGCCAGAGCAATTAGAAGAAAGAAATTAAAGGAATATGAATAGGAAACGAAGAATTCATACTACCCCTATTAGCTGAGGACATATTCTATATTTAGAAGACCCAAAAACTCCATCAGGAGACTTTTAGGACTCACAAATGAATTCAGCAAAGTAGCAGGATATAAAATTAACACCCACAAATCATTGCATTCTTATACATCAGTGATAAACCAATGAAAGATAGGAAAACTATCCCATTCACACTTGCTTCAAAAATAAGTATTTGGGAATTGATCTAAAAAGAGGTGAAAGACCTTTACAATGAAAACTACAGAACACTAAAGAAAGAAATTGAAGAAAACCTTAGAAGATGAAAAGATCTCCCATGTTCTTAGATAAGCAGAATTAATATTGTCAAAATGGATTTACTACCAAAAACACTATACAGACTTAATACAATTCCTATTAAGGTTCCAGTGATGTTCTTCATGAAAATAGAAAAAGCACCCATGAAATTAATTTGGAAAAATAAGAGGCCCAGAATAGCCAAAGCAATCCTTAGTAGAAAAACAGGAGGCATCACGATACCAGACTTTAAACTATACTACAGAGGTATAGTAACAAAAAATGGCATGATATTGGCACCAAAAGCAGACATGAAGACCAATGGTACAGAATAGGAGACAGAGAAAAACCCACATAAATACAATTACCTCATACTAAACAAAGGTGCCATTAACATACATTGGAGAAAAGGATAGCCTGTTCAACAAATGGTGCTGGGAAAACTGGAAATCCGTATGTAGCAAAATGAAATTAAACCCCGTCTCTCACCCTGATCAAAACTCAACTCAAAGTAAATCAAGGACCAGGGACCATGTGCCTACTAGAAGAAAAAGTAGACCCAACTCTCTCTACGTCGTGTCGGCTTAGGAACTGAATTCCTCAACAAGACTCCTAAAGCCAAAGAAGTAAAATTGAGAATCTATAAATGGGATGGTATCAAACTAAAAAGATTTTTCACAGCAAAGGAAACAATCAAGAACGTGAAGAGAGAGCCTATAGAATGGGAGAAAATCTTTGCCACCTGCACCTCAGATAGAGCATTAATTTCCAGGATATGTAAAGTACTCAAAAACCACCAAAACAATAAATAACCTAATTTAATAAATGGGCAAAGGAACTGACCAGGCACATCGCAAAAGAAGAAATACTATCAGTCAACAAATATATGAAAAAATGCCCAACATCTCTAGCAATTAGAGAAGTGCATTTTAAAACTACCCTGAGATTTCATCTCACTCCAGTCAGAATGGCAATTATCAAGAATATAAGTAATAATAAATGTTAGGATGTGGAGGAAAATACACACTCATACATTGCTGGTAGGTCTACAAATTAGTGCACCCAGTCTGGAAAGTAATATGGAGATTCCTCAGAAAATTTCCTCAATATATACCCAAAGGGTTTAAAATCAGAATACTATAGTGACACAACTACATCAATGTTTATACCAGGTCAATTCACAATAGCTAAGCTAAGGAACCACCTATGTGCCCTCCAACAGATGGGTTGATAAACAAAATGTGCTGTGTATACACAGTGAAATATTACTTAGCCATAAAAAAGAATGAAATGATGGCATTTGCTGGTAAATGAATGGATCTGGAGACTATCATGCTAAGTGAAATAAGCCAATCCCAAAAACCCAAAGGGCAAATGTTCTCCAATATGCAGATTATAATACACAGGGTGCCCTGGGGAAGAGTATAAGTTCATTGGATTAGACAAAGGGAAATGAAGGGAAGCCAGGGTAGATGGGAGTAGGAAAGAAAGTAGAATGAATTGATAAATTTCTTATGTTCATATATGAATACATGTCAAGTGTAGCTCCGTATCATACACAGCCGCAAGAATGGGAAGTTATACTCCATGTATGTATAAATGTCAAAATATGCTATAATGCCATGTATATCTAAAAACAACAAATTAAGAAGTCAACCTAAAAATACTCTTTTATCTTTCACTAAAGAAAAAAAAAAAAAAGAAGAGCCAAGCCTTGGTCAATCACACTACATCTCTCAAGCTCATCATAACAAGCAGCATGAACTTAATGACTGTGCCAATTCTCCATGCTCTTCAAAATGCCATAAGCAAAACAGAGGAACCCAGATGGACCAATGGGTTATCCTAGTAGCCAAGAAACCCTAAACTTGGGGAAGCTACCACTTTTATAGTAGGTAGTTATCAAGTCTCCTCTTTCTGCAGGGAGACATTACCTCCTATTTCAAGGTTGTTTGCTACTAACATGGTCCTGACATATTCCTCTGCCCCATCAACAGTAGTCAGATCCTTGAATCCATGGCATCCCAGCCCCTTTTTTGGGGGGAGGGAGGAGACAGGTTCTTTCTAATTTGCTTAGGGCCTCACTAAATTGCTGAGGCTGGTCTCTAACTTGTGATCCTTGTGATTTACCTTCCTGAGTTGCTGTAATTACAGCACCACTGTGACTGGCTCTTTTGAACTTCTGAAGCATTTGTAATTCTTATAAAAAAAAAAAAAGTAATGCTTTTTTTTTTTTTTTTGGTACCAGGGATTGAACTCAGGGGTACTCTACCGCTGAACCACATCCCCAGTCCTATATTGTATTTTATTTAGAGACAGGGTCTCACTAAGTTGCTTAGTGCCTTGCCATTGCTGAGGTTGACTTTGAACTTGAGATATTCCTGCCTCAGCCTACGAGCCACTGGGATTACAGGCGTGTGCCAGTGTGCCCAGCAAGTAATGCTTTCCTTTTTTGCTTATTTTATTTTCTCTATTAACTAAAAACTTATGAGGGAAAGTTATGTCTTAAGCATTTAAGGTTTGTTTTACAGTAATCACTACTCATGTTTTATGGTTAAAACACTTACAGCCTTCAGAGCATGAAATTCTACTTCTACGTGCCTTTTTTCTGTAGTCCTGTTTTATTGATATTTTTTCAAAATAATATAGACATTTAATTGAGGGAATTAATAGGTTTTTGCTTAGTAGTTCTGAAATCTAGCATGGCTGGGTACAGTGTCCCACACATATAATCCCAGTGACTCTGGAGATTGAAGCAAGAAGATTGTAAATTCAAAACCAGCCTCAGCAACTTAGTGAAACCCTGTCTCAAAGTTAAAGAAAAGAAAAGGCTGGTGATATAGCTAGGTGGTAAAGTGCCCTTGGGTTCAATCCCTCGTACCAAAAAACAAACAAACAAAATGATTCTGTACCACTTTAACTAGACACACATCCATAGACTTAAGACCCCCTGTGACTAAGAATATTAATGATTTATAAAGGGACATGTTTTGCTGTTCTGGGTATGAACCATAGCACTTAAAAATATGAGTAAAATTAATGTGTTGCTTATTTATGAATAGTATTTCTTATTTTATTTTGAGACAGGGTCTCACTAAGTTGCTTAATGCCTTGCCATTGCTGAGGTTGACTTTGAACTTAAGATATTCCTGCCTCAGCCTTAAAGTGTTTTTCTTTTGCAAGGCAGCTTTGCTCATCAGTATAACCACCAATGCTCAAAGTATTTTTCTTTTGATGCATTAAATAAAGTAAACAAACACTCTAGCTAGATAATTTGAGGAGATGTTTCTTTAAAATTTTTCAATAATTTTCATTATTGAAATACGTTTGGGTCATCTGAAAGTATCTATAAATTTTTTAAATGCAGGTAAAATAGTAGTGTCCAAAATTCCTTAAATTTAGAACTCTCTTCATAGATCCTCTTTCTCTACTCTAGTACTCTGTGAAATCCACTTTGGAAAATGTTGCCGTAAGGACAGAATCTCAGGGCAGAAAATACTTCAAAGAATGTTTAATATAACCATTAAATTCACTGTGTTGAAAACAGCCTGTTTTGCTTTCAAAAGATAATGGAAATTATGATTAACTTGATTTATTATGGGCAAAGTTCCTTATTTATTACCATATCTATTTTTCTTATATGGGAGAATATGTTCGAGATTCACTGTAGGAGTCAGAAAGTCTTCAGGTAAGAATGTGGCCTGACCTCCGTCAACTGAGGCCTCAGTCTTCCTGAAGTCACACAACCTCAAGGAGGACCTGGCCTTGACTTCCTCAATGTGTGTTTCATGAGAACCATGATCACTGGCAGAGAACACAGGCAGTAAAGAACAGGACAGAAAAGTAATTTCTAGACTTTGAAAGATTATTACAAATTAAGTTCCACTTAAAAACCAGCTCCAAAAAGAGGCAGTTATTTTTAGGAAATTTCTTAGGAAGTGCTGTTGTGCTGAGATCCATAGCCAAGTAGGAATGACGCATGGCATTTTGGTTTGAAAGGTGACCCTGCTCAGGGATTAGGGTGGCTCCGGGTTTAGGGTGGATCCTGCTGGAATAGGGTGGCTCCGGGTTTAGGGTGGATCCTGCTGCCTCAGGCGCCTGCTCCTTGAGTTCCCATTGAATTCTCGAGGGGTTCTGAGAATATTGGTACGCAGAGCCTGGTGGAGGGAGTGTATTTTCCCAGAACGTGCGTGTAGAGTGCTGGTGAGAGTTCGGGAATAAAGAGTTGCTGTTTAAATCTACAAGGCTTTGGTGGTGGCTTGGTTATTTTGTGCCCAGCCAGATTGCGGCATTTGGAGGCCCCGTAAGGGGGACGTCTGAAGCTTAGAGGTAAGTGAAATTGTTCGCCCCTGAGGGAAGGCGAGAGAATGGGTGACCATTTCAAAAAACAATGTGTTCTTGTTTTGATTTATTTTGTTTTTGTTTCAAGCTGCCTATACCTAGAACTTTCTCAGGCAAACTGGGAAAAATGGTTGGCTCAAAGTTTAAAGTTGTTTACCCCTGAGGAAGAGAAATTATTAGAGGAAGGAGGCACCCCAGTAAGATCAACAACATTTAGGGCATATGTTGATACAATACAAAAATGTAGCCCATGGCTTTTTAAAGAGAAGTTGTTAAATATATCACAATGGGACTATCATGGTATCCTGTAGAAGGATTTTTCTTCAACAAGAAAGAGATGGCTAGTTCTGTTTACTACACTTGTCTAAGATCTTGGTTTTTACAGACATCTGATTAATTTACAAAGCTAAAGTGTTAAAATATCAACCACTAAATATAAAATCAAGTACTCTTATTAAGTTACATAAGGTAATATATTTAAACATTATGTGTGTTTTCATAAATTGGTAAATGAAAAAAAAACAAAAGTTTAATATTGCTTTGTGTCTGTGTCTTTGCTGAAACAAGGTTACTAAGAGTTAAGATTCTATCAGGTGTAATTTATATACAAAGAGTATAAGAAGTTTCAGTTGGGTTTCAATTACAGTATTATAGTACCATAAAAAAACATGAAAGTATTTCATCTTATTAAAGTGGAGTAATTTGTCTAAATTCAAAAATTTTATAAGGGTTGTTTCAGAATGTGAATTTATAAAAAGGGTTAACAGCTAAAAAAGAGATATAAAAAGATTCAAGATATGGAAATATGTTTTAATATGAAAGCTGAAGAAAAAAAGAAATGTTTTTAGATGAGATAATCTTTGTGTGGTAAAGTAAAAAGTTGTAAAATGTCTAAGTAAGTTGCAAAAGGCTTTAAAAGGTTAAATTGAAGGTGGTTAAGATGCCTTCATGACGGAGGAAAGATTGCGTCATTCAAAGCCTAGTTAATCTTAAAAGCATTACTTAAAAAAAAAACATGAAAATGGGAAGATAATAGGATAAAAGCAATTTGGAGAAAGAATATTAGAAATTTGAAGTGAAAAACTTTGAAGACAGAAGTACAGGAAGGTGAAAAAAAGATAGAAAAGATGTAGGAAGATAAAAAAGATGTAGGAAGACAAAAATTTTAAACCCACAAAATAGGGGAAAAAAAACTAGGAGGAAAAAAAGCAACTAAGGGTAAATATAAAAACCTTAGAAGAAAACTAGAAGATAGAAACAAGATAAAAAATGGTTAAAAATGTCAAATAAAGGTATTTTAGATAAAAAATACAAAAAGCTAAGACAACTATTAGATACAGACATTCAAGATAGAAAAAGGTAGAAGAGAGAAGTTTAAAGTCAAATATTGGATAAAATAGAAGAACAAGGAGATTATTAGTAATTTTTTCAAAAAGCCCATCAACTTTAATTTCTGGTGGTGCAGAAATTAGAAGTCTCAGATGAGGGTGTTAAAATTTATAGACAAGAGCCAATTTAGAAAACATTAAACTAGAAGGAAATTGGTTTAAAACCACATCAAAAAATTAAAAGGACTAAAATAATTCTAAAAACTAAGGCAGAATGCTTTTGAAAGACTTAAATTTAAAAGGATCTTTAAGGGGTATATATCCCCCAAAGATAAACTTAAAATAACCCTTTTTACTCTAAACTTTTTAAATTTGGATTCATCAGGACTTAGTGCTGCGGAAAGGCATATGTGTCCAAAAAATGTACATAAGCCCAAGGTACTTTGGAAGGATATTCTAACAGGACAATGGAAAGGTCCTGACCCAGTAATTGTCTGGAGTCGGGGGTCTGTTTGTGTGTTTCCACAGGGAGAACAGCAGCCGATTTGGATTCCAGAGAGATTAACCAAGGTCCTGACCCAGTGATTGTCTGGAGTCGGGGGTCTGTTTATGTGTTTCCACAGGGAGAACAGCAGCCGATTTGGATTCCAGAAAGATTAACTAAAGCGATTTCTACAGACCAAAAAGAAGATGATTTGGCTCAAATCCATAACAACTGATATCCAAAACTCCAGTTTGGCTATTCTTACATCTGCAACAGAACCAGGATGCTTTTTTCAATATCTATTTTATTATTGCCCTTTGCCATATCATGAAGTTCTATTTTGTTTTTTGAGCTCATACAGACCTAGGTTAATGTTTTGCTGATCAGTTCTATTTTTTGACTATAGAGTTTTTAAACATTGCAATGGAGATTTCACCTGTAAAAAGTTATAAGGCCTTTACTATAATGTTATGTGTTGTATGTATTATATTATGTGTGCACACTTGTGTTTTGTGTTATATGTTTGAATGTATGTATGTCCATATATCATATATGATGAGCGCTCATGATAAAATGGATCCAAATATTTTTTTTTAATTCACGTGATTTAAATGGTTTAATTTAATTGGGTAAACAGCTGTTAAAGATTGTTTTAATATGTGAACACAAAAGAAGGTTAACAGATCTGTTTGTTTACTTTCACCTTTCCTTTTCATTATATTTAATAATTCTGTTCAGGATAATGTAAATTGTTCAGAAAGTTGTTTTCTTAGTACCTGTTGAAATGTTACATAATTTATTTTTAGCATCATTGCCAGAATTCCTATCTTCATCCCAGTGCCGGTGAAGACAAAGATAAAACCAAACTACAGCTTCTATGATAGCTATCACAGTAAACTGTATAAACTGATGCATCAGTGAATAATAACTCAACAAGTAATGCTCAATCAAGGAGTTGATTTACTTTGGGAGGAAATGTACATATTGATAGATTCCTCCACTTTGAGCTGCTTGCAGAACTTGCCTGGACTATGTATCACTTGTATGCATTGTGAACTATCTGTTGGTGCAGCGAATTGTGGTAGTGCTGGCGTATCTTTGCTGATGGTGTCACCTGTGATACAATTTTTCCATAGGAGCCGTCAATTGGCTTGGTGTCGTGGCATTTCTGTATCCTCCTCCCTTCTGCTAGTGATGGTCTAAAATTTGGGGGCCAACAGAGGTGAGGTAAAGAACCTCACCCCCCCACTGGTGCAAAGGCCAAATTTGGGGGCCAACAGAGGTGAGGCAAAGAACCTCACCCTCCCACTGGTGCATAGGCCTATCCACAAGTATGGCTGTATGCTGGACCGGTAGTCAGTGACGGGTATGATCCAATTGCAATGGTACCAACCTAAGACAGGAGGCTCTCGCCTCGAGGTCAGCTCATCCGATGAATGGGTAAGGACCATATGTTGAATTGGACAACCTAACAGGCAGGGTCCCTAAGCCACATTGCTTGTTGTTTAATTAATCAGAAGGGGGGAGATGCTGAGAGCCATAGCCAAGTAGGAATGACGCATGGCATTTTGGTTTGAAAGGTGACCCTGCTCAGGGATTAGGGTGGCTCCGGGTTTAGGGTGGATCCTGCTGGATCCTGTTGCCTCAGGCGCCTGCTCCTTGAGTTCCCGTTGAGTTCTCCTGGGGTTCTGAGAGTATTGGTACTGGGGTTCTGAGAGTATTGGTACGCAGAGCCTGGTGGAGGGAGTGTATTTTCCCAGAACGTGCGTGTAGAGTGCCGGTGAGAGTTCGGGAATAAAGAGTTGCTGTTTGAATCTACAAGGCTTTGGTGGTGGCTCGGTTATTTTGTGCCCAGCCAGACTGCAGCACTGTTGGGATGAGCATCTGTTGAAGGGTTGAAGGAAGAGTTGGGCCACCTATGGCACAGTCTCAGTACAGACTTCAAATGACCCCATTGAAAGCTCTGGATCTGTGGTGGCTCTTCAGAGTTGTTCCAGGTTGGAGTCGTTGGTTAGGGCTGCCTCTGAAAGAGCCATAACCTTACACAAGGCAGCTCATGTTAATCTAGGAACTTTCCAAATAGGGTTAAGGGCTGTGAGCTTCTGGTGGTGTTTTCAGTAGCTGCAAGAATAAAATTACAGGGTGTGGTGGCACATGCCTGTAATCCCAGTGGCTTGAGAGGCTGAGGCAGGAGGATCATGAGTTCAAAGCCAGCCTCAACAAAAGCAGGGCTGGGGATGTGGCTCAGTTGTTGAGTGCCTCTGAGTTCAATCCCCAGTACAAAAAAAAAAAAAAAGAAGAAGAAGAAGAAGAAAAACGTTTTTATTTCTGAAGGAGTTTGAGGTAGTATATCACAGGATCAGGCTCAGTGGGTTATTAATGAGGTATTTATTTTTAAAAAATTTTTCTAATATTTATTTTTTAGTTGTAGTTGGACACCATACCCTTTTTTTTATTTATTTTTATGTGGTGTTGAGGATTGAACCCAGGGCCTCGCACATGCTAAGCAAGTGCTCTACCGCTGGGCCACAACCCCAGCCCCTAATGAGGTATTAACTAACAACAAAGACCTGACAACACTTAACACATAAGGATTTGATTTTTCTCACATAATAAGAATGTTTGAAGATGCTGGCATTTGCTCATTTTTTTTTTTTTTTTGACTCTTTTCCCCATGCCCTCAGTGTGGCTGCTAGACCTCCAGCCAACCTGTCTGAATTCCAACCAGCAAAGATTTCCAGAAGCTCCATTATACTTGTACTTTTTACCTATTCATTAGCACATACTAGACAATGACATTTTTCTGCAGTCACATTATCTAGAGGTCTGTCACAAAGGAAAAATGAATATTAAATTTGACACTGTTGGGCTGGGGATGTGGCTCAAGTGGTAGCATGCTCGCCTGGCATGCGTGCGGCCCGGGTTTGATCCTCAGCACCACATTCAAACAAAGATGTTGTGTCCGCCAAAAACTGAAAAATAAATATCAAAAATTCTCTCTCTCTCTCTCTCTCTCTCTCTTCTCAAAAAAAAATTTTTTTGACACTGTTAGTATTTGATTAAAAAAATCATGTGCTATGCAGATAGGAAGGAAAAACGTTGCAAAACTATCAGAGCCTTTGTTGAAATAGTCTAGAGTAGGTGATGGGGGCAGAGGATATGAGTGTTAGAAACAGGCTAGATCTTAGGAAACCAGTCTGGAAGGTAAGAGTTAAAGTTCGTTTTGTTATTGTTGTTACGTAGTACTAGGGATTGAACCCAGAAGCATCTACCACTGAGATACATCCCTAGTATTTTTTATATTTTATTTTGAGGCCAAATCTCACTAAGTTACCCAGGCTGGCCATCAACTTGCAGTCTTCTTATCTCAGCCTCCTAAGTAGTTTAGATTATAGATGTAAGCTTCTCTGCCCTGTTAAGTGTTAAAGAATTTTAACATCAGCATTTGGAGAAGGTAGACAAAAAAGCCACCAGGAATTACAGGGTGACCTTAAGGACCCAGTGATTTTTTAAAAATGTATATATATTTTTGGTTGTAGTTGGACACAATGCCTTTATTTTTATGTGGTGCTGAGGATTGAACCCAGCACCTCACATGTGTTAGGCGAGCGCTCTACCGCTGAGCCACATCCCCAGCCCCCAGTGATATTTTTGGATAAACCACTATTAAAGTGCCTCCTTGCTGGGCAGCAACCAGCTGCAAAAAAAACAAAACAACAAAATACTATAAGCACCTGGGTGCAGAGCACACAGCTGCATCAGCAGCGACTCAGTGCTGAGGCAGGAGAATCACAAACTAGAAATACCCTGTCTCAAAATACAAAATGAAAAGGACTGGGGTCATATATGAGTGGTAGAGCACCCCTGGGTTCAAGCCTCAGAACTGCAAGAATCAAAAATAAATAGAAAGACCTAGAAGCAAGTACAATCCAAAATCACAGGCTTTCTCTGTGAGCTTAGAAAAGTTTCAGGGCTGCAAAATTTTATGTAAAAATTTACAGCTGCTTATTTTAATCCTCTGAAATATAATAATGTAGAAAAAAGTGAACTAGAAAAATCTTCTACTAGCCAGAGCAGTGTAATCTCATGTAGTAAAAAGATATATTTTCATGACCACTTCCTAAAATCTGCTTTGAGATTCCTTTCCTGTGATCACAGTAGAGCTGTTGTAAGAATTATACTGAGACATTCCCCCATTTAACACCAGTAAAATGATGGGGCTTTCTGCTGATTCTTTCCCCACTATAGATCATCATAACAAAGGGGCGTAAGGCAAGACATGTATAGAGGTAAATGCTTGACTTGTTGATTCAGACCACTTGGTTTCAAAACCCAGTTCTATGTGATTTAGGGCAAGATTACTGGAGCCAATAGTTAACAGGGATTGTTTAAAAGCTACTTGAGCCAGGTGAGGTGACATACACCTAAAATCCCAGCTACTCAGGAAGCTGAAGCATGAGGACCTCAAGTTTGAGGCCAGCCTCAGAAATTTAGCAAGACCCTGTCTCAAAAAATAAAAAACACTGGGGACATAGCTCAGTGGTAAACACCTGGTTCAATCCCTAGAAGCAAAATAAAAAAGAGATTTGAGAATGTCCCAAGACATTTGCTTGTCACAACTTCTATGGGGTGTGGGGGAGTGAATGAGTCAGTTTTTCACCTCTGACCAAAATATCTGATAAGAAAAACTAAGATCTGGGCACTGTGGTGCATACCTATAATCCCAGCAGCTCAGGAGGCTGAGGCAGGAGGACCACAAGTTCAAGCCAGCTTCAGCAATTTAGTGAGGCCAGAGTAATTTAGCAAAACCTGTCTCAAAAAAAATAAAAATTTTTTTTAAAGGGCTGGGGATATGGCTCAGTGGTTAAGTGCCCTTAGGATCGAATGTTGTGTTGGTACCAAAAAAAAAAAACAAACAAACTTAGAAGAGGTTGGCTAGTTGCATTGCTCTGGGTTTAAGGTAAGACAAATATCATGGCAGAGGATGCTGCTCAACTCATGGCAGCCAGAAAGCAGAGAAAGGAAGAAACTGGGAAAAGATAATCCTTCCATCCCCCACCCCCCACTATGACCTGCTTACTTCAACCAAATCCCACCTACCATCCAGCCATCAATAGATTCATCCACTGATGGGGTTAGAGCCCTTGTGATCCAGTCACTTCCCAAAATCCCCACCTCTGGACATTACTGCATTGGGGACATATGATACGTTGGGAGACATTGCATATATATAACAGAGTGCCTCTGGCATCCAATTAGTAAAGACTGCTAAATATCCTACAACTCACAGGACAGCCCACAACAAATTATCTGGCCAAAATACTAATAGTGCTGAGGCTCAGAAATCTATTTTAGCCTTTCCAAGCCTCCATTTTTGTCATCCAAGAATTGGAGTTCATAATCATTTTTATGATGAGACAATCCACTTAAAACAGCATGATTTCTAGCTCTTAAGTGCTCTGTTAATATGAATTATCATCATCCTCATCCATACTGATCTGGGTATTTAATCTGAATTAAAAGAACACACTATTTGCTACCGATAGCCATGCAACTAGGGAAATCAGTTTACCTCTTTCCTTCATCTGAGGGAAATTTCTAAAGAATAGGGAATGGGATAGAAGCCCTTCTTGCTTATAGAGTCAAAGAAATAAAGAGTAAGTGACCAGTACACCTTATTCAAAGTACATATTTAGCCTAAGAAAATGCTGTTTGGTTCTATTCATGTTAATAGTTTTCTTTTTCACATTGACATTGATGTCTTTTTTCTCTCTTCCTTTTGCATCCTATTGAAAAGTTATACCTCCTTTCTTCATACCTTTTGGAGTTCCAACTTTTTCAGTGTTTTCTAATGACTGAAAAAGATTTTATGAAGGACTTAGGAGCCATTGAACTAATATAAAGCATTTATCAGGACAAAACATTGGTATATTTGCAAATAAAAGTAATGTCACCATTATGGATTATTCATATAATAACCAAATGAGTTTGTGAGATGTTTACTAAGTTATCAAGACCATAATTTTTACTAAGAAATAAAAAACTTCAAAATCCTAACTTCAAAATCGTAAATTCATTTATATTGTAATGATATTAATTATTATTTTTTTTATTTTTAAAGGCAAATGCAATAGGCCGAAGTGCTAAAACTGTCCGAGAATTTCTAGAAAAGAATTACACAGAAGATGCAATAGCAAATGACAACGAAGCTATTAAATTAGCAATAAGAGCTTTGCTAGAAGTAAGTGATCACATTCAGAAACTAGCTACTTTTCCTCATCCATTTTAATTTACTAAACACATTTACTGAATGATTATGTGTGTGTGTGTGTGTGTGTTTTAGTGCTGGGGATCAAGCTCAGAGACTTGCCCATGTTAGGCACACAATTGTACCATTGAACTAGACCCCGAGCCAGCTGAAGTAGTTCTGATATATACTTGTTCTACATTAGGTTGTCCAGTCTGGTGGAAAAAACATTGAACTGGCTATAATAAGAAGAAATCAACCTTTGAAGGTATGTTATTAACCAAAGAAGAAAAAATATCAGTAGTTTGAGAAGTTAAAAATGTTGAAACTATGAATCTTCATTGTGTCAGATATCCTTTCATACCCTTTGACACCATGATGACTTCTGTTTTGTATAGTATTAGCTTCTGTAAACTAATGCACTAATTTATACATACTCATTGCAAGCAGTTATGAGTCCCGGGCTCTTTTTGAAGACTTAGAGGTACTTGATCTCTACCTCCACCATTTACTGTGTTTCTGTAAGGAAGGCTTACTGAGCCAGCCCCCTAGCCATTAGAGAACATGTACCCTCTGTAAATTCATTGCTTAAGAAAGCAGTTACTAGGGGCTGGGGATGTGGCTCAAGCGGTAGTGCGCTCACCTGGCATGCATGCGGCCCGGGTTTGATCCTCAGCACCACATACAAACAAAGCTGTTGTGTCTGCCGAAAACAAAAAATAAATATTAAAAATTTCTCTCTCTCTCTCTCTCTCTCAAACACTCTCTCTTTAAAAAAAAATTAAAAAAAAAAAAAAAGAAAGAAAGCAGTTACTCTTCCTGTCTTTTAGATCTCCTGAATGTATCAGTGTCATTCAGCTACTACTTTTATATAATTGTTGGCGCTCCAGGTTTCCAACATAAATGTTATCCTTCCTTATATCAAGGAAACTCCTACCCTCTTCTGATTGTGTACTGGTTTGGGGGTTGGTTTGGGGGTTTGTTTCGGTTTCGTGTTTTTGCCATGCTGGGGATTGCACCCAGAGCCTTGTGTGCACTAAGCACAGGCTGTACCACTGAGCTGTGTCCTCAGCCTCTGTCTGCTGGTTTTGATCTATTTTTCTACATTTCACCTGGAGCTCCTTGAACCTCTGTCAGGCTTACATTTTAGTCCCTAGCATAATAATATTTCCATACATCTTTTGTGGCAAATCTGACATTATCTATATGCCTTTTCCAGCCATTATGGATTAAAACCATTGAGCCACAAAATAAACTGTTCAGAGTATTTTGATAGAAGACTTATTGGCTAAAATAGCATTTGGAATAGGGTTCATTAGGTAAACTCTGTTCAGTCTAGTTTGCCAGCGAACTCTCTAGCTGAGAGTACAAAGGCACTCAAATCATGGAAAATTACATTTAAAATATATAAAATATAATATGTCCAGGTAATATGTTTTACAGATTATTGACAAATATAGACTTTCTGCCACATATCTTATTGTGAAATAAAAAGAATTCTGGAATTGAAATCAGAGTCATGGAGACCTGATTTTTAAACCCTCTTCAATTTTTGACCAGATAAATAAACTTTATGAATTTAAACTTCCTTATATTGCAAAATCTGGTGGCAAATTAATTGCTAAAATCACTTTGTTTTCTTAACATCTTTGACAATATTTCTTCTCATTAGGTTGCTTATTTTTTTTTTCAAATTCCAGATTCTCTTTTTTTTATTATTAAGATAATTAAATTTATCTTAATATCTTTACAATAATTATTACACATATGTGGCTTTTAAACCTTTTGAACCATTTTGTTGTACACTTGAAGGTATAAAATGCAAAATTATAAGCAAAATATAAGATTATGAAAATGGGATTGCTTCATGTTGTAAATATTTAGACATTGGCATAATTGAAATTTGCTGTTATTTTTTTTTTCTCTTTTCAGATGTTTAGTGCTAAAGAAATTGAGTTACAAGTAACTGAAATAGAAAAGGAAAAGGAAGAAGCAGAGAAGAAAAAATCAAAGAAGAATGCCTAATTCTTAGAATGAGCACTGGGAATTTTAATGTTTTGCTGTACTGCTTGGAATTACTTAATGAAGAGTTAAAAGAAATAAGTTAGTTTGCAGTATTACCTTTAGTACTCATATGTGCTACTTTGAGAATGCCAAATTTGTGGCTGTCTTCCGTCTTACATAGATTGGTGTGAAGGTTTTCTTTAGATAAGCAGATTTAATTAAGAAAAAAATTCTAATTTTAAGAAATGAGTAATTTGGGTGAAGTTTGAGTATTCACCCTCAGTTAAAGAGCTGGCTATTCCACAATAAATTGAATACAATACTGAGTTGCATTCATTTTTTCCTAGTTTATTCTGTTATTTATTCATTCAAGAAGATATTAGAAAAAAAAAGAAGATATTAGAAGGACTGTATATACAATTAGAGAAACCAATGGAGAGGAAAAAAACAACAGTTTCCTCTGTGCAAGCTGTATAAGTACATGTTGTCAACTCAGCATCCCTCTCACCCCTTCCTAGGAATAAGAATAAGAATTGTATTTCCAAAATGTCCTTCTACGTATGGTTCCAGGTTGGAATGTACCTATGACATACCTTCATGTAAAATTTGGAAGGCAATAAAGAAGATGAGGTCATTGTTCTCTGTATGCAGCCAGCCAGCAGCATGGGCATATGGCAGACCTTCAGTTCACAACAGCTCCCTGGAAAGTTACCATCAGTCACTCATTTTGTATGTATAATATTCAAAGTAGCTTCCATGGAAGCTGATTGGAAGATTCCCTGTGAGGTTCTTTGCACTTTCACTGCTTGGAGACACATTCCTAAGGGAATTACATTGCTTCTGATGATTACCAGCAGCCTTGGTGTAGTCTTTCCTGTCCTTTGTTGCTACGGAATTTCTAGTGGTTCTGGATAACTCTTGAGTAGAAAACAGAATGACTTCCATAATGTCATTACCCTGCCTGTTACAGAGATCATTAGAAATGCTGATTTAATACAGTTTTGGTCTATGTGCCCTTATAATGCTGTTTTTTAAAAAATGTTTGTGTTAGTGCATGAGACTTACACATAATAGTAAAGTTCATTTTGACATATTCATAAGTGCATATAACACTGTTTGCTTCATTTCAGTCTCCAGTGTTTACCCCTTCTCTCATCTTCTCCCTTCCCCAGTCCCCTTACTCTACTCTATTGGTCTTTAATTTATTTACTTATTTTTTTATTGATGTATTATATTTATACATAAAAGTAGAATTAATGTATTCATACATGCACATAGCATAATTTTGTCAGTTTCATTCCATAGTCACTCTCCTTTCACATCCCCCTACTTCCCCCTTTCTCTATGCCATTCTTCTCCCATCTATTTTCATGACACACCCTTTCTTTAAAAATCCTTATTTTTTTCTTGCTTCCATGTGTGAGAGAAAACATTCAACCCTTGACTTTCTGAGTCTGCCTTATTTCACCTAGCAATAATATTCTCTGATTCCATCCATTTACCAGCTAATGACATAATTCTGTTCTTCTTTTTGGCTGAGTAAAACTCCATTATGTATATACAAACTTTTTTTTATCCATTCAGGTGTTGACAGACACCTAGGCTGGTTCCATAACTTAGCTATTGTGAATTGTACTGCTGTAAACATTGATATGCATGTATCACTTTAGTATGCTGATTTTAGTTCTTTCAGGTAAATACCAAGGAGTAGATAGCTGGGTCATGTGGTGACTCCATTCCTAGTCTTTTGAGGAATCTCCATACTGCTTTACAGAGTGGTTGTACTAATTTGCAGCCCCACAAACAATGCATGAATGTGTGTTTCTTCCCACATCCTCACCAGCATTTGATATTTGTATTCATAATGATTGCCATTATAACTGGAATGAGATGAAATTTCACTGTAGCTTTGATTTGTACTACCCTGATTGCTAAGTATGTTGAACATTTTTTCATATATTTGTTGGTCATTTGCATTTCTTCTTTTGTGAAATGTATGTTTAGTGTATTTTCCTATTTCGATTGGGTTATTTGGGTTTTGTTTTGGTTTTTTGTTGTGTGGGGGTTTTTTTGTTTGTTTTGGTTTGGTTTTTTGTTTTTTAGTTCTTTGTATATTCTGGATATCAACCCCTTGTTGGAATAGTAGTTGCTGGAAAGACTTTCTTGTATTCTGTATGCTCTCTTTTCATGCTCTTAATTGTTTCCATTGCTGTGCAGAAGCTTTTTAATAAACCTTCTATTGATTCTGGGTTTAAGTTCTTGCGCTTTAGGGAGTATTAAGGAAGTTGGTGCCTGCACTAGTGGAGTGTTGACTCTGCTTCTTCTAGCAGTTGCAGTGTTTCCTAGGTCTTTGATCCACTTTGAATTGATTTTGGTACAGGGTGAGAGAGGGATTTAGTTTCATTGTTCTACATATGGATTTTCAGTTTTCCCAGCACCGTTTGTTGAAAACGCTATCTTCTCCAATGTATGTTTCTGTCTTCCCTTTTAAACTAGAAGATATGTAAGAAATGTTAGGGCTGGGAAGTGAGTCTTTTTCATCTTTGTTTCCACAGCTTGCCTGAAGTTATGACTTAATACATGCTTGTAGGACTGTTAACTTGCAGATTGCATTCTTTAAAACACAGATTTTGGGCCAGGTATGGTGGAGCATCCAACTCAGGAGGCTGAAGTGGGAGAATTGAAAATTCGAGGCCAGCCTTGGCAATTTAGCAAAGCCATAAGCAACTTACCGAGATCCTGTCTCCAAAAAAAGTATCTAGAGTGTCCCTGTTTTCAAAAAGGAAATCAGATATTGAGAGAAAGAGGAGACTAATCAACTAGTCTAATCACTTACTCACTGTAGAAGCCAACTTCCTAATCTCTTTGACACTCCTTGAACATTATAGTGATGGTAAGATACCACATAGTCAATAAATACATATTTAACAGTGGATTCAGGATTAAGTAAAAATGGGAGTACTTCCAGGAAGAGAGGACTGCATTACAAGCAACAAAGTCCCTACATCCTGGGAAACCTGAAGGTGCAGTAATTTGAAGTGGCATTCTATACTATTCATCCTTGATTGAACATTCTCTGTGCAGGTACCAGAAATGACCTAGATACAGTCCTTGTCCTGAAGAAGTCAAATGCCAAATAGTTATGCCTATTCTTATGAGTTATTTGAATGCTAAAATGTCTATTTCCTCATGAACTGTGAATTCAATAAAGTATGGTAGGTTGCTAGTGTTTCCTGAGCAACTTATTTGAATCTTCCCTAATAAATATACCAAACAACACCAGATCTTTTAAAAAGGAAATTAAATCTATTTTGGGTGATAATGAAGAAAAGAGGGAGTGAGACCTCCCTGTATCTCAGTTTCCACCACAGATCTGAAGACAGAACATTCTACACCTCTAGATAAAATGTTAATGGCTCTTTTATAAACCATAGCTCAGCATTGTGCATTTCCACATTTCTCAGGATATGCTTGTAATTCTACCCATTATTTTTACTTGACAAATAAATATTCATAAAATGCTGCATGCCAGAAACTGTTCTGAATTCTTTAAAAACATTCACTCATTTAATTTTCTTAATGACCCTCATGAGACAAGTTCTATAACTTATGCCCTCCTGGTGCAGCTGATTAAAGTGCTTTGCCAACACAACTGTCCATCAAAATGGAGTAATTTCTCACCAGTCTCTCCCTCACAAAGATACATCATGAGAGGCAAGAGCTTTTTTTTTTTTTTTTTTTATCTCATTGGGTTTTTTCCTCCAGTGACTCAGTTATTCTCAGGCATCAGAGTCTGGTTATATTTTGGCTCATTGCTTTACTTGACTAGAAGTCTAAGTGTTATTTTGGTCAAGTGTTACTCTTCTGTAGAAAGCAATTTTTGTTTGTTTATGCAGTACTGGGAGTTGAACCCAGGCCTTGTTTATGCTAGGCAAGTGCTTGCTTTCCACTGAACAATATCCCCAGCCCAACAAAGCAATTTTTTATTTAATGTAAGATTTTA
The DNA here is from genome assembly GCF_001458135.2 of Marmota marmota marmota. Classification (NCBI taxonomy): domain Eukaryota; kingdom Metazoa; phylum Chordata; class Mammalia; order Rodentia; family Sciuridae; genus Marmota; species Marmota marmota. Next base: position 38,492,645 of record NW_025999990.1, on the reverse strand, counting down.
ACAAAAAACAAAACAAAACAAAAAAAAAAAAAAACTCAAACATTACTGCTATTATTTAAGACATCACTTAGGCTTGAGGTTTAAAAGATAGTAGATTCAGGGGCTGTGGCTGTGGCTCAGCGGTAGTGCACTTGCCTGGCATGTGTGAGGCACTGGGTTCGATTCTCAGCACCACATATAAATAAATAAGGTCTATCAACAACTAAAAAAATTTTAAGAAAATTTAAAAAAGCAGATTTAGAGGCACCCAGAACTAACACATTTTTTTAGTACCAGAGAGTACCAGCACTAACACATTTTTTTAGTACCAGACAGTACTAAACCCAAGCCCACCTTACTACAAGCTAAATCCTCAAACTTTTTTTTTTTTTTAATAGGACCTCCCTAAACTACTTAGGACCTCAGTGAGTTGTTGAGGTTGACCTTGAGCTTGTGATCCTCCTGCCTCACCTTCCTGAGTCTGGGATTACAGGCATGCACCACCACACCCAGCACTCACATACTTCTCCACAAAGTTTAGTCAAGGTGGGTGACTGGGAGAATGCTGAAGTTCAATGGTGAATACACAAAGACTTGAAGAAACCCCCGGATTTCGAGTTTAACGCCAGCCTCAGCAGTTTAGCAAGGTCCTAATTGACTCAGTGAGACCCTGTCTCTAAATAAAATATAAAAAACGACTGGGAATGTTGCTCAGTGGTTAAGCCCCCCACTCCACCACCACCCCCATTCAATCCTGGGTACCCACCACACACACAAATAAAGGCAGTGGACTACACAGGGCCCACCACCATACCCATGCATCCTAATACATGCCACACTGTTGAGAGCCACAGCCCAGTTGGAATGGCCCCTGGCATTTTGCTAGAAGTAATGGTTGAGAGGCTAGCCATTAAGATGATGCTGGATTGAAACAGGTTATGTATTCAATCGTATATAGACCCCTGCTGTCTGCCTCGGGTGCCCACTACTTTGGAGTTCTCCTGGGGATTTCCTGGGGAGTTCGCGTTGGTTGGTGAAGTTCCGGTGGAGGGAGTTCCGGTTGGTGTGGTGTGCTGGAGAGGGGCCGCGTGGGTGACGTTCAGGAGAGTTCCGGGGGAGTGTGCAATAAAGTGGAGTACTGTTGGAGTTCAGGCAATAAAGTTTCCTGTTTGAACATACAAGTGCTTTGTGGCGGCTCGGTGATTTGTGCTCAGCCAGACTGTGGCACCACGCAGCAGTGTGGTGGAAGGTAAGGGGTAGGGATGAAAGAGTCTCAGTGAGTGACACTAGCACAGGAATCTGTACCTTGTAGAAATAGTCGAAAGAGCTAATATCCCCATGAAACTGGTTCTGGAGAAGTTCACTTTGCAGTGTAGTCTCTTGACGCTCTAAGGGGCAACCTTGAGAAGGTCTTATCTGAGCTTACTGCTCTGGGAGTGAACATTTTCTGTCTGCAGGTCCCTATGGCAATATTACTGTACTGGCTCAACGGGCAGCTGCCTAGAGAGTTGGGCCCCAGACACAAAGCTGCTGGGAATTCTCTTGTGGGAAACTATACTGTAACATGGAATGGAGAGTGCTTCCCCTTAAAAATCAGCGGTTCTATAAGCAGGATCTAGAGAAATGAGCATTCACATGTGATTTTGCAAGGGAGCTAAGTATCAGAAAATCACAGCAGCGCTGGGCACAGTTGCCCATGCCTGTGATCCCAGCAGCTTGGGAGGCCAAGGCAGGAGGATTTCGAGTTTAAAGCCAGCCTCAGCAGTTTAGCAAGGTCCTAATTGACTCAGTGAGACCCTGTCTCTAAATAAAATATAAAAAAAGGACTGGGAGTGTTGCTCAGTGGTTAAGCCCCCCACTCCACCACCACCCCCATTCAATCCTGGGTACCTCACACACACACACACACACACACACACACACACAAATAAAAGAATATCAGAACAGAAGGCAGTGACTCAGGGCCCATCACCACACCGAGCACAGAGACTATGTTAGCTTATTGTCACTTTGACATAATGAATTTAGAAGAGGAAAGATTTATTTTGGCTCATAGTTTCAGAGATTTCAGTCCATGGTTAGTTGGCTCCACTGTAGACACTTCATAGTGGAAGGTTGTGGAGGAGTAAAGCTGCTCACTTCATGGCAGCCAGGAAGCCAAAGACCAAGGAAGTGGCCAGGGATAAAACATATGTTCCTGCTGGCACAGTGGCTCCTGCCTGTAATCCCAGCAACTCAGAAGGTTGTGGCAGGAGAACATCCTGGGCCATTTAACGAAACTCTTGTCTTAAAAATAAAACACTATAGCAGTGTACACTTCCAAGGCATGCCCCCAGTAACCTACCTCTTCCAAAAAACCTACAATGGAAGTTTCCACCATCTTCCAATGCCATCAAATGGATTAATCCATTGATAAGATCGGTTCCCTGTAATTCAATCACTTCCCCAAATCCTCACCTCTAAACATCGCTGCATTGGGGACCAAGCCTTCAACACATGAGCCCTTAGAGGATTTTACATATTCAAACTATCACAGATTCCATAACCTCTCCTGAACTCTGAGAGAACAGCACAAAAGTCTCCAGAGTCCTTGACCTGCTGCAACAAAGGCACCTGCCTGGCCCTCAGAGTGCACAGCCCCAAACTCCAGAGTAAATCTTTGCCTGGAAAGCTTGGTTCTGCACTGGCTTTTTCTGCATGCAGGGCAGCTAGGAGGTGTTCTACTGACTACAAACAATTCTCACTGGTTGTCTGGTGAGTACAACAAAGGAAAAGAGGGGTGAATAACCCCCAGCCTTTGGTCTTGCCAATGGACAGGCAGCCTAAGAAGCCATAGGAAGAAGCTCAGATGAACATAGGTTGTGATCATCCACTCTGCAAAACACTATTAAGCACCTCAACTCAGGAAAACTTTACTCTTTAATTACTTCTTTTTGTTGGTTTTTAATTTTCTGGGAGCACAAGAATAGCACAGTTTCTTACATATGGCAGCCAGGAAGACAAAAGAGAAGGAGAGCAAGTGAGCATACATTTTTTAAAATTAATTTTTAATTTTAATTTTAAATTTTTTTCTTTTAGTATTTATTTTTTTTCCTTTTTTTCACTTGCTTACCTTTCTCCAGCTTTCCTCATTTTTTCTTTTTAATTGTCTAATTTTTCTTTTTTCATTTTATTTTTCTTCCTTTTTAAAGTTTTGTTTTGTTTTTATTTATTTTTTTTTTAACTTTTTCATTTATTCTATATTATTTTTGCCCCTTTGTTGGTGGCAGTGTTGAGATTGTTGTTTTTATTAAATTTTTTTTACTTCATTTCTTTCGAGGGGCTACCAGGGATTAAACTCTGGGACACCCAACCACTGAGTCCCATCAGCAGCCCTATTTTTTTGTATTTTATTTAGAGACAGGGTCTCACTGTCACCATTGCTGGGACTGGCTTTGTTCTCACAATTCTCCTGCCTCAGCCTCCCCAGCCCCAGCTACTCCATTGATCTTTTTTTTGGGGGGGGGGGGGATACAGGGGATTGAACTAGGGCACTTAACCACTGAGCCACATCCTGAGTCTTGCTGAATTGTTTAGGGTCTCACTAAATTGCTGAGGCTGGCTTTGAATTCAAAATCCTCCTGCCTCAGCCTCAGAAACTGCTAGGATTACAGGCATGCGCCACTAAGCCCAGCTCTTGATCTGTTTTTGTTGTTGATGTTAACACTGTTTTCTCCTTTTTGTGTAGTTCTGGGAATGAAGCCCTGAAATTCAAGCATATTGGATGGATCCTTTGCCACTAAGCTACATTCTCAGTCCAGCTCAGAGAACTATTGATTCAAAGGAATACAATGCAACAGAAAAGTGAATGGAATGTATAAACAGTTTACAGGAGGGGACACCCACATTATTTTCTCTTGTGAGGACCTTATTAAATGATGCTTTGCCGTTCTAATAATCAAGTAAACACATAACTATGTCGAATTACTCTTTTTTATAACCATCAGACTGTAAAATAAAAATGACTGTATAAAGTCATTTATACAAATTTTAAATGACTATATAAAGTGTTGGTTATGCTGGGCATGGTGGCACATCTGTAATTTCAGCGATTCAGGAGGCTGAGGCAGGAGTATCACAAGTTCAAGGCCAGCCTCAGCAATTTACTGAGGCTCTAAGCAACTTAGTGAGACACTAACTCAAAATAAAAATAAATAAATAAATAAAATGGGCTGGGGATATGGCTCAGTGGTAAAGTGCCTCTGGTTCAATCCCCCAAAAAAATTTAAAAATGAATTGTTGATGAACACATGGAACCCAAAAAACTCTTTTATCTACTGCTTTTAGAACAGTAAATGAGATGACAGTCTGGGGCAGCAAGTTACTGATATCTAGTAGCAGTTCTACTTCCAGATATATAAGCTTTCCAAAACTTGCATATGTGAATAAAATAATCACAAATTCCTCCTGACAGGAAAAAAATGAGAAGTAATTAACAGTCATCAATAGAATAAGCAAACAAATTATGATTTATTCATATAGGAGCATACCATATTGCAGAGGAAAGGAGGAAGGAACTACAGCCATGTGTGTCAACATGAATAAGTCTCAAAAACAATATTAAGCAAAAACTACATCAAATATATAATAACATTTCTAAAAAAATTAGGCCAGGCTAGTGCAGTGTCACACACACCTTATAATCCCAGTGGCTCAGGAGGCTGAAGCAGGAGGATCACAAGTTCCAAACTATTCTCAGCAACTTAGTGAGGTCCACAACTCAGAGAGACCCCATATCAAAATAAAAAATAAAGGGCTGGGGATGTGGCTGAGTGGCTGAGTGGTTGAGTGTCCTTGAGTTCAATCCTGGGCACAAAAGAAAATCTGCAAAGCTGAATATAGTATTTAAAAGATAAAATGAAATAAAATTGAAAAAAAAAAAGGAGCGGGGATAGTTGGAAAATTCAGGATGGTGAGAACTTCTATTGGAAGCTGGGGAGGGGAATGCACAAGAACTGGTGAAAGCTGGGTGTTGGTTTTTGTTTGTGTTCACTTCCTTATTCCCTAAACTGCACATACAGTTATCTACTCTGTTTACTATGTGCTGTATGTCACAATTACAAATCCAAAAAATTTCAATTTAGACAAAAAGTTTAGAAAAAATATAAACATACTTTGCCATAGAGAAACACAGAAAATTAAAAGCATGCATAACAATAATATGTCAAGTGATGTCTACACATGTATTTACATGTAGTAAAAACAAAAAGCAAAATCAGCTTCAAAAAGAATGGAACATAGGGCTGGGGCTGTGGTTCAGAGGTAGTGCCCTTGCCTGGCATGTGTGAGGCACTGGGTTCAATTCTCAGCACTGCATATAAATAAATAAAAAATAAAGGTCTATCAACAACTGAAAAAAAAAACTCTAAAAAAAAAAGAATGGAACATAAAGCTTCAACTGCATTTAACACACAGTATTTTTTTTTTTTACTTTGTTTCTTTTAATGAAATTGAACTATTTGAATAGCTGAAAGATATCGATACTACTTGGTTTACTGGTCATCTGAATGGGATCTTTTACGTCTCAAATACATTATCAATGAGTAATTGATTCTACTATTGTTTACATTGAAAAATAAATTGTGAATATTTGCATTCCTTTTGTTTCAGAATTTTTACATTTTTTTCTTCTGGCAAGAACAAAACTGAAAAGACTAGGGGAAAAAAGTCCAAGTTTTCAAAAATAATAACACCTGAGATAGCTACAACTTTGCATTTTCTATAATTGAATCCGCATGAAAATCATTTTGGATGATGTCAACATTCCCTTTTTAAAGATGAGGAAATTGATTTTCAAAGAGGTTATACATGTTCCAGTTTATGCATGTGGTAAGGCTTAGACCGCATTTCTCATACATGAATTAGGCTAATTTTAAAGCAGTGGATTCTTTCCAATGTTTCCCAACCTCACTTGACAGTACATCACAACACGTCATATTTATTAAACAGTGGATGGAATGCTTATTGTAATACTCACTCTAATTTATGTATGTCTTCAAGATGTTCAAATAACTGTCTAACAGAGCCAAAGTCTTCTCTGATTTATTACAAAGGCTTAGCACTTTAAAATTTATTTTTTCATCTTGGACATTAAGAGATGAACAAGTGGGTGAAATAATGACAATCTCACCATTATTTGAAATGAAATCTTTATCAGCCCTCTTAGGAAACAGATTTGTATAAGATTTAAGGAACATTCAGAACCTAATAAATTTCTTCTTGATCTTTGATGAAAGGGTATGATTGAAATATATGCTTCTCCAAATTTGCCAAAAAGGTCTCCGTCATTTAATATATCCATGTATTTCATATTTCCTAGAGATAAGAGGTTATTTCTATGCTTTATGTAATTTAATGAAAAATTCTGTATGTGTGTGTAATTGTGTGCATGTTTTTATGTACATCTACAGAGACTAACTCCCTTAGGGAGAAATTCAGCAATTGTCATAACTCCACAAATTTTCAGTATACTAAGATTTATGAAAAAAACCTAACCACAAAAAGATTTTTCATTATAGTTTTAGTACATGTATATAAAGGTACATTGTATTGTACATTTTACATATTAAAAAATATAGGTAGTTATGCATGGTGGCACACGCCTGTAACCCCAGCAGCTTGGAAGGTTGAGGCAGGAGGATCACAAGTTCAAAGCCAGCCTCAGCAAAAAGCGAGAAGCTATTCAGTGAGACCCTGTAATACAAAATAGGGCTGGGGATCTGGCTCAGTGGTTGAGTGCCCCTGAGTTCAATTCCCAGTCCCCCCTCTGGAAGAAGAAGGAGAAGGAGAAAAAGAAGAATGATGATGATGATGATGATGATGATGATGATGATGATAATACAGGTACTAGACTTTCTTTAAGATCTTAATTTCACATAGAGGTATATATTAGATAAAAGAACAATTTTGAAGAAATGAATGTAATATTCTCATTGAAAGGAATTTTTGTTATTTATTTATTTATTCATACTAGAGATTGAATCCAAGGTTGCTTTATCACTGAGCTACATCCCAGCCCTTTTAATTTTTTCTTTTGAGACAGGTTCTCACTAAGTTTCTGAGGTCAGCCCCAAAATTGTGATCCTCCTGCCTTAGCTTCCCAATTTGTTGGGATTACAGGATTGTATCACCATGCCTGGCTTATATTATTACTGTTATTTTTTAGGGTAGTACTCGACCACTGAGCCACATTCTCAGCCCAGTTTTGTATTTTATTTAGAGACAGGGTCTCACTGAGTTGCTTACTGCCTTGCCATTGCTAAGACTGGTTTTGAACTCATGATCCTTCTGCCTCAGCCTCCTGAGCCACTGGGATTACAGGTGTGAGCCACTGCACCTGGCCCAGCCCAATATTTTTAATATCTCCATTTCATTGTTCCCTTCAGCAACTAAGATACTCTTTTGGAGGCAACTCATACTATCAACAAATTTCCACTGATATTTTCAGTATTCATCAAGTGATATGTATACATATATGTATACACACATATATGATGCATATATGTACACACAAATATTAATATATTTTTATATAAATGGTAGCATATTGTACATTGTTCTATACCTTGTATTTCTTTTTTTTTTTAAAGAGAGAGAGAGAGAGAATTTTTAATATTTATTTTTTAGTTTTCGGCAGACACAACATCTTTGTTTGTATGTGGTGCTGAGGATTGAACCCGGGCCACATGCATGCCAGGCGAACGCGCTACCGCTTGAGCCACATCCCCAGCCCCTATACCTTGTGTTTCTAACAATATGAAAATGTTAGATTGAGGATCTTTCATGTGTCTTTCCTTCCATTATATTGATATAACAACTTAATAACCAATCTTCCATTGATAAGCATTAGTTTTCATAATATTGTCATTGCAAATAATGTTGCAATGAATAAACTTGCATTTGTCATGTCACATATGTGAGGGTATTTTTATAAAGTAAGTCACTAGAAGTAGAATTGCAAGATCAAAGTATTTTATACAATTACATGAATTTAGGCTACTTCTAACAGTGACAATCCGTCTTTCTCACATCTTCCATTGTGGTTACACTGGCTTAGTTTAATTCATTTAAACGGGAGTTCTGTTTCTTAGAATTCTCTTTCTTCTATAGCTCCAGATTAGGATTGACCACCAGGGAAATTTGAACAGGATTCAAAAGGCTGAAGGGAAGCAGCTCAGCAACTTGTGTTAGGCATGGTAGCACTCCCAAATGTTGATTAGCTGGCTTGCCTTGGTGTGGAGAGACAATCAAGCCTGTAACTACTCTAGTTCCTCCAAATCCTGCTCTTCTCTTCCTTCAGATTCTCTGGCAATCAGACCAGGCATGTGTGTGTGTATGTGTGTGTGTGTGTGTGTGTGTGAGAGAGAGAGAGAGAGAGAGAGAGAGAGAGAGATCTTCTTCATGGAAAGAACATCAGCTTTTCCTGAAGGTCACTGGTATCACAGTTGCAAACAGTAAAAAGATACTTGTGGGCACCAGTTTGACCTTGTGGTTTCTCTCCTCCCAATTCATACCCAGTTTTTTTTTTTTTTTCTGATTACCAGACAGAATTGAGCATTTTGTTTTCAGTCCCTATACCAGACAAAGGGGCAATAGTTTTGCATAATCTACATAGACTCCCACAATTGTTTGAGGTGTATTTGCCATAGAAATTGCTTTTTCTATTCACAATGGTTTTGCTTCACTAATTGAACCCAAACTGATACAGTAGTTTTAAACATTTTTTTCCAAAATAGAGGAAATCTCACATTAAGAATTAATGTGTCTTTATTTTTTTTAATATTTATTTTTTAGCTGTAGTTAGACACAATATCTTTACTTTATTTATTTATTTTATGTGGTGCTGAGGATCGAACCCAGGGCCCTGCACATGCTAGGCAAGCGCTCTACCACTAAGCCACAATCCCAGCCCCAATGTGTTTTTATTTTTTTAAAAAAATTTAATACAATTTGCTTTTTTTGATTTGCTTTTCCCATTATGATATCGAATATTTTGTTCATTTAAAGCCTTTTGAATTTTTCCATTAATTGTTCAGATCCTATGCTTAATTTTTCCAATAGGATTTTAGTCTTTCTTCTCATTGATTTATAAGAGCTTTTTATATATTTGGGGAATTACCCTCTTTCTTTTGCATTAAAGTAGTACTAGTACTATGATAGGTGAATCCACATAGTAAAGTTTATTTCTTAAATAACAAATCCCACTGCTGTAGACAGCAATCTGCAAGTAAAAATCTAGGAGTCACAACTTGTATTGTTCTGTGGCTCCCCATTTTCAAACACACTCAAGGTTTCTTTGTCTATCTGAGATAAGCCACAAGATGGAGAAAACCTTCAAAGGGTCAACTGTGATGAAAATACTCAGTAACTGGAGGAGAAAAGGGAAGCTCCTCAGCAGTCTAAAGAGCAATTTTGAGGTATGAAGTTCTAACCAAAACAATTAGGTGCCGTAGTCTGGCTGGGCACAAAATCACGAGCCACTCAAGCAGGAACAAAGTTTATTTTTTGAAACTGCCGCCAATGTCCGGTACCGCCCGGGCAGATTTTTTCCACCCACGCGGCCTCCTCCCGGACCCCCAGAGAGAGCTCCTCCTCCAGAACTCCCTCCTACTGTACTTCCCCAACCAATGGGAACTCTCCAGGAGTCCCGTAGCCGGCCTAGGTGAACAGCAGGAGTCCAATATCCATATGAATGCAAATCTTAACATAATCATATCATCTCAATGGCTAGCTGGCGTCACCTTTCGACCAAAAATGCCATGCATCATATACTTGGCTCTTAGCAATTAGGCAAGCAAACAAACAAACAAAACCAACAATAAAATCAAAAGAAACCATACAAATTGTAAAAAAAAAAAAAAAAATCAGTAAAATTATTTTTGTAAACAGAAGATATTTGTTTATGAGTTCTAGCACTTTAACACACAAATAATGGGTTTTGTTTCTATTAACTAACAATAAATAATTCATAAAGGAAATTAAGAAGACAATTCCATTTGTAATAACATCACAAAGAATAAAATACTTAGGAGTAACTAAACCAGTGAAGTAAAAGACTTGTAAACTATAAAATGCAAAACGTTGCTGTTGTTAAAGAGAAATGAGACAAAAGAGAAAAAGATGTTCTGTGTTCATAGACTAGACGACTTAATATGGTTAAGACGTCAATTCTACCCAATGCTATATACAAAGTCACCACCATCCCCATCAAAATCCCAACTTTTTTTTTTTTTGTACTGGGAATTGAACCCATGGGTACTGAACCACTGAGGCACATCCCCTGCCCCCCGCCTTTTTTTTTTGAGACAGGGTCTCAATAAGTTTTGAACTTGCGATCCTCCTGCCTCAGCCTCCCAAGTAACTGGATTATAGGCATGCTGAGCCCAGCCCCAGAGATGCATTTTGTAGAAACAGAAAACTTCATCCTAATATGAAAATTTTGAAAAATGCTAATTGTAATTTGTTTATCTGTAAAAGAAAGTAATCTAAACTATTACTTTTTTATGCTGTAGTGTGTATACAGACCTTGGGATTTTTTTTTTATTAGTTGTTCAAAACATTACAAAGCTCTTGACATATCATATTTCATACATTTATGCAAGCTCCCATTATAGGCCTACAGTATAGCCCAAGAATAAGATAGACTAACATTAAGTGGGAACTTGTTAGATCTCATTAGCGTGTAGTTAGGTGATTGCTGTGGTTTGAATAGAATAGTGTGTCCCTCAAGGTATATGTTAGAGACTTGGTTCCTAGGATGCTGTCGTTGGGACATGCTGTGGGCCTTTAAGATGTGGGGCCTTTAGAGGTCATTGGGGTGTGCTCTTAATGGGGACTGTGGAACCCAGTCTCTCAGGGGGTCTTTGTTGTTCTTGGTTCATGAGGTAAGCAGTTCACTCCACCATGTACCCCCTGCCATTGCCAGCCAGTGCCTCACCAGAAACCCAAAGTATGGATACCACATGATCTTGGACTGGAACCATCAGAATAGTGAGCTAAAAAACCTTTTCTCTTTATAATTGCCTCAGGTATTTTCTGGTAGTAATGCAAAGCTTAACTAATCTAGTGATCTTCCCCCAACTCCCCATATTCTTCATCATCTGCCGTTTCTTTCCTTCCTCAGCTACATCCACAGTGGCCTTCTTGCTGTTCCTCAGATATGCTAACCATGTCACTTTATTCATTGGTAACACAGCAAATGTCTAAAACAGTGCCATGGTTAATTTGCCTTCTCTTTCCAAGGTTCTCAGTTCCAATTCTGCAGTGTCCTTGGACCTGCTGACTTTCCTTTTTTCTTTTCTTTATAAGGGTTACTGTGGCCAAAGGATTGGCTGTTCTTGGACCAACTTTCTGTTGTTTGTCCAATCAGCAGTGGCCAGTGGTATGGGGTCAAGTGTTTCTACCAGCAGTTGCCCTCAGTGTAGGTAAAGCAGTTCTCCTGCAAGTGCGTGAATGGGAATCATGTCTGACCAATGCAGTGTAAGCACGTGCTTTCTCTCATCAGGAACACTTTTTTCTTCCCTTCCTCTGAGCAGCCTGGATGTGTCATGACTCATCTCTGTAGTCTGACTCCAAGAAGCTTATCCACAAGTGAGGTGGAAAGCCCGACCAATGTGTCTTGACAGCTCTTTGCTGTAACTTGTTTCATGCTTGTGTCTCCTACTAGACCTCTCGGGTCCAGGTCTAAGGTCTTATATGTGGGCCTCAACTTAAGATTACTAAATAAACTGGGCACAGTGGAGCACACCTGTAACCCCAGCAGCTCGGGTGGCTGAGGCAGGAGGATTATGAGTTCAAAGCCAACCTCAGCAATTTATCGAGGTCCTAAGTGACTCAGTGAGACCTTGTCTCTAACTAAAATACAAAATAGGGTTGGGGATGTGGCTCAGTGATTGAATGTCCCTGAGTTTAATTCCCGGTACCCGTCCCCCCCCCCTCAAAAAATAAGATTACTAAATAAGCATGCTTTAACTGTACTGAAGCAGGAGACAAAGCCTGTATGCTTTCTAACTCCTGAAAAAGAGAAGATAGTGCAGAGGGATTTTTCTTTCTGATAGGAAAGTGTGCACACCATTAAAGAGGTGACCCTCTTAAAAACTGGCCCTTGTAGGAAAGTGCAAGATAGCGGGCAAAAGAGCAGACTCAGCAGTTTCCCAAAACTTGTCTTTCACAAAGCATCCCTTGTGGGATGCTAATGAATGCCATGTGTCATGTTCCTGATAAAGGAAATGTGTGAAACACTGGCTTAAAGAAAGTAAAGCAGCTGGGCAGTGGTACATGCCTGTAATCCCAATGACTCGAGAGGCTAAGGCAGGAGGATCACAAAGTCAAGGCCAGCCTCAGTCATTTAGTGAGGCTCTGAGCAACTTATTGAGACTCTGTCTCAAAATAAAAGCTAAAATAGGCTAGAGATGTAGTGCAGTAGTTAAGTGCCTGTATCAAAAAAAAAAAAAAAAAAGAAAAAAGAAAAGAAAAAGAAAGAAAGAAACAAACAAAGGAAAGGGCTGGGGATGTGGCTCAAGCGCTAGCACGCTCGCCTGGCATACATGCGGCCTGGGTTCGATCCTCAGCACCACATACAAACAAAGATGTTGTATCCACCAAAAACTGAAAAATAAATATTAAAAATTAAAAAAAAAAGGATGAAACAAAGGAAAGCAATTTTCTTTATTGTAGTGGTTACTGAAATGGAGTCTGTCTACCAGTTAGTATCTGAGACCATCTCAAGAAGCATTTGGGTGTTTTAATTATTTTTATTTAATGCTATTTAATTTTTTACAGTTTGGACATTTCCACTGATGATGCAAAAGCCCTCTTGTTGGGGCTTCAGGACAAATCAGAGCAGGGACACTGTGATGGTTAATTTTGGAGGTCAACTTGAGTGGGCTAAGTGATATCCAGGTAGCTGGTAAATCATTCTTTCTGGGTGAGTCCATAAGAGTTTCCGGAAGAGATTGGCATTTGAATCAGTAGACCGTGTAAAGAAGATCTGCCCTTACCTGATGTGGGCAGGCACCATCCAATTTACTAACCCCAGACAGAACAAAAAGACAGAGGAGTCTGGTGAGGGAATGCACACCTATAATCCCCGCTGATTGGGAGTCTGGGGCAGGAGGATTGAGAGTTCAAAGCCAGCCTCAGTAACGGGGAGGTGCTAAGCAACTCAGTGAGACCCTGTCTCTAAATAAAATACAAAATAGGGCTGGGGATGTGGCTCAGTGGTTGAGTGACCTTGAGTTCAATCCCTGGTACCAAAAACAAAAACAAAAAAGACAGAGAAAAGGCACATTCACTGTTCCAAGACTGGAACCTTGTTCTGTTCCTCTCCTTGGACATCAGGTTCTCCTGCCTTTGTCTGCCCAGACTTTCAGTCCTACAGATTCAGATTGAGAGTTACACCCTGGACTTCCTGGTTCTGAGGCCTTCAGACTTGAACTGAGCTGCATTGTTGCCTCCCTGGTTTTCCAACTTGTAGGTAGTCTGTCATGGGCTTGTCAGCCTCCACTATCATATGAGCCAATTCTCCTAAGAAATCCCTTCTCATATGTCTATAGCTTTAAAATATCCTATTCTGTCTGGAGAACACTAATGTAGACACCAAACTGTACTATAGTATTGTATATTGTACATGCACGGTAGTTATATTCTTTACTGCCACACATACAGTTTTTTAAAAATATTTTTTAGGTGTAGATGGACACAATATCTTTATTTTATTTTTATGTGGTGTTGAGGATTGAACCCAGCACTTTCCACATGCAAGGCAAGCGCTCTACCACTGAGCTACAAACCTAGCCCTCAGTTTCTTTTTAAATGTAGTTTTACTTAAGAGTGATCTTGATGAAGCAGTAAAATTAGATGTCTTTTTGAATATTCTGTGTAATAAAGTGAGACATTCATATTTACCACAATAAGATAATTGAATTAAAGAAAAGTACCTTAAGTGATTTTTTAGTGCTACCTATCCACTTTCAAATGAACTGCCTCCCACCACCACCACCCCGCCCCTACCATCAAGATTGAACCCAGGGGTGCTCTACCACTGAGCTGCCTCCCCAGCCCTATTTATTTATTTATGGTACCAGGAATCGAACCCAGAGGCACTTAACCACTGAACCACTTTCCTAGCCCTTTTTATATTTTTTATTTTGAGACAGGGTCTAAGTTGGATAGGGCCTCAAACTTGTGATCCTCCTGTCTCAGCCTCCAGAGCCACTGAGATTATGGGTATAACCACGGGTTCCTTTTTATTTTTAATTTTGAGACAGAGTCTCATTAAGCTGCTAAGTCTGGCCTCCTTGCTGGCATTCCAAGTCACCGTCACACCTGTTATGGACCACCATTTCTTAAAAGAACCATGGAGGAACAAATTGCTTTTTTCAGACATGAATAGTTGGTAAACACTTTTTCAAAAATGAAAATAGTAAACCTATCACTTCAAGGAAACCATGGATGCTGTTTATTGACAATGACAAAGTTTAACATTTCAAGCAGAAATTAGAATTTTGGAAGACTTGGCCAGGCATGGTGGGGCACGCCTGTAATCTCTGCAACTTGGGAGGCTAAGGCAGGAAGGTTGCAAGTTGAAGGCCAGCCTCAGCAATTTAGTGACTCTCTGTTTCAAAATTTAAAAAAAGGAAAGGGCTGGAATGTAGCTCAGTAGTAAAGCACCCCTGGCTACAATTCCCAGTATCAAAAAAAAAAAAAAATGGTTGGAAGATTTATATATATTACTATGAGACTGACAGTTTCCCTATACATAAAGCTGGTAAGATGGATGATGTTATGGAGAATGCAGAAGACTCCCTTCTATTCAGGTCAATATACTTCAATATCCTCAGTGAATGCCTGAAACCATGGACAGACAGTACCTAGCCCCATATATTGCTGATTTTTTTCTACACTTACATACCTATTATCTGCTGGTGACATAGCTCAGTTGGTAGAGTGCTTGCCTTGCATGCACAAAGCCCTGGGTTCCATCCCCAGCACCACAAAAAGAAAAATCATACATACCTATTATAAAATTTAATCTATAAATTAGTCACAATGAGAGATTAACAATAACTGATAATAAAAAAGAACAATTATAACAATACTCTGTAATAAAAACTATGTAAATGTAGTCCCTTCTCAAAATATCTTATTGTATTGTACTCACCGTTTTTAGTGCAACGTAAAAAATACCCACAACAATCTTTAATCTTTAAAAAAAATACATATGCAATCCAGCTGTCTGAAGTTATGCCAGACGTTAAAGATATTTGCAACAATGTAAAACTACCTCATTCTCACTATTTGGGGAGGGTTGTTACTTTGATTAAAATATTGATGAAATATTGATAATATGTGCTAATGATCCGTTTCTCCTCTAGACTAGAAATCCACTTTCCTTTGCCCTTCTTTGTGATAGTGGAGCTGGGCCTAAAGGGAAAAACTTTCTCTTTTCCAAATGGCGAAATGATAAACTTGGTCAATAGAGGGCACTGGAGGGACACTGCAGAGCTACAGCCGCAGGTACACCCAGGGCTTCTGGACTCTGGTGCTCTATTATTATTCACAGCTGGACTCCAGTTACACCCCCCAGGCAATGCTTTCTCCACCAGCAATGGTTTATAGATCCGAGGAGGTCCAGTCCCTCTGGCAAGTTTCTTTTCGCTATCAGCGTCTCTTTGAGGATCTGAATCTCAGTCCTGGGAGTAGTCCTCTCCTAGTCTGTGGCTCTTTTATTGCCCACTCTCTCTCAAGAGGGAGGAGATGGTTGTCTTAGTCCTCTTTATGCAACTATAACAATACCATAGGCTGTCATTTATAAGGAAGAGAAATGTCTGGCTCACAGTTTTAAAGGCTGGAAAGTCCAAGGTGGAAGGTCTGCTTCTGGTGAAGGCCTTCCTTCTGCATCATAACATGGTAGAAGGCATCCTAAGGAAGAGGAAGTCAGAGAATGAGAGTCCTAATTCATCCTTTCATTAGGAACCAGCACTGAGATAACTAACCCATCCCCAAAGTCACAGTATTGACCCATCAGCTTTTAAATGTCCCCACCTCTCAACACTGCTAACTCCCAGGATTGACTGTACAACACATGGTACTTATTAGCAAAGGAGACACCATGATCCCAAAATACTGTATGTGCACTTCGGGGAGATGCATTCAAACCATAGAAATGAGTTTTGCATCTGCTATGTCTGGACATGTTGGAGTTTTCTTCTACCTTTTATAGTACTGAACCATCTTCTATCAGCTAATAATTCTCTATATTAGAATTTGCTTCTTCAAATAAGTAGTATAATATCTGCCTCCTGACAGGACTCTTTCTAAAATAGCATGTAATGAGATTCGCATTCTTCTTTTTAAATGATCTAATTAATAATTTATAACCTTTTCAGTTTAAATTTCTAACCTGACAAATACTGGTACATACAGCCCATAGAAATGGAATATTTGGGGGTTCCTCACTAACTTTAAAAGTATAAGCTTGAGATGGTGGCCCACATCTGTAATCCTAGCGGCTTGAGAGGCTGAGGCAAGAGGATCACGAGTTCAAAGTCAACCTCAGCAACAGGGAGGTGCTAAGCAACTCAGTGAGACAAATACAAAAAAAGGGTTGGGGATGTGGCTCAGTGGTAGAGCACTTGACTAGCATGTGTGAGGCACTGGGTTTGATTCTCAGCACCACATATAAATAAATAAAATAAAGGCTCATCAACAACTTAAGAGGTGTGTGTGTGTGTGTGTGTGTGTGTGTGTCTGTGTGAGAGACTCGGGATGTGACTCAGTGGTCAAGTGCCCTTGAGCAATCCACAGTACACCCTGCCTGCCCCTTCCAAAAGTTTAAGCATTTCCTGAGACTAAAAAGATTTTTTTGTTCTTTATTTTGTACTGGGGATAGAATCCAGGGGTGATTTACCACTGAACTACACCCCCAGCCATTTTTATGATTTTGAGACAGGGTCTCACTGTTGCCAGGTTGGCTTAGAAATTGTGATCCTCCTGCCTCGGCCTCCAGAGTCACTGGGATTACAGGCATGTGCCACCATGCCTGGCTGTAAAAAATATTTTGAGAATAGCTGCTTTACTGTGAGTCTTCTCAAGAGTCCTTGATATATGAATGCTCATTGCAATTTAAATTTAAATCCAGATTTAGTGTATTAAAAACTACAGGAAACATGATTTTTTAAACTTTAAAACTTTTTTCATTCAAAAGTTGCTTTTTTAAAAAAAAAAGAAGAAAAGGAACTTATTATACCTTATTAGCTAACAATATAATCAAAATGGAATGCATGGCTTCATAGTAGAGGGAAAAGAAGATGAAACGTATTCACACTTATGAGATAGGGAAGAGTCTCTGGGGAAGCCCAGGGAAAAAATTCCAGAGAGATGATGGTAGGTGGAGACCACAAAATCTTTGCCATATTGTGAAGGAGCTGCATGTTAAACAGGAAAAGAACCCAGACCCTCTGTCAAGGAACTTTGAGAGCCTACGGGGAAGAGAGAGAAGTAATGAACATACCAGACAGAGAGCAGGAATACAAGGAAGGGTGTTTGTCAGGGCTAGCTAGGATCAACGACTTCTTGTGGAAAGCTCTTCCCCTTCTTCTCCCTGGCAAAAAAGAACATGGTCTCCCATGGACAGTAGTGTGGGAAGGCAGAAAGCCAGAAGTGATGCCAGGTAGTGAGCATGTCAGGAGAGACTTTCATTCTACATTAGGTTGTCTTCGTCCATTTCCTGTTGTGATGACTGAATACTACAAACTGGGAGCTTATCAAGAAAGAAATGGATTCCTTACAGATCCAGAGTCTAGGAAGTTGAAGATCAAGGAGCATCTGCCAGGAGCCTTTTTGGTAATACAGACTTGGCAGAGTCCCAGGATGATGCAGGGCACCATATGGGGAGACAGAACCAGCTAGCCAGAGACAGGTTCCTTTTTTCTTTCTTTCTTGTCCTTCCTTCCGTCCTCCTCTCCTCTCTTTTTGTTTCTTTCTTTCTTTTCTCAGTACTAGGGTTTGAACCCAGGGACACACACTACCACTGACCTACATTCCCAATCCTTCTTGTTTTTTGCTTTTTTAATTTTGTGACAGGGTCTTGCTAAGTTGTCCAGACTGGCCTCAAACTTAGAATCCTCCTGCCACAGCCTCCAGAGTAGCAGGCTGAGATTACAGGCTTACACTACCATGCCCAACAACAGCTGGCTTTTGCAAGAACCCCTCCTCCCACCCCCTACTTTTTCCTTTTGTGTCTTTTTGTAATGAGGATTGAACCCAAGGATGCTTTACACACGGAGCCACATCCCCAGCCTGTTTAATTTTTTATTTTGAGACAGGGACTCACTAAATTGATGAGGCTGTTATCCAACTTGCAATCCTTCTCCCTCAAACCCCAAGACACTGGGATTCCAGGTATATGCCACCATACCCAGTTGGGAAACCATAACTTCAAAGCCTGAGGAAGGAGGATTCCAAGTTTGATGCCAGCCTGGGCAACTTACTGAGACTCTGTCTTAAAATAAAAAATAAAAAGTGTTAGAGATGTTGCTCAGTGGTTAAGCACCCCCAGATTCAATCCCTGGTACCAAAAAAAAAAAAAAAGAGGATAAAGCTCTTACCCAGAGCATGTGTGAGGCCCTGGGTTCAATCCCCAGTAACATAAAAAATAAATATAAATAAATAAATAAATAAAAAAGAAAACCACTCTCTTGATAATACATTAATCCATGGATATATTAATTGATTCATGAGGAAAAAAAACCTTCTAACCCAATCGCCTTTAAAGTTCCCACTTTGCTGAGTGCAGTGGTACACGCCTATAATTCCAGCAGCTCAGGAGGCCAAGATAGGAGGATCACAATTTCAAGGCCAGCCTTAGCAACTGAGATCCTATCTCAAATTTTTTTAAAAATGAAAAGGGTTAGAGATATGGTTCAGTGGTTAAGCATTCCTTAGTTCAATCCCTGGTACCAAGTAAAATAAAATAAAGTTCTCACCTTGTCCTGCCTTGCAATACCTAACCATGAGGACTATATTTCAACATGTATTTTGGTGGGGACGTTGAAACCAAAACAACAGTTTTACTTTTTTTTTTTTTTTTAGTTTTTCTCTTCCACAGCTTTTATCTTGGTTGGTTGTTTTCGTCTATCTCTGCAGCCTCTCCTATTTCTCTAGTCTCCTTTATTGGCTCTTTTTTCTATGCTACTGAGAAATGCTGAGCTTCGATATGGGTTTCTCTGTCTTTGCAGTACCTTTTCTTTCTCAGTGGTAACATCGAATCTCATCCCTTCAAGTATAATCTATATTGTACCAGGAAGTGCAAGTGTAAAGGTAACATGAAACCTAGACTGCTTTTTCACTTTCAAGTTCCATTTGATTTTTTCTGAACTTGAACTCTTGATCTTTCACATGAGAGCTGCTTCATCTCCAATCTTCCCCATCACCATGAATGAAATCACTCACCATCCATCCAGGTTCTTAAGCTAGAAATGTGAGAGATATTCTTTTTTTTTTTCTCTTTTTCTTTTTTATTTGTTTTAATTAGTTACACATGACAGTACAATGATCTTGACATATCATACATTTGAATCAGATGGGGTATAATTTCTCATTTTTCTGAGTGTACAGGTTAGAGAGACATTCTTCAAACTTCATCACTCAGCTACTTTATTCAATCTACACCTAAGGTCTATAGGTTTTACCTCTAAAACCTGCACATTTTTTCCATATCCACTACTGCCACCACTGCTCAAACCACCTTCATCTCTCAACTCATTTGCTGCAAGAGGTATGTAAGTAAGCAGTCTCTTGGTTTCCTTTTATGACTTCCCCAAGCCTATTCTCCACATCATAATTAGAATTAGAAGGGTCATTTAGGAATTCAAATTACTTAAAGAAAAGGAAAGAAGATGATGGGGGCCAGGCACAGTGGTATATGCCTGTAGCAACTCAGGAAACTGAGGCACAAGGATTACAAGTTCAAAGCTAGCCTCAGCAACCTAGTGAGGCCCCAAGCATCTTAGCAAGAACTGCCTCAAAAAATAAAAGAGCTGGGGATCTGTGAATGTGGGTTTAATCCCTGGAACCCCCAACCCCCCCCCCAAAAAAAAAGAAAGGAAGGAAGAAAGAAAGATGGGAATACATCAAAAGGATATAGGAGTGCTAGAGTTTTAACTGAGGGGCAGAGCACAGTGCTTAGCATGCCCAAGGCTCTGGGTTCAATCTCTAGCATCAAAAATAAATAAATAAATAAATAAATAAGGAATCAAATTTAGCATAAACAATAATGAACTTATACCATGTGTCTCCTAATATGATAGAGAGCTCATAATACCACTCACATTGTATTCCTGTCAAAAAGCATGACCTGAATCTAACCATGAAGAAAAAATAGACAAACCAAAATTGAGGACATCCTACAAAATAAGTGGCCTGTTCTCTTAAGAAAGAAAGAAAAAAAAATACCCAATGTCATGAAAAACAAAGAAAGACTGAGTGTTTTATATTAAAGGAGATTAAAGATATAGATAGACGGTAATGTATGATTTGGGGTTGGATCCTGGACTAGCAAAGATTACTATCTGAACATTATTGGGACCTTTGGCAAAAACTGAAGAATCTCTGTTGATTTAAGAACTGTTGACTAAATAATTGTGTCAGTAGTAAGTTTCCTAATTTTGTTAACTGTACTGTGGTTAGTTCAGTGAATGTCCTTGTTTTTAGGAAATATACATTCAAGTATTTAGGGGTAAAGGAGCATGTGTATGACTTACTTTCAAGTGATTTTAGGAAAAAGTGTATATACAATTGAATCTCCTCATTCAAGGCTGTTCTGGTCTGTAAGCCTCTGCAGATGCTGAAGTAGCAACACTCCTAGGACCTAGGACCATCGTTCTCAGGAGAAATACAGGGCTAGGCTCCTGTGGCTTCAAGTTATAACACTTAGAGTCCATTATCAATATATAACCTTGTTTTATGTGTGTTTCTGTTTAAAGGCACCTTGTTTAGCATATATCAATGATCCATTACCATTGCGCTCACAGCCAACAGCACTGTAATTTGTGCTTGAGCTGAAATTCTCCAGTTTATGTATTTTGTCTGTAAATGCAGCCTAATTGCACCTATGAACATTAGATATCTCTTTAGTGTTATGCCTGTGGGCCAACAAAAGGCACAAAAATATGAAGAATGTGGCGCTAAAAGCTGGGCGCGGTGGCGCATATCTATAATACTGCTGCTCCGGAGGCTGAGGCAGGAGGATTGCAAGTTCAAAGTCAGCCTCAGCAAAAGCAAGGTTCTAAGCAACTCTGTGAGACTCTGTCTCTAAGTAAAATACAAAATAAGGGCTGGGGATGTGTTTCAATGGTCAAGTACTCCTGAGTTCCATCTTCAGTACTCACCCCTGCAAAAATGAATGTGGCACTCAACAGCAAAAAAGATACTTGTTTGCAGTATGAACACTGAATTAAGAAGTTCAGCCTCAGCCCAGAATGTGCAAGTCAGGACTGAAAATATTTGTTGCTCTGTGCCTTCTACAAAAGACTGCAAATGTGCTTCAAGTACTGATTTGGGGGTTACAAATAAATGTTAGCAAGTAGGCAAATTCACAATTACAGAATCTAAAATGTTAGATTTTTGTGTGTGTGTCCATGTAGACACACACACCTAAACACAAAAGAGAGAAGGCAAAGGACAAAACTAGTCAAAATGTTAAAAATTGATGAATCTAAGCCCGGTGTAATATTCTTGTACTCACAGCAGTTTAGAGGGCTGAAGCAGGAGGATCACAAGTTCCAGGTCGTCCTGGGCAATTTAGTGAGACTCTGTCTCAAAATAAAAAATAAAGAGAGCTGGGATTGTAGCTTACTGGTAGAGCACGTCTGGGCTCAATCCCCCATACTGGAAAAAAATTATATACACACACACACATTTTATATATATACACACACACTCTGTTATATATTAGGTTCTCTCTTCTGGTCACGTGAAAAACCTGACATAATTTTAGTGATCAGAAAGTTCACAATTTAGTGGGAGATGATAGACAAGAAAAGCAACTTGAAACTTAGTAAATGGTCTGGTAAAAAGTTATGGGAAGAAAGAGAGGCACTGACCTTATTCAGGGGAGCTGTCATGGTTTGGATCTTTAATGTCCCTTGAAAAGCTCCTGTGTTCGGCAATACAGGAATGTTCAGAGGTCAAATGATTAGATGTTGAGAGTTGTCACCTCATTGGTGGATTAATTCACTTGATGGATTAACAATTTGAAAGGGTATTGGGTGGTGATTATAGATGGGAGGAGCATGGCTGGAGGAAGTAGGTCACTAGGTCACTGGGGGTGTGGCTTGGGCTACTTCTTACCCCTGGCTCCTCCCTGTCTTCTTCCTACCCAACTCACCCACTTCTCCCTGCCTTTGCTTCCTGCTGCCATGAGCTTTCCTCCACCAAACCCTTCCATCATGATGTTCTACTTCACCTGAAACCCACAGCAACGGATCCCACTGATTATGGACTGAACCTCAGAAACCATGAGTCCAAAATAAACTTTTCCTCCTTTAAGTTGTACTTATTAGGTATTGTGATCACAGTGACAAAGCAAAGCTGACTAACACAGGGGCCAAGGTAGATTATGGACTTTTTTTTTGGAGGGGGGAGTACTTGAGATTGAACACAGGGGCACTCAACCACTGAGCCATATCCCCAACCCTATTTTTTTAAAAATTATTTTTAGTTGTAGATGGATACAATATCCTTTTTTATTTATTTTTATGCGGTATGGAGGATCACACCCAGTGCCTCACCTATGCGAGGCAAGTTCTTTTTTTTTTAATTTTAATATTTATTTTTTAGTTTTCAGCGGACACAACATCTTTGTTTGTATGTGGTGCTGAGGATCAAACCCGGGTCGCACACATGCCAGGCGAGCGCGCTACCGCTTGAGCCACATCCCCAGCCCGCAAGGTAAGTTCTTTACCACTGAACTACAACCTCAGCCCCCCAGCCCTATTTTATATTTTATTTAGAGACAGGGTCTCACTTGAGTTGCTTAGCGCCTTGCTTTGGCTGAGGCTGGATTTGAATTTGTGATCCTCCTGCCTCAGCATCCCAAACTGCTGGGATTATAGGCATACACTACCATGCCTGGCTTTGACTTATTTTTTTAGTACTGGGAATTGAACCCAGGGCCTTGCAAGTGCTCTACCATGAGCTACATCCCCAGGCCAGTTTTAAATTTTATATGGAGACAGGGTCAAAGGTGTGATCCTCCTGCATAGCTGGAATTACAGCCGGCACCACCACATTTAGCTGATTATTGACTTTTGAAAGCCAAATAGGAATTGGCCAGGTAAAACAAGGGTTTCAAATGGGGAAAGGTTTTCAAAGAGAGGTGTCCTTGTATGCAAGGAAGGAAACTGAAAGTTCTTGGGACATTTGGGAAATTCCTAATTTAACTATGATGCTAATGAAAAGTGCTCATGAGAACATGGCCTAGTGAAATTCTTGAACAATTTAGCAGATGTGAGATCATAATGAACTTTGTGTGCCATGCTAACTGTTCATAATTATTATCCTGTGGGTACTGGGAAGATGTTAAAAAGCTCTATGTAGAAGAGTTAATTAGATTTGCATGGTAGTAAGATCATCTGAGAAAGAGTGAGGGATGTGGACTGGATTGGAGGAAGGCAGGCCCATTAAAAGAGAACGTACTCAAATTTCCATCATTACAAATATCCATCTACCAGTGGCTGTGACCAAGAACTTCTGTTGCCATATATGATTTGCCTATTACTCTTTTTTTTGCAGGGGAGAGTTGCTAGGGATTAAACCCAGAGGTGTTTAACCACGGAGCCACATCCTCAGCCCTTTTTATTTTTTATTTTGAGACAGGGTCTTGCTAAGTTGCTTTAGGACCTTGCTAAGTTGCTGAGACTAGCTTCGGACCTGGATCCTTCTCCCTCAACCTCTGGAGTCACACCTGGGTGCCTATTATTCTTACCAAAGCTCAACCTAGGCTGGGGATGGGGCTCAGTGGTAGAGTGCTTGCCAGGCATGTGTGTAGGTCCTGAGTTCCAACCCTGGTACTGGTGGTTAGAGAGGGAATCTAGTCCATTTTGCCTTCAAGGACATGGTTTCAACAAATCTCTTTTATTGACTCCTTTATCGGCAATTTTCCCTACAGTATCAGCATACAAACATGCTGTTATCCTAAAGAAAATCTCTCTTGGCCTCTCCCAACCCTACTACTTTCCCATTTTCCTGCTCCACTTTGCATTAAAACTTCAGAGTTAGGCTGGGGTTTTAGCTCAGTGGTAGAGTGCTTGTCTAGCACGTGTGAAGTTTGATCCTCAGCACCACATTAAAAATAAATAAATAAGGCATTGTGTGCCGCAGTCTGGCTGGGCACAAAATCACGAGCCACCACACAGCTTGTAGATTCAAACAGCAACTCTTTATTCCCGAACTCACACCAGCCGTATACAGACACGTTCTGGGGAAATCCACGTTCTCTGCCCAAATCCACGTTCTCTCCCAAATTCCCCTTCACTGGGCTACTGTCTCCCAAAATATCCTGTCTGAATCCCGTGAGAACTCAAGGGGAACTCAGGCAGCAGGATACGCCCTATTCCCAGCAGGAATAATCTTAAACCTTAAACCTGGAACCTAAACTGGGAACGCCCTAAACCCGATTATGTTAAACCGGGAACACCCTAATCCGCCCTGGTCCTTGAGCAAGGTCAACTACATTCAATGTCACTGCAAAATGTCAGCAACATGGGGTACGCTGGCAAGGAAATTGTCATACCTACTTGGCTAATGGCTCCCAGCAATTGTGTCCACCTACAAATAAAAAAAATTAACAAACAAACAAACTTCATAATACAAACCTTTTCCTCTCTCTTTTTTCTTGGAAATACTCTAATCAGGTTTTCGCCTTCTTGTTCCACCTTTCTTGTTAAGGTTTCTGAAGGCTCCACGTTGCATTATTGTACATAAAGAGCACTCTGAACCTGCCTTTTTTTTTTTTTTTTTTGGTACTGGGGATTGACCCCAGGGCCTTAGTGCATGGACAAGCAGTCTACCATTGAGCTACATCCCCAGGGCATAAGAAGCCCTCAATTTACTTTTCCTACCAACTGCATTTGACACAACTGATCACTTTCTTCATCTGAAACTCAGTCATTTCTTGCCTTCCAGGATTCCACACTCTCTTAATCTTCCTCTTAACAATGGAGATTATTTTGCCATCCTTTATTGTTGGTTTCTCCTCAACCTGAACTTTAACATTAGAGTACCCTGGACCCTTGCCTCTTGAATTCTCCACTTATACTCCCTTTTCTTCCTTGATCTAACTGAATCCAATGGCTTTAAAAATACCACTGATAGCCAGGTGCAGTGGTACACACCTGTAATCCCAGCAACTCAGGAGGCTGAGGCAAAGGATCACAAGTTTGAAGCCAGCCTAGGCAATGTAGCAAGACTGTGTGTGGAAAAAATAAAAAAAATAAAAAAGAATGAGGATGTGGTAAAACGGTAGTGGTAAAATGCCCCTAGGTTCAATCCTCAGTTACACACACACACACACACACATCTCATTTTATGGCACTTTGTTTTATTGTGCTTCACAAGTACTGTTTTTTTTTTTTTTTTAACAAATTGAATTTCTGTGGCATCTCTGCATCTATCAGGTATGTTGGTACCATTTTACCAACATTTTGTTTTCACTTTGTATATCTCTGTGTCATGTTTTGGTAATTCTTGGAATATTTCAAACTTTATTATTATTATTTTATCTATGATGATTATTGAACCTTTCTTTTTATTTTTCTTTTCTTTCTTTCTTTTTTTTTTCTTTTTTCTTTTGGTGCTGGGGATTGAACCCAGGACCTTGTTCCTGCAAGGCAAGCACTCTACCAACTGAGCTATATCCCCATCTCTGATTATTTATTTATTTATTTATTGGGTACCAGGGATTGAGCTCAGGAGCACTCAACCACTAAGCCACATCCCCAGTTTTTTTTTTGTATTTTATGTAAAGACAGGGTCTCACTGAGTTGCTTGGTGCCTCGCTGTTGCTGAGGCTGGTTTTGAACTCATGAACCTCCTATCTCAGCCTCCTGAGCTGCTGGGATTATAGGCATGTGCCACTGTGCCTGGCTATTATTTTTTATTATTTTGGTACCAGGGATTGAACTCAGGGGCACTCAATCACTGAGACACACCCCAGACCTATTTTGTTTTATTTAGAGACAGGGTCTCGTGGGCTAGGATTGTGGCTCAGGCTAGGATTGAGCACTCACCTAGAGACAGGGTCTCATTGAGTTGCTAAGTGCCTCGCTTTTGCCGAAGCTGGCTTTGAACTGTGATCCTCCTGCCTCAGCCTCCCTAGCTGCTGGGATTATAGGCACGTGCTATCACGCCCCGGCTGATTATTCATCTTTGAAGTTAGTAATATAATAGTGGAAATTGAACTCAGGGTCTTGGACACTGAGTTACAGCCCAGTCTTTCTATTTTTGCTTTTTAAATTTTGAGATAGGATCTTGGTAAACTGGCCTGGCTGAACTCCATCTTGCAGTTCTCATGCTTCAGCCTCTTGAGATGCTGGGATTAAAGGTATATGTCTCTGCCCAGCTGATGTTCCTATTTTAATAATAGATTTGGGACTATAAAATATGTGCTCATATAAGATGATGAACTTAAATCAGTAAATGTTGTTTGTGTTCTGACTACACCATCCACTGGCTCTTTCCCCATCTCTCTTCCTCTCTGTGGGCCTCCCTATTTATTGAGACACAGACAGCAACGTTGAAATTAAGCCAATCGATAACCATACCATTGTCTATAATTGTTCAAGTGAAAGGAAGGGTTACACATCTCTCATTTTAAATTATAAGCAATAAATGATGAAACTTAGTGAGGAAACCATGTTCTTACCATAAACTCCCCTACAGGACTCTGTAATCAAAAAGGCCATCACCAGATTTGGTCCCTTGATTTTGTATATCTAGAACTATGAGCCACCATAAACCTTGATTCTTTATTAAATTGCCCAATTCAAGTATTTCGTTATAGTAATGGAAAAACAAATGCATTGCTTTTGCTACACTTAATATGAAAGGGAATGGTTAATCTCATTGTTATAAAACAACTTATCTTTTTAGGTTAAGGCAATATTTGTAATGAGCTTTGGTTTGGTGTAGCTTTAGCAAACTACCACATTGCTCAGCTTTGTGAAATCCTGTAAAGTTTTTTAGGTGCTACATGGAGCAGATGGAGAGTACTTAAATGTACTCATAAATTTCAATTGTTAGTAAAAATACATATGTAATAAAAAGTGTCTCCAGATAGATGTCCTCTAATTTTGGTGTATAGTCTTTAAATTTTTTTCTAAACATAAATCTGTCCTATTATTGGTTTTAAAGGTGTCTTGAATCAAAAAAGAGAATACTTCACATAATATTTTATAAATTCCTTTTTTCCCTAACAATTTATCATGATCATTTTCCCATGTCAATGAATTTACTTTTATAAGTATAAATATTAAAGGGTAATTAGTTTTTCATACTATTTGGATATTTCAAATGTATTTCATATATTTGGATATTTCAGTTATATTCATTTTTAAGAGCATTTATTTATTTTTACTGTTTTTTAATATTTGGGGATTGAACTCAGGGACTCTCTACCACTGAGCTATATCCCAGTCATTTTTTTTTTTCAGAGTAGAAATTAGAAGTTTATTAAAGGACAGCAGAAAAGACTTCTCCCGGAGGAAGAAGGGGAGCCAAGAGGTGGAATCCGTATCCCAGTCATTTTTGTTGTTGTTATTGTTTGTGTGTATTTTTTTAATTAATTTTAAAAAAATGACAGCGGAATGCATTACAATTCTTATTACACATATACAGCACAATTTTTCATATCTCTGGTTATATTTAAAATAAGTTGACACCAATTCCTGTCTTCATACATGTACTTTGTATAACGATGCCCATCACATTCCATCATCCTTGCTAATCCCCTGTCCCCTCCTTTTCCCTCCCACCCCTCTGCCCTATCTAGTCTATTCCTCCCAAGCTACCTCACTATGAATCAGCTTCCTTATATCAGAGAAAACATTCAGCATTTGTTTTTTTTAATCCCAGTCATTAAAAAAAATTTTTTTTGGTTTGTAGTTGTGGATGGACAGAATGCCTTTATTTTATTTGTTTTATTTTTTAATGTGATGCTAAGGATCAAGTCCAATGCTTCACACATGCTAGGCAAGCAAGCCCTCTGCCACTGAGCTATATAGCCCAAGCCCCTACTCTTTTTTATTTGCATTTTATTTTTATTTTTTGGTGCAGGGGATTGAACCCAGTGGTGCTCTTCCGCTGAACTATATCCTCAGCCCTTTTTATTTATTTTTTTATTTTGAGACAGGGTCTTGTTAAATTCCTTAGGGCCTCATTAAGTTGCTGAGGCTGGCTTTGAACTTGTGATCCTCTTGCCTCAGTCTCCCAAACTGCTGGTATTACAGGCATGCGCCGCTGAGCCAGAATCTGAGAAACTTTTGATTGTCTAGTACTTAAAAAGTAATTCTTCTGCTGGATATAGTGGTGCACACTTGTAATCCTAGACATTTTGGAGGCTTAGGCAGAAGGATTGCAAGTTTGAGACCAGCCTTAGTAATTTAACAATAACTTGTCTTTACATAATAAATAAATAAATAAATAAATAAATAAATAAATAAATAAAATGACCTGGAGATGTAACTCAGTGGTAGTGTGCTTTTGGGGTTCCATCTGAAGTAGCACAATTTAAAAAGGTGTCTCAGACTTTATTAAAATTTCCACATAGGTTGCGTAAGAAATGGATGTAATTTATGGGTTCAAAACTTTTTTAAGAGTTTAAATCAGTTTTTTAGAGAGGAATGGAATGAGAGAGTGAATCATGTTGTTATAGGAATGTGTTTTGTTTCAGAAGGTATTTAAATGCTCTGACGTAAAGGCACTCAGTGCGGCAAGCTCAAGGGCAGAGAACTGAAGGCATCTGTTTCTGAATTACTTTGAAGCTGAGGTCATGACCACTTTAACCTCAAGCAGATTTTGTTTTCTTTTTTCCTTCCTTCCTTTCATTCCCCCCACCCCCCAATCTGGGCATTGAACCAAAGTGCATTTTACCACTGAGCTACATCCTCAGCCTTTTTTACTTTGTAAAATTTTGAGCCCAGGTTCTCACTAAGTTGCTAAGGCTGGCCTTGAACTTGTGATCTTCTTCTATAGCCTCTCCAGTTTCCAGGATTGCAGGCCCGTGCCACTACACCCCACCCATTTTTTCTTTTCTTACATAGAGAGATAAAATGCATCATTTTGCCTCTAAATATCCTGTTTTATTAAGTTTTATAGAAAGGCAATGAAAACAGGGGCTGGGGTTGTGGCTCAGAGGTAGAGCGCTCGCCCAGCACGGCGAGGCCCTGGGATTGATCCTCAGTACTACATTAAAATAAATAAATTAGTTAAAGATATTGTATCCAACTACAACTAAAAAACAAATATAAAAAATATAAAATATAAAAAAGAAGAAGAAGAAAGACAATGTGATCATAATTGTCACTGAACTTCAAATTCAGGACAGTGGTTACCAGTGCTGGATAGAGAGGAGTATATTTTTTTGGAATAAGAAAATTAAAGTTCCTATCAGTGAGACACATTATAAAAGCAACACAAACCATTAAAAGAAAATTTGCAAGGTCACCTAAAGAAAAAGTATATAGTATTACTTCTTCTTATTTAATTTAAGCTAATTACATAACTAAACAAAGTATGTGAGTTGGGGGTGGGCCTAAGGGAAGTTTAGGAAGGTGGAGTTCTCAAAGTAAACTGAGCCTTCCTTCCACAAGTATTTATGGAAACTTACTTTACTATCTGAAGTGAGAAAAATCAATGCTAAAGCATTTATTCTACTATTGAAGGGTAGATCTAAGATTTAAATCCACTACAGGGTTTTGCTTCACTGAAAATGTGGCATAGCTCCATTCAGTCCATCTTCTTAGCACAAATATTTATGAAACACTGCTTATGCTCAAGGCATTTTGCCAGAGACTCTGTGGGACATATGATGAAATCAGACATTTGTGCAGTGGTAGAAAGAGATGTACTCTGGTGGAAATACACGCCCTTAAGTCCTGAGCAAGAGATAGTGAACAATTATGGCACCCGGCAATGACTTGCACCGCTGGGATGAGGAGGCAGGCTGCAGGAGTAGGCGTTACCGGTGGGATTGAGTTACACTCACCTGTTCCTTTGTAATCCTACCCCTTGCCTCATTTGAATGGCTTCTCCCCAATAAAAGTGGGTTCGAGGCTTGCTCTTTCTTTTTTTTTTTTTTGCCTGCTTTGCCTCCTTTGTGAGAGCTGGGTCAGAGGAGCCATCACAGAACCCAAAGAAAAAGGTATTTCGCTGTCTCTATGTGATTATTTTGTGCCAGTCCAGTTCACCTGGAGTGACTCTGATTGATTTAGTTGTGTGTGACGATACTTTGGCATCATACGGTAACTGGTTTGAGTTCAAGCTTCTTGGATACATAGCTTTTTTCTGGGGGGGGGGGG
>NW_025999990.1:38454636-38462028 GCF_001458135.2 Marmota marmota marmota | reverse complement strand
GGGATTGAACCCAGAGGTGCTTAAACACTGAGCCACATCTCCTCGGCCTTTTTTACTTTTTTTTTTTTTTTCCCTCAAAGCGCTATTTGTATTTTATTTAGAGATAGGCTGGCTTTGAACTGGTGATCCTCCTGAAAACCTTGTGACTGATTTGGGTCATGAGTTTTGATTTGATATGGATTGGTTGAAATGTGGGAGACAGATGACTAAGGCAGAGAAGTCTCCATGACTTCTCTAGATCATGTGAGTAGAGGTTTACAGCAAGAGAGCAAATAAGGTTGTGCTAAGGTTTAGATCTACAGCATCCTCCCTAAAGCTCAGGTGTTGGAAGAATGGTTCTCAATTCTACAAGGTTTAGCAGTCGGATCTTTAGGAAATGATTAGGTCATGAGGACTTTGGTCTCATAGGTGGATTAATACATTTGATGATAATCCATTGGACTTTTGGAAGATGGGACATGGAAGAAGTAGATCACTGGGGGTGTACTCTGGTGGGCTTCATCTTCTTTCCCAGACCCTCCCACCATTATTTCTCTTTCCACATTAAAATAAATAAATTAATTAAAGATATTGTATCCAACTATAACTAAAAAATAAATATAAAAAATATAAAATATAAAAAGAAGAAGAAGGCACTCAGTTAGTGCGCCAAGTTCAAGGGCAGAACTGTGAAGAGCTGGGCAGCTTCATTTGCTATGTTCTTCCACCATGATGTTGCTTCCTTGAAGGCCGCTAACCATGTCCTGAATCCTCTGAAACTCTTGAGTCAAAACAAAATTTTCCTCTTCCAAGTTGTTCTTGTTCAGATAGTTTGGTCACTGTGATGAAAAGCTAACACAAGCTATAAATGTCATGTTGCCTATTATCTTAGTGGTTTGGGCTGCTGGAACAAAAATACTATAAACTCAGTAGCTTATAAACAAATTTATTTTTATAGAGGTGCTGTGGCTGCATGCCTGTAATCCCAGCAGCTCAGGTAGCTAAGGCAGGAGGATTGCAAGTTCAAAGCCAGCCGCAAGGTCCTGAGCAACTAAATGAGAACTTGTCTCAAAAAGGGCTGAGGATGTGACTCAGTGGTGAAGCACCCCTGGGTTCAATCTCTGGTACTTAAAAAAAAAATTCTTAGAGTTCTGGAGGTGGGAAGTTCAAGATAAAGGGAATTTGGTGTTGGGTGTGTGTGTGTGGGGGGGTTTCCTAGAATGATGGTCCTTTCATTGCAACTTAATCTCACATGGTGGAAGTGATAAAGGATCTCTAACAGGTCTCTTAAAAAAAACACACTATTTCTTTATTTGCTTAATTTAATTTTAACTGATAAGTAATAATTGTACAATTGTGGATGACAAGGTGATAATCTGAGTTATGTACACATTGTGGGATGATTGCTAATTAATTCATACTTAACAATTTTTGTGGTGGGTGTGTAGGTTCTCTCTCTCTCTCTCTCTTTTTTTATAGTTGTAGATGGACAGCATGCCTTTATTTGTTTCATTTTTTAATGTTGTGCTAAGGTTCGAACCCAGTGCCTTACACATGCTAGACAAGTGCTCTGCCATTGAGCTGCAGCCTCAGCCCCTAGGTTCCCTCTTAAAAGGAACTCAAGATTTAATTGCCTCCCAAAGGCCCCCAGCTCCTAATACCATAAGATTTCAACATACGAACTTTGGGGGAACACATTTCCCAGCATAGCACCTGTCTACTTGCAAAATCTCCTTCAGGATAGCGTTATATCTTGCAAACATATACTATTACGACAAAGGTCTGAAACCAAGGCATCTTCTCTGACTACCTTAAGAAGGGGCACTTTTTTCCATAATTGAATCTTAGTATTGGTTCCTTCAAGGAACACTATTTCATTGACAGAACTTAAGATCTTAGAATTTGTGTGAGAATCAAAAGTCACTGACCTGTTTCTTAGGAGACAGGCATACAATTTAAATAAGTTTAGAGGTGACAGAGGCATATATAAAGCAGCAGAGAGGAAGAAACAAAATTTTCATTTTAGATTTTAAGTAGTTCTAGATTTTAGGTAGTTCTACTCGAAAGCGATATGAAAATAAGCACGTTTTACGGACGATAACATTATACACTGTTCTTATTTTCATAATGTCAACCTCAATGTTAATTTTAGCGACGCTTTTGCGTGAAGCCGCAGAGAAACCCTGAAGAAGTGCGACTGAGTTCTTGATGAATTACACTTCCAAAACTAGTCCTCTACATTTTTCCCTTAAAAAGCGTGGGGGAAAATCTAGTTTAGGCTTCTTGTTCGCACGGACACCTAGGAGAGGACCGCGGAGGCCGCAGTTTGCCCCTCACACGTGACAAGCTTTAGGTAAAAACCTGCCCCTCCATCCTCCCGATTCTGGGGAAGATTCTAACGCCCTTTCGAGCCGTCCCTCATGACGTCACGAGCGCGATTCCGCTCCGTGGCCAATCAGGCAGCCGGATTCCGGGGAAACCCGGGGTGGCGGCGGCGGCCTGGGCGCCTGCGCGAGGTCTCCGCGTGGCTATATAAACATGGCTGGCGTGTCCGCGCAGCCGGCCCGTCCGGAGCGCGCGTAGGGGGCTCCGGTGGTGCTCTGGGTCTGTAGTTTTGAAGTTTCTGGCGGGGGAACTACCGCGCAGTTAGGCTCGGAAGTGAGAGCCCGAGTGACGCCCNCCTCTGCTCACCTCAGCTCCCGGAACCGCAGCGCTGCAGCTGCCGCTGATCCCTTGGGGGGATGCCCGCGGGCCTCAGCGAATCGTCCGGTGCCGCTCCTCCGGTTGTTGGGGGCGCCTCGGGGACCGTGACTATGGCCCCTGCCGGGGCTCTGCCGGTCCGGGTGGAGAGCACCCCGGTGGCCCTGGGCGCCGTGACTAAGGCTCCTGTCAGTGTCTGCGTGGAGTCCACGGCGTCCCAGCCTCTGCGGTCCCCCGTGGGGACCCTAGTGACCAAAGTGGCTCCTGTCAGTACTGTTCCTAAACTCAGTGGCCCTAGGCTGCCTGCTCCCCAGATCGTCACAGTGAAAGCCCCCAGCGCCACTACGATCCAGTTGCCTGCTAATTTGCAGCTTCCTCCAGGTAGGTTGATCACTCCTTCCAGCCTTACCCTTGGGTCCTGCTTGCAGTGTTTCGGGAATCGTCGCAGCGCCGAATTGCTCCTTCCTGCTGGTAGCTCTCAAAAACTCTGAACCAAGAAAACCTTTCATAATCTTGACTTTGCAGTGAGTGTCCAGGAAGCAGCCTTTTGGGCAGTGATTTGGCTTTACAATCAAATATAACCTCTTTGTGTCATTACAGCATTTTATATTTAAGGAGAGAATCTTTTCACCTAAGTGACTCTGTCAAAGCTGTCAGGAGGGCTCTTGAGGCACTGGTGCCTAGGTAGAGGAGATTAGGGATGGCTAAAGTTAATTTTCACGCGAAGAAAGGATCAGTTTATATTTTCACACGTTTAGATTATGTTGCAAAAAGAAGTCTTTTTAAAAAGTTCTCGTGGGTATGACTGAAATAGAATTTTAAATGTAAGCAAGTCAGAATAAGTTTATAGTTTTCTGGTATCAGAAAACAAATGCTGATTCCCGCACAGCCTTCAGATATGTAATGATTTTAACTTTCGGTCAGAAGAATTCCTCTCCTGGGGAACAAGCTCCAGAGTTGACAAATAGATCAGAGATACGCGATTATTATACTTGAAGGGATGTGCGAATCCTGATAATGAGGATTTGCTTTTTATCCTAGGGCTTATTACTTTGTCAGGCTGTTTTTCAAGATTTACTCAAAGGTTTTGCTTTATGATAATTCATGTTGTAAATGTGCTGAGTGAAATTTGAGTGTTCTACCTTCTGTCTCTCCTCAATCTAAAGTTTCTTGGAATTTGTCTTCTATTAATTTTGCTTAGCAAAAATTGGATCTCTGGGGTTGTGGTTGTGGCTCAGTGGTAGTGTGCTTGCCTAGCATGCTTGAGGCACTGAGTTCGATTCTCAGCATCACATACAAATAAATTTTTTAAAAAAAGGTCCATCAACAACTAAAAAATATTTTTTAAAAAATTGGATCTCTGATCTGGTAGCTCTAAAAAAATCCCTGGAGCCCAGAGAAACTTTCATAATCTTGACTTAGATGGTAAAGAAGTGGAAGCATTGATTCAAAAGATTACTTTAGCATCCTGTGGCAAAAGGACAGTGGCTTCTTTTTTTTTTTTTTTTCCTTTTGTAGCTACTGCTCTATTTGGTCAAAAACATCATGGGCAGATTGTGTTCTTCACATTTTAATGAAATGCTTTTTTTCCTTTTGTATAGTACACGAGGTCCCTACATTTGTTAAGGCTGTGTGCAGCACTGGCTACATTATTTGCTAGTTCTAAATTGTCATCCATCATGTAATCTTAAAGTAGTTATGAGTATGTTTGAATGAAATTATTCCCTAGTTTGTTAAAATATAAATTCCTGCCTAGTCACTGAAGTTTGTTTAGAAATGGTCAGAAAAAAATGTTAAATAGAAAAACTGTCAAGAATGAAAACTTGCTGACGAGTTAGAACAAATCACTTATTGAGGTCCCACTGTGCTAGGCAATTTAAATACATTATTATTATTATTATTATTATTATTATTATTATTATTATTATTTATTCATTGGCTGTACTAAGTAAGTAGTAAATTTGGAAAGAGGTCTCTAAGGGTAAATAATTTGCCCAAAGCCAGGCAATTTATAGGAGTCAAAGGATTTGAATTCAGATCTGTTTAACTGTACTCTTTCCACATCACTATACTTAACCACATTTTCTTACAACATGCCTCATTGAGTATCAGTGCTGAAGGTGAGATAGAATTTTAGAGGCTAATCTTCTGTTTTATACATCAAAAAACCCAAACTGAAACTTGCTTGAGTTGAGTAGCTGCAAACTAAGTCCACAGTTTAAATATGTTTATATCATAATACTAAAATATTTTATACTATTGACCATAGAGAAACCCCCGAGAAGAGAGGAGACAGTTTGTTCTTAGGAATTATGAGCTTACAGAGGAGGTTGGGAGGTACTTTACAGAGCTGCTTTCGAGAATTTCAACTGATATGTAGCATAAGAACCAGTAGTTGAAAAATTTAATGGAAATATTGATTAAAGTAACTTAGGTTATGAATCCTGCACCATTTCTCTTCTGTACTGAGGATTAGTGGTTTATTTCTCAATATATGTCAGTTCTTAATTTTCTAAGGTAATGAATAAGCATTTCATTTCTTGTTCATTTCCTCTGAGCAGAACTGGTTTTAAAAAATACACATATGCACCACAGATTTTTCCAGGGAGCAGGGGCTGGAAATAATGTGTGTGTGTGTGTGTGTGTGTGTGTGTGTGTGTGTGTGAAGTGGGGCATTGTCAGGAAATGAAAGAGTTTTGATAATATTTTCAGTCTTTTTTTGTGAGCATGTGGAATTTTAGACCCAACTGTGGCCCTTCTCTTTTTGGTATTCTGTATCTCTTCTGCAAATTGTGTGAAAGAGATAAATAAAGACTTAATTGCTTCTTTTATATCATAAACTGTGATAAATTCAACATGACTGTCATACTGGTGAAGCATTTGAGGTTGTTTTCATGCTGAGGCGGGGCATAGAGTTTGCATCTTCTTTCTCAGATTCTTGAAAAAGCTGGATAAGCTGTTTCCACGTTAGCTTTTTTGTTTGTTTCCACTTTAGCTTTATCAAAGGGATATAGCCTATAGGATCATCAACTGCATAGTTAGCCTGCTGCTGCTGGACTTGGTTGAAATCAGGGTGCCATCCCCTGTGTGGATTCCAAAGGCTGTACAATCAGTTTATAGCCACAGTGTCAATGGCATTATTTTTTCTATGGATTGTCATCCTCTCCGTAGAAACTGCTGGAAATTCTTTAGGTTGTCCCACTCAGATTCTGTACTTTCAAGACCATATATTATTTATTATTATTGTTACTAATTCTTTTAATTAATTTTTGGTACTGGAGATTGAATCCAGAGTTGCTTAATCTCTGAGCTCCATCCCCAACCTTTTTTTTTTTGAGACAGGATCTCACTAAGTTGCTCAGAGCCTCTGTAAGTTGCCTAGAAGCTGGTCTCAAACTTGCGATTCTCCTGCCTCAGCCCCAACATAGGATTATAGGAGTGCACCGCTGTGCCTGGCTAGTTTATTTTATTAAAATACCTAGTTTATTATTATTACTTCCTTTTTTGATTATGAATTCCTTAGAATTTATAACACCTTATCACTTTATTATTTCTAGGGTCTAGTAAAGTTACTTGGCTTAGAGAAGGCAGCTAAATATTTGAAGGTAGATCTACATGGAGAGAGTAGGGAGCAATAGGGCTAGAGCCCCTAGGATGCTGAGGGGCATCACAATTATGAGTGTGTTGGGTTTTGATTTCTTAGCTTATTCTGATTAAAAGCATTGTCTGTTCATGTTTTTAAAAATTACTGAAATGTAATCCCCTTGTCACTAGAGTATTAACAATTTTACTGTGCCTTTTTCATTGTTAGTATTTGTAAATATTTCTTATTTTTTCCAACTGCATAGGAGTAGTTCTTTGTATTATTATTTTGACCACTACCCTATTCCTAGGCATTGATATTGTGTGTGTACTTTCTGTGATTACAGTGATGCTGTAATAAATACCTTTGTATGTTTTTGTGTAATTTTGTACATATATAATTATAGGATAAATTACAACAGGTATTGCCAATTTTACGCCCAAAATGTTTAAACACATAATCAATAATGTTAATGTTTAATTTTAAAAAAGCTACCCAGAGAATCTAAGAAGTCATATTCAGATTTAATCATAAGAGTAGTAGTTGAGCCTTTTAACTGAGTGAGGGAATGAAGACTTTGTAGAGAAACAGGGGCTGGACAGTGAGAGTATGATATGGATTTGTTACTTATATGAATAACTAACTATGCCTAAGAGGGCTCTTAGCTTGAAGTCAAGTAGGCATATAATATTTAGTAGCCCAGAGATTCAGTGTAGGATCACAGAGTAAAGACTAGGTGGTGTATTAATGAAGTTTGTGGATAACAAGGAGTTTGAGGGAGTAGCCTCTTGGGAAAAGTAGTGGAGTGTACAATAAAGGACAGAACATTGCCCTTGGAGTGAACAGACTGGGGTTTGAATTCTAGCTCTACCACTTAATAGCTTTGTGGTCTTTGGCAAGTTTATTAACCTCATTCTTCATGTCAGATTCTTACTTCTAAAATGAGACTTCTTCCTAGAGTACCAGAAGGAGTAAGTAAAATAGTACATAGCAGGGCTTGCATGTCACAGAACTATGGAGAACACTGGTATATTAGGAATGTTCTGAATATTTCAAGAACCTGCATAGCTGTTGGGGATTGCTTTTCTTTTCTTTTCCTTTTCTTTTCTTTCCTTCCTTCCTCCCCCCCC
>NW_025999990.1:38378571-38454611 GCF_001458135.2 Marmota marmota marmota | reverse complement strand
GATCTGTCAATACTGCATGTGCTCGTCTTGTTGTTGTTTTTCCTCTTCTTTCTTTCTTCTTCTCCCCCTCCCCCCCCCCCCGCCCCTTCTTGAATCCAGGACCTTGTGTATGCAAGGCAAGCAGTCTACCAACTGAGCTGTGTCCCAAGCCCCCTGCATAGCATTTGGTTCTCAGTACTCTGAGGTTGCTGTTTATCAGCATCCGCCAAATTCTCAACAGTGTAAAAAAACCTATCTTTAAATAATCTCAGTGTGTACCCACCCCCATTTTGGCTGGGGGGACATTAGAAAATTATTTTTGTTGTATGAAATTTGGAAAAGAGAAAAATTATTGTCCTTCAAAATACTTTGAGTCTATTTTTAATCTCTGTTTTTTAAATGTCAGCTTTATTGAGGTATAGTTTTTGTTACTAAAAAATAAAGGAACCCATTTATAGTGGGTGTTGAAAAATTTGATAAAGTTGCAGCCATCATTGTAAGCAAGATATAGTACATTTCATTCTCAAAAACTTTTAGTCTCTTTGGGAAAAAGAATGTATGCATTCCTTTTCTGATTTTACATAACTGGAATTCTATGATGCCATCCTTATATCCTCATTTTCACTTACCATTGCATAGTGACAATTTTGTTACAAACTCAAAAGTTTAATTTTGAATCTGTTATTATTTCCTGATTGTCTGCTTAGGTTGCTTTTTTGTTATTATTGTTAAAAAAAATAAATGTAATCCAGACAATTTTGTATTTAGGTTGTGATGTGTGTCTTTGTTGGGACAGATAAGAAAAATTGGAAATTCTGGGGCTAGGGTTGTGGCTCAGCGGTAGCACCTAGCATGTTTGAAGCCCTGGGTTCAATCCTCAGCACCACATATATATAAATAAGTAAAATAAAGGTATTGTCAGCTATAACTAAAAAATATTTATTAAAAAAAATTGGGGCTGGGGATGTGGCACAAACGGTAGCGCGCTCGCCTGGCATGCGTGCGGCCCGGGTTCGATCCTCAGCACCACATACAAACGAAGATGTTGTGTCCACCGAAAACTAAAAAATAAATATTAAAAAAATTCTCTCTCTCTCTCTCTTAAAAAAATAATAAATAAATAAATAAATGGAGATTCTGAGTTAAGGCATTATGAATAAAGCTTTCAGTGAATTTTTTACTTACTAATACATTTCAGCACCAACTAACTGGGTTGGTTTTATGCTAAGTACCATAGATACAATAGTAAATAACGTAGGCCTAATTTTTCTCCTGGAAAACGAATACATTTCCTGAATTTCCATAGATACTCTAGGCTGACTTCTTTTCAACACTCTGATTTCCAATAGCAAATATGGAAATAAAAAAGAAGTAGAAATCACCTGACATCTGATTAGTCTATTTTTTTTTTTCTTTTGTTACTGGGAATTGAACTCGCTTTAATAATGAATCACATCCCCAGCCTTTTATATTTTATATTTTGAAATAGGGTCTCACTAAGTTGTCTAGGGTCTCGCTAAATTTCTGAGGCTGTTTTTTCATTTGCAGTCTTCCTGTCCAAAACTTCTGAGGTTTAGGATTACATACAGGTAGAGGCCATCGTGCCCAGCTTTTTATTAGTCTACTTATAGAAATGAAATTTAATGGAGATAAATAAAAGCTCTGCTTTGGCAAATCAGCTGTGTAAATGAAGGATAGGGAGATGTACTATAATAAATAGCAACCTAAGTTAAAACTTATTGATTTGATTTTTTTTCTTTCATTTACTTAATTTAGAAAATGAGGGGAAAAGGGAAATTAAAGTGACTTTAAGTTCAGTGAAGGAAACTATGACATGTGAAAAATTAAAGGAATTGGGTCCATGGTCCCTGAGGAAGAAAACAACTTAGAATATGTTAGCAGCATCTAATTCTTTGTCTGGAAATGAAAGAAGTCTACTTTTGTGTGGATCTCAGAAGAGACCCTCACATCTATGTATATTAATGAGCAACACATGTGTTTATATTAAAGAAAGGCTTTGTGTCCCTGACCTGTATGTTGTTTTTTTAAGAAATCTATTCACAATATTTCTTCTTGAATCAGTTTCAGTAGTTTGTATGTTTCTAAGAATTTGTCTATTTCATTGAAATTCTCTAATTTATTGGTTTACAAATGTTCATAGTCTCCCCCATATTATGCTCCTCATTTCTACCAATTTAGCAGTAATGCCCTGTCTTTTATTCCTGATTTGAGTGGTTTCTGAGTCTTCTTTTTTTCTTAGTCATTTTAAGTTTGTCATTTTTGTCGATCTTTTCAAACAGCCAACTTTTGGTTTATTGAATTTTTCTCAGTTGTTTTTCTGTTCTTTATTTTATTCACCTCTGCTCTTTTTTTAAAAATATTTTTAAAATTGTTGATGGATCTTTATTTTATTTATTAGTATGTGGTGCCGAGAATTGAATCCAGTGCCTCTTGCATGCCTGGCAAGCGCACTACCATTTTAAAACATTTATTTTGTTTTTAATTGTAGACAATACCCTTATTTACTTATTTTATGTGGTGCTGGGGATTGAACCCAGGGCCTTGCACGTGCCAGGCAAGCGCTCTACCGCTGAGCCACAACCCCAGCCCCTCTGCTCTATCTTTATCACTTTTTTCTTCAGCTTGCTTTAGTTTTTATTTTGCTCTCCTTTTTCCAGTGTCTAAAGACAAAAGGTTGTTACTTGAGTTTATTCTTTTTAAGATAGGCATTTGTAACTATAAATGTTCCTCTAAACACCGCATTAACTAATCCCGTAAGTTTTGGAATGTTATGACTTCATTTTCATTCATCTAAAGTATTTTCCTTTTTTTTGTGTGTGTGTATGTGATTTCTTCATTGGCCCCTTGGTTACATAAGTGTGTACTGTCTATTATTATCTACATATTTGGGAGTTTCTTTGCTTATTTTCCTGTTACTGATTTATAATTTCATTTCATTATTGTTAGAGACAATACATTTTATGATTTCAATTCTTTTAAGTTTATTGAGGCTTGTTTTTTGTCTTAATGTGAGTGGTGTATCTTGCAGAATATTCTGTACACACTTAAAAAATCCTATCTTTGGGTGATGTATAATATACATTTGTGTTAGGTTTAGTTTGTTTACAGTGCTTTTTAAGTCTTTGATGTCCTTGTTAATCTGTTGCCAACTTTTGTTATTTGTGTGTGTGTTGTTTTGGGCAGTGTTGTGGGTTGAGCTCAGTCAGGGCCTGTGCAAGCTAGGCATGCACTCTGCTGCTGAGCTGTATCCTCAGCCCTCATCTTCTATCATCCTTCTGTCATCTACAAGAAATTTATTTTACCTTAGTTTTTGTTTCATATGTTAGGTTATGTAGTTGGGTGCATATAAATTTAAAATGTTACAGGTTCTTGATTTATTGGGCCCTTCATCATTATAAACTTTTTCTTTTTTAAGTCTCCAATGATTTTTTTTTGTTTTTTTTAAAGTCTATTTTGTTTGATATTAGTATGGCCACTCTAGCTTTCTTATGTTTGCTACTGTATGTATATATTTTTTTCTTCAATTTTTCTACATCTTTGAATTCAGTGTGTGTCTCCTGTAGATAGTATATATTTGAATTTTTAAAATCCCAGCCCTATACTTTTTGTCTTTTGATTGGATTCTTTCATCCATTTATATATTGATGTTATTGGTATAGTTGGACCTAGGTCTGCCATTTAGTTTTATTTTATGTTTCTTTTTTATTTCTCTGATCCTTTTGTGTGTGTTGCTGGAGATGGAACCCAGGGCCTCATACGTGCTGGGCATTGTTCTACCACTGGCTATATTCCCAGCCCTTTTTAAAAATTTCATTTTGGAACAGGGTCTTACTAAGTTGCCCTGGCTGGCCTTCACTTGCCATCCTCCTGCCTTAGCCTCCCAGATAACTGGGTTTACAGCATGCGCCGGCACACTTGTCTTCCTTTCTTTCTTTCTTGCCTTATTTTGCATAAATGGATATTTTCTAGTGTATCTTTTCCTTTGTAATTTTTTTTCCTGGCAGTTATGTGGATTGAGCCCAGGGCCTCATTATGTGCTATGCAAACACTCTACCACTGAGCTACATCTCCAGTCCTCCTCTGTAATTTTTTTCAAGATATTTTTCTGAATTTTATCTTGTCATTATAAAGCTTAT
This sequence comes from Marmota marmota marmota, assembly GCF_001458135.2. NCBI lineage: Eukaryota > Metazoa > Chordata > Mammalia > Rodentia > Sciuridae > Marmota > Marmota marmota. Next base: position 38,450,475 of record NW_025999990.1, on the reverse strand, counting down.
AGTATCTTGGAATATATTTCACATTTATTATATTATTATTTTCCTCTTACCTCTGTGTGTGTGTGTGTGTGTGCACATGCACTATTATAGCTCTACCTATTACATTCAGATATATTACAAACCCAACAATATCTTGTTATATTTATCTCATGTAATTTTATGTCTTTAAAATATGCTGAGAGAAGAGAGCAAGGATCTATTTTAACATTTGCTATGTTACCGTCTTATCTTTTCTGGTTTTCTTCATTTGTTCCTGTGAAAACAAGCTACCATCTGAAGTCATGTCCTTTGCACAGTATGGTTTTGATATACTGTACTCCTAGTTCAGGTGATCCTCCTGCCTTAGCCTCCACACAGATGAGACTACAGGCAACACCTGTGCTCCTGGCTTCTAGTGATAGCCTTTATTTGAGATATCATCATACATTCCTTCTCCAAGTATGGTTTTAGTCCTTTGAACATATTTATAATGATTACTGTGAAATCTTTGTACATTAAATCTGACATCTAGTCCCTCCCACAGGTGGTTTCTGAAACTACCCTGAAAGGGTTAGGGTTAGGGTCATGGGTGCCCAAGTATTTCTCATTATGCTATCCCTGAAGTAGAGCCTTCTTTTATGGGTCAAAGAAGGGAGCCGGGAGCCACACACTTCTTGTGTGGCTTAAACTTTATCTTCTTCACTGTGTAGTTGGGGATGGGAAATGTTGGGGTCTGCTCTTCCCAGGAAGATCCCATGGCCTTTGACTGGGAGCTTAGGCAAGAGGGAGGCTTGTGTTCTTGACTAAACTGACACAGTGTGGAGTTTCTGTGCTAAGAATGGGAATGGGTTTGGATCATAATTAAGATGCCACAGATTCTTAATATTCTTGCTGAATTTTTGATAGATCTTCTTTAATAATTGTGTAGTCACTTTCTGTATGCTTTAGGGAAATTTCCAAAGTTTATAAATGGTTGTTTTTAAATAGTTTTCAACAGTTATACTTGTTTCTCTTTTGTGTGTGTGTGTGTGTGTGTGTGTGCGCGCGCGCGTGCTTTGTGGGGGGGTACCGGGGATTGAATTTATGACCACCTAGCCATATCCCCAGCCCTGTTTTGTATTTTATTTAGAGATAGGATCTCATTGGTTGCTTAGTGCCTTGCAGTTGCTAAGGCTGGCTTTGAACTGGTGATCCTCCTGCCTCTGCCTGCGGAGCCGCTGGGCCTCCGGAGCCGCTGGGATTGCAGGCGTGTGCCATCACACTTGGCCCTACACTTGGAAGTAGAACTCCAGCTTTGAATGTTTTGTTTGAGTCTCTATTAACATGGACAAGAATTTGACATATATACATGGAGTATAACTTCCCATTCTTGTGGTTGAACATGATGTGGAATCACACTGGTCCTGTATTCATATATTGTGGGAGGCCATCCTCACACGTGATTTGAGTTACCTCCCTGGCTGGGTAAGAGGCGCTTAGACACAGCGGTGTTAAAGCCATCCCACACCCTTTCCCAGGTCTCAGGGCTTGTCCGTGCAGAGGCGTGCCTGGCCACTGACTTGAAGACCCAATCACCGGCCCTGACCTTGGGATGCTGCCTCCCTTAACCTTCATTGGATGGAATTTTCCCTTGAATTTTTTGTTCCCCAATAAAAGCTAACTCCCTGGCATGCTTTCCCTCTCTCACTAGTCTCTTCTGTAAACCTCACCACCGCATTAGGTGGCTGGAGGCGGGAGCTAGGAGAAGCCATCTTGGAGCTGGGGTTAAAGGTAAATGAGAGTCTGTCTCTTTTAAAACTCACTAGCAATTTCTTACGCATCGAACCTTCTTTTATGAAACTCGCGCTGGTCGCGTGGCAGAATATATGAATATAAGAAAGTTATATCCAATTCATTCTACTGTCTTTCCTATTCCCATCCCTTCTCTGTTTCCTTCATTCCCCTTTGTGTAATCCAATGAACTTCTGTTCCTTCCCCCTTATTGTGTATTAGCATCCACATATCAGAGAGAACATTTGACCTTTGTTTTTCTTTGGGGTGGGGGGGTTTGGCTTATTTCACTTAGCATGATAATCTCCAGATCTAGCAAACACCATAATTTCATTCTTTATGGCTGAGTAATATTATATTGTGTATTTATACTGCATTTTCTTTTATATATACATTATTGTTCAAAACATTACAATGCTCTTGACATATCATATTTCATACATTTGATTCAAGTGGGTTATGAGCTCCCATTTTTACCACATGTACAGATTGCAGATTCCCATTGGTTACACATCCACGTTTTTACATACTGCCATACTAGTGTCTGTTGTATTTTGCTGCCTTTCCTATCCCCTACTATCCCCCTTCCCTCCCCTCCTCTCCCTTTTTCTCTCTCTACCCCATCTACTGTAATTCATTTCTCTCTCTTGTTGTTTTTTTTCTCCCTTTCCCCTCACCTCCTCTTATGTAATTTTGTATACCAGTGCAGGTCTCCTTCCATTTCCATGCAATTCCCCTTCTCTCTCCCTTTCCCTCCCACCTCTCGTCCCTGTTTAATGGTAATCTTCTTCTCATGCTCTTTCTCCCTGCTCTGTTTTGAGTTGCCCTCCTTATATCAAAGAAGACATTCGTTTTTTAGGGATTAGCTAGCTTCACTTAGCATAATCTGCTCTAATGCTATCCATTTCCCTGAAAATGCCATGATTTTGTTATTTTTTAGTGCCGAGTAATATTCCGTTGTGTATAAATGCCACATTTTTTTTATCCATTCATCTATTGAAGGGCATCTGGTTTGGTTCCATAGTCTAGCTATTGTGAATTGTGCTGCTATGAACATTGATGTAGCTGTGTCTCTGTTGTATGCTCTTTTTAGGTCTTTTGGGTATAGTCCGAGAAGGGGAATAGCTGGGTCAAATGGTGGTTCCATTCCCAGCTTTCCAAGGAATCTCCATACTGCTTTCCAAACTGAACCAATTTGCAGTCCCACCAGCAATGTACAAGTGTACCCTTTTCCCCACATCCTCGCCAGCACTTGTTGTTGTTTGACTTCATAATGGCTGCCAATCTTACTGGAGTGAGATGGTATCTTAGGGTGGTTTTGATCTGCATTTCTCTGACTGCTAGAGATGGTGAGCATTTTTTTGTGTATTTGTTGATTAATTGTATATCCTTCTCTGAGAAGTGTCTGTTCAGGTTCTTGGCCCGTTTGTTAAAATTTTTTGTTTTAATTAGTTACACATGAAGTACAATGACCTTAACATATCATACATTTGAATCAGATGGGATATAATTTCTCATTTTTCTGAGTGTACAGGTTGCAGAATCATATTGGTTATGCAGTCATATATATACACACAGTAATAATAATGTCTATTTCATTCTACTATCCTTCCTATCCCCCATCCCCTCCCCTCCCCTCCCCTCCCCTCCCATCACTTCTCTCTACCTAATCTAAGGGAACACTATTCTTTTTTTTTTCTCATATCTTCATACATGTATTTTGTATAGTGATGAAGGTCCCCTTCCACCATCTATACTACATTTTCTTCATCCATTTGAAAGGCCCCTAAGCTGGTTCCATAGCTTAGCTATTATGAATTGAGCTGCAATAAACATTGATGTGGTTGCATCACTATAGTATGCTGATTTTAAGTCATTTGGGTACTACTCAGTATGTACTGAGTAGTGGGATAACTGGGTCAAATGGTGGTTTCATTCAGGTTTTCTGAGGAATCTACATACTGTTTTCCAGAGTGGTTACACCAATTTGCAGCCCTACCGGTAATGTATGCCAATATTTATTGTTACTTGTATTATAGACAAGAATTTCTTTAGGTTAGAAATAATGGATTATAGGATGTACAAATGAAAATCAATTTGGCAGTCATATAAAGTTGATCAAAGTAATTGTACTAAATTATCCTACCACCAAATAAGATTGATAGTGTTCCTGTTGATATGTATCGCTAGCACTTAGTATTGTTGGACTAATGAAATTTTGCCTATCTAAATAGATAAAAAGTGATATCTCACCAGGGTCTTAATTAACTTTCCCTATTGTTGGCATTTGTTTGTGCATTTTGAATAGTTGTCCTTTGAGTATATTTTATTTTGTGTTGTCATCGTCTTTTTTTATGGGTAGCAGGAATTGAACCCAGAGGTGCTTAGCTACTGAGCCATGTCTGTAGCCCTTATTTTGAGACAGGGTCACATTAAGTTGTTTAGGACCTCTGTAAGTTGCTGAGGCTGCTTTGAACACATTCATGATCCTTCTGCCTTAGCCTCCTGAGCTGTTGAGAGTGCGGATCTGCACCTCTGCACCCAGTATTTCATTTTGTGTCTTATCTTTTTTTTTTTGGTGGGACTGGGATTAAAAGCAAGGGAGATCTACTGCTGAGCTACATCCTCAGCTCTTTTTAATTATTACATTTTGAGACAGGGTCTCACTAAATTGAGGAGACTGACCTGGGATTTGGGATCCTTCTGCCTCAGCCACTCAAATTTGTCTGGGATTACAGGTGTGTGTCACTATGTCCATTTGTGTCTTATGTTTTTTTTTTTTTTTCCAATTTTGCTAATTGGAATTTCTTTTAATATAATTAAATGTGTTAAGCTCTACTTATTTAAGAAGTCTTTCCCTATCTCAAATTAAAAGATATTTTTCCACATTGTCTAAGAGTTAAATTGTTTATTTTTACCTTTATATTCCTTAATGTGCTAGGGCTTTAGTGAATGTGTGTGAAATAGGTGTCCAATTTCATCTTTCCCATAAGACAACTAATTGGCCACATATTGAATAGTTACTTCTGTTCTCAAGAGTGTACAGTCTCATGGGAAAATATTATTCAGGTTGAGCCTCTGATATAAAATCTGAACTTTGAGTCTCATATTAGTGTTCAAAAAGTTTTGGATTTTGGAGCATATTGGATTTTTTGATTTTCAGGAAAGAGATGTTTAGCTGGTTAAGTCTATGCAAATATTCCAAAATCTAAAAAAGTTAGAAAATCTGAAGTACTTCTGGTCCTGAGCATTTTGGGTAAGAGATACTCAACCTGTATGACATATCCTTATACACCTATTTTGGGGTTTTCTATTCTGTTTCTTTAGTCAGCTTTGTGGTCTTGTGCTGTTATCATTCCATCTTATTTACTATAGCTTTATAGTTTTGATATCAAAGAAAAGTATTTTGTCTTCTTCAGGAGTATCTTTGTCAAATGTTTAGATTTTAAATGTTTTAAATAACTTGAATGAAAACATTTTATCATTTTTTTGTTGGATAATTAGTGGATATGGAATTTATTATATACCAAGTACTTATTCAGAGCTTTTTATAGTGTTAAAATGGGAAAAGACAATATGTGATGGTTATGTTTTATTTTATTTTTTAACTGAGGTCTTTTTTTTTTTTTAACTATAGGAACAGTTTTGATCAAAAGTAACAGTGGTCAGTTGATGTTGGTATCTCCTCAGCAAGCCATTACAAGAGCTGAGACCACAAGTAACATAGCTGCAAGGCCAGCAGCACCAACAAATGCTCAAACAGTCAAAATCTGTACAATGCCGGTAATACATCTTTTTAAAAAATTTATTTAGTTGTAGATGGACATAATACCTTTATTTTTTATTTATTTATTTTTATGTGATACTGAGGATTGAACCTACTAGTGCCTCACACATACTACGCAAGTGCTGTACCACTGAGCCACAACCCCAGCCCCTCCCCTGTAATATATCTTAAGCTTCCTCATTTCCCACCTGTTATCTTTGCCAGTAAACATAATTTGAGATGATTCTGCTCAACTTTTTAAATTAAACACCTTTCTTTCGATATGCTAATTTAATCAAGATTTTTTGGGTTTTGTCATTTGATAACTGTTAAAATAATGAACATTTAATCTTCGTACTCAAAAGATTTTATAGTCCTCAAAGGATATGTTCAAAGGGCATTTTGCATCTTGAAAGAAAATAACCATCTGCTTCAGTTTTAATTTGTGGTGAAATAGTATATAAATGAATATTTGTAGTATTCATTTTTATTCATACCTTACAGAAATTATTGTTAAAAATATAGAAGTCTGCTACCATATTTCATTAGTTTTGCATTATTAGGAAATGATTTATTTTAAGTACTTGGTAATCTTTCTATATAACTGAAGCCTATCTGGTGTGACAGAATCTTTTTTGGGGGGATGTACTATGGATTGAACCATACTCTGTACTTTACTGCTGAGCTACATCCCCAGCCCTTTTTTATATATTATTTTGAGACACGGTCTCACTAAGTTGATTAGGGCCTGGCTGAGTTACTGAGACTGACCTTGAACTTTCCATCCTCCTGCCTCAGCCCCCTGAGTTTCTGGGATTACAAGCATGTGCTACCATGCCTGGCTGATCAGTAAGGTTACAGTATAGAATGTGTATAAAACCATAAGGTTATAAATCCAATTATAACAAATTTGCTATGGTAAAGTGTTCTAATGTTGGGCTGGGGATGTGGCTCAAGTGGTAGTGCGCTCGCCTGGCATGCGTGCGGCCCGGGTTCGAACCTCAGCACCACATACAAACAAAGATGTTGTGTCCGCCGAAAACTAAAAAATAAATATTAAAATTCTCTCTCTCTCTCTCTCTCTCTCTCTCTCTCTCTTTAAAAAAAAAGTGTTCTAATGTTCTTCATAATTTGATTGATTTTAAATTACTTATACTGATGGCTTTGTGTTATCTTGTTCCTCACCCCCAAGAATTCTAGCTCACAATTAATCAAGAAAGTGGCTGTGACACCTGTTAAAAAGTTGGCTCAGATAGGAGCTACTGTGGCAACCACTGGTTCGAACCCTTCCTCAGTACAAGTAAGTTGTGAATTATGTGTGGTCATGTCATTCTCTCATCTTTATTATTTCACTAGTTCCTGTCATATGTGTAAGTTGTTGATTCTGTGACATCAAAGAGGGCAATTCATTAATAAAGCTGACACTTATCAAACTGGGGACTGTTAGAGGTATAGGAAACAACAAAATGTATTTTTGGATACATTTTTACTAAATGTATTAATACAAATTCACCTAATAGCCTTATGTCATAGTCTCTAGAAGCAGGTGCTTAGAGAATTTGGTGTTTGAGATATTTATTAGGGATCAATACTTGTGAAGGGGAAGGAGAGAGTGAGTATAAACTAGATGTAGACCCGGGGAAACCTGAGTCAACCTGGTGGAGAACTTTGGAGCTAATGCTGCTTATCAGTATTGTTCCACTGTGGGCCAACATGGTTGGCTGGGCCTTACTTCCTGCTCTGGGATTAGTCATTGGATGTGGACTCACTAAACATTGTACTTTTGAACAAGGTGATTCTCTGTATCAGAGGGAAACCTAATGGACCTGTCAGGTGGAAGCTGTCCAGTTACATTCCCCCAGCAGCTAGAACAATACCAGTGTTTCCTTGTGATGATTCATCCTAGTCTACTTGTTACCTCATTTGGATGTATTTCCAAGTGGAGAACTAGACAGGTATACACCTCAGAGACCAATGGTTCTGGGATTCTACTGGGTTACCTCCTTGAGGAAACAAAGAAGATAGGTTAATGGGATGAACTATAGTCCCACTGCTTCAGTGGGTCTTAGGCTGCAGATGATAGTAATAATCTCTCTCTCCCTCTATTTTAGATTATCCTCACTCTTAACTACCAACTATGCTGGTCTTGGTAGTTACCTGGTAGCATGGACAGACTCTCATCCTTGAGGAATCTGTGCGGATTCATCCCAATATTTGTCTTTGTTTCTGTTTGAGTTTGTTTTTTGCTGCTATAACAGAATGCCACGGACTGAATAATTTATAATGAACAAAAGTTTGACACATAGTTTTGGAGTTTGGGAAGTCTAAGCATGATGTCAGCATCTGGGAAGGGCTTAGTCCCGTGGCAGAAGGGATCTGGTGGCAAGAGAGCATGGGTGGAGAGGAGAAAGGAAGGAAAATAAGGGAAGAGGTAAAGGATGGGAGCCAAAATTATACTTTTTTTTTTCTTAAGTTGGAATAAATTTTAATATTCAAATACAAAGTGAATCCCCCCCTGCTTTTACACATAGGTCTAATAGCCAAAATGTATAGAGGAAATGAGCCCCTGCTTTGTTCTTCATAATCCTCATTGTCCCCATTTTGTGGCTGAAGTTGCCATCAGCCTCCCCTTTCTCCAGTATACATTGAAAATCTTGGTTCTTTACACTACAGATGTAATGCACTTTGTCATTTTTATATTATGTGCATGTCCCTCCCCAACAAATCTCTCTATTCTTTTTTTTTAATATTTATTTTTTAGATGTAGATGGACACAATACCTTTATTTTATTTATTTATTTTTATGTGGTGCTGAGGATCGAACCCAGGGCCTCGCATGTGCCAGATGAGCGCTCTACCTCTGAGCCACAACCCCAGCCCCTCCATTTCTTTCTTTCTTTCTTTTTTTTTAAATTTTAGTTGTAGGTGTACACAAAAACCTTTAGTTTATTTTTATGTGGTGCTGAGGATCAAACCCAGAGCCTCATGTGTGCTAGCCAAGCACTTTACTACTGAGCCACAATCCCAGCCCCCAAATCTCCATTGTTTATAAGGGAAAAAAAGTCATTAATGGTCAGGAAACCTTCCCTCCCATTACGGGGCATGAGTTTCTACCCTATAGTGGGGTAGTGAGGAGATCTTCTAGTTCGGAGCAATTTACTGGAAAGGGTAGGGTAGCCAGGGCTGGAATAACCATCTGCACAGTTGTTCTCTGGTATCAGAATGAGGACAAGAAAAAATAGGACAGCATGCAAATTGGGAGTCTCTTCATGAGACCATTAGGTTAGAATCCTTCCTACCAGGTTTAGATCAGTGTGCCAAAGTTAAAAAAAGAAACAAAAGCCTTACTAAGTAATCAGCAGTCCAAACATAATTGAATTTTACATTTCTTTCAAAGACAGGTCAACTATAGCAGTAATAATCTGCTCTTTCCAGGAAAGGAAGTATACGTATAGCTCCTCACCTTCCTACGGACAGCCTTGTGTTCAGCCCTAAGTGTATCTGCTGCTACTGCCATTGCTGCTCTTGCTCCATTTGCAGTGTCTTAGTCTTGAATACAACAGGAAGAACCAGGATCATAAAGAAAGTGGTCCCAGTCTGCAAGGCTTCCCTGGAAAACCTGTACATTTTTTTTGAGACACAAAGAGGGAAAGATCAAAAGTGGCTTTCACTGTGGACCATATCCTCTTAGGGAACATCTCTGTCAGATCCCAGAGTCTCTCTGACAAGGTCTCCTCAGTCTTCTGCCTTACCTTTAGGGAGTAATTCATTAGTGAACTGGGGATCCATCAGTAGTTGCAGCACAAACATCCTTTTATCAGGAGCTTTCTCCCTAGATAGACATTGTTAAAAATGTTCCACTATAGTAAATATAACACACAAAATAATTTGAAATCTTATAGTGTTCTTTTTTTTTTGGGGGGATGTGGGGATTGAACTCAGAGTTACATAACCACTGAGCCATATCCTCAGCCCTTTTTATTTTTTTATTTTGAGATGGGGCCTCTCTAAGTTGCTGAGGTTGGCTTTGAACTCTAGATCCTCCTGCCTCAGCCTTCTGAGGCGCTACAGTTATATGCACCCGTCCTTTAATGTTCAGTTGTATGTTAAATTAAAGATGAAGATATATTGGCTAATTGTCAGATTAGAATGTTAATGTGCAAATAATTTGATTTAAAATTAGAATTTCTAATTCAATATGAACAATCTCACATAGGTACAAAAAATGACCCTTCTTGAAATGTAATTTGGTCTGCTAAATTTGAATATAGTTCATTTTACTAGCTCTATGTGTAACTGATTTTCACACAGATTCTTTTCACAAAAATTCTATTCACATATTTTATTTTTTTCTCTTTTGTACCCAAGACATGCTTAATCAGTGTAATCCAGTCTTGCAAAGAATGGAAATATCCTTGGCTGGTAGAATATTGAGTCTAAGGTAGAATTATGATTGAGTTTAAGAACAGCTGTCCAATACTGTGATGAGAAGACCAGGATTTTATACTTCACTGTGTCCCTTAATACATGAGATTGGCATGGAAGGTACATGTATCCTTTAAGGTACAGGTAGTACCTATATTAGAAAGGATCATTAAGGACAGATTTGTGCTGGAATGTGCTAGTCAGCTTTACATTATTGTAACAAATTACTATGATAAATCAATTTAAAAAGAAGAAAGATTTATTTTGACTCACAGTTTTGGGGGTTTCAGTCCATGACTGATTGTGCAGTATATTATGGCAGGAACATGAGTGGAGGCCCGTTCACCTAATGGCAAGGAAGCAAAAAAGAGGAAGAAGGAGCTGTGCCTCAGTATTCCCTTCAAGGGCACACTCCCAGTGGCTGGAAGTCCTCCCACTAGGTTCTACCTCTCAAAGATTCTACCATCTCCCTATAGCACCATGGGTTAGGGACCAAGTTTTTAACATGTGGGCCCTTTAGGAACTATAGCTTAGAGAAAGGATGAATTATTGACAAGGAAAGTAAAATGCCTTAAGTAAGTCTACTACTCACAAACAGTAGGATACTTTTCCTGAACTCACATTTCATTGGACCTCATTTTGCTTCATAAGGTAGAGGGACAGTAATTCCCGGAGATACCCTTCCCATCAGTCATCAAAAGCCATCACAATCAGTAGCTAGAATTCCAGATTACACTTTTGTATTTTTGTGATACTAGTGACAATTTCTTAAATATAGTATTATAGAGAGTTTGTGCCTGATTATAAGGTAGACTCTGAAGAAATAATCTTATTTACTGTCTATAAACCTAAATGTTAATTAGAAAATTTCTAGAAGAATCTGCACAGTATTTGTCCCTGGAGCGCAGAATTAAGGGTATGAATAAGATCAACATCATTTTGATGTTGCCTGTGAGGATTTCTCTGATGTTTAATAAAATTTTACTAATTTACTTGTAATTTTAATTTTTATCTCTTTTTACCATTACATCATTAGTTCTAGTCCTCATCATTGATCAGCACTTTTAAATTTCTTTCTCATTTTTTACCTTCAAAACATTCTTGTCTGATATATGTGCCGCTCTTTCCCAAATGGAAAATTTTGGTGTCACTCAGATTGAGCTACCTTGACTATCATAGAAAGAAATTTTGTAGAGGATAATAGCAACCTGACCTTTCTGTGTTGTATGCCTGTAGAACACAAGCATTTAGATTAAAATGATGATGCAATATTTAGTTTTATGTGTGAATTGTGAATTCTATTCTTTCCCCTCTGCCCCTCAAACTTTTCTTACAACATGTAACTTTTAGTGTTTGTTTTAAAAATAAAACTGTTGCTTTATTTCAATGTGTTCTTACCCAGCTCATGATTTCTTATAGTAAAATTTTTGTCCTGAAGGTGGTGCTAGAGTCACACTTCATTCTGATATAGTGTAGAAAAAATAAATTCTTTTCAGTGTGAAAATAATATCACATTTTGTAATATTTTTATGTTTAATGTCTATATAAAAACAGCATATCTGAATATAAGATAATCAGTAGATCACTCTGCTTTATACTTAAGAAAAAGAAAATAGCAGGACAGGAAATTCTTTGTTTTCATATAAAGACTTGTTTTTTCATATACTTTGGAAGAAGCATTAATAATATTTTTAAGGGCTTGTATTGTATTATTTTCCAGACAACCCTAGAAGAGTAAGTACCATTATTATCTTTTTTTTTTTTTTCAAATAGTAATCAGGATTAGGAGAATAACTTGCCTATACTTAATATTGCAGTAGGTGGCAATGAAGAGTTGGAAGGTGGATGAGAATGTAACCCAGATCTGGTAGAATTAAGAGCTCTTCTAATATCATTACATTGCCGTAGACTATTAGAGCATCACATAAAAGCAAAGATGTCAAGATTCATTTGTAGACTGATAAGGGTGAAATGAGATGCCCACTTAGGTATCATAGTAATGCATTTCTAATTTAATTTCAGTCTGTGGCTGTGCCAACCAATGTTGTCACAGTTACTCCTGTAAAGCCGGCAAGTACTGTATCTACCTTGAAGACTTCAAGTGTGGGATCATCACCTACCCCTTCAAATGAACCTAATCTGAAAGCAGAGAATTCAGCAGCTGCTCAGACTGATCTTTCTCCGGTGAGCTCTCACTTGCACCTTGCATTAATGCAGTTCCTTACCATTGTTCTTGATTCTTCTTTGCTAGCTAACAATTGTGATTATTTTTCCATATGTAGACAATGCTAGAAAACGTGAAGAAATGTAAGAACTTCCTGGCAATGTTAATAAAACTAGCATGCAGTGGATCACAGTCTCCAGAAATGGGGCAGAATGTGAAGAAGCTGGTAGAACAACTTTTGGTAAGTTAGTACTATAAAATCTTGCAAGGTTTATCTGTTGAAAATTGGAAGTATCTTTCTATTTATTTATCTATCTATATTTTAAAATATTTTCTTAGTTGTAGATAGACACAATACTTCTATTTATTTACTTATTTTTATGTGTTGCTGAGGATTGAACCCAGTGCTTCACACATGCGAGGCAAGCACTCTACCGACTGAGCCACAATCCCAGCCCTCTCTATATATTTTTAAAAATATTTTTTAGTTGTAGATGGACACAATACCTTTATTTTATTTTCATGTGGTACTGAGGATTGAACCTAGTGCCCTCCACATGCAAGGAGAGCACTCTACCAATGAGCTACAACCCCAGCCCTCTCTATATTTTTAATGATGTTATTTTAAAGGTACTTCTTGATAAACCTTGGTTTTGCATCTTCTTCTTATTTTTTTTAAGAAGCTGAGTCCATTGAGGCATTTTATTTGTATTTGTTTTATATCCCTAGAAAAAGTATCCCAGGATTTTCCCTACAGTGTGAAAAAAAAAATTTTTTTAAACAAATTCTTTATTTTTAAAAATTTTTTTGTGGTGATGAAGATCAAACCCAGTGCTTCATATGTACTAGGTAATCACTTTACCACTGAGCTACAGCCCCAGCCCCATGTGTGAAAAAGTTTTTGTCTTGATACTTCATAGTCCATGATGCCAGCTGAGGTTGTCAGTAGAATGAAACTACACTGACAGAATGGGAGCAGATTATTCTGCCATTTTTCTAGGTCTTTGAGCTGTACATCAGATCTGGGGCTGATCACTCCACACTGGTTTAACCTGCCTTTGGGATTCACAACAATTTTCTGAGATCTGTGATCATCAGTGATTTCAGATTCACCAGTGTAAGCATACTTCATCATCACAGTTAGAAACTGGACAGTAACTTTGGAGCATGGCCTAATTAGGACCTGGTGTTCATCTCTCTTTTTGGCATTGTTGATGCTCTTGAGAGCATGGGTCTGTACATTCATGCACACTACCTGGTGGAAAGGAAAGATGGAGAAAGAGAATGGGAGGGGCTGGTTTTACTTCTTAAAAGCTTTGTAATGATGATAAAATTTAGACAAATCCCCAGCCCTTCCTAAAAGTTTTTTGAGATGGGATCTAAGTTGCTTAGGGCCTCACTGTAATGCTGAGACTGGCTTTGAACTTGCAATCCTCCTGCCTCTGCCTCCTGAGCCCCGGGGATTACAGGCTTGGGACAACTCTGCCAGTTGCATTCCTTTTCTTAATACTGCTTTTTTTTTTTGCATATATAAGATGCATATATAACATGATATTTTGATACATATTATTTTGTCTATACCAGCCTTGTTTCCCTTCTCTTAAAAAAAAAAAGGCCTTGGAGAGGTTGACTCTTTGGTTCATTAGGGAAAAAAAAACCTTTTTTTATAATATAGAATGCTTCACTAACTTGCATGTCATCCTTGTGTGGGGGACTATTGCTAATTTCTTTTTTTTTTTTTTTTTTGCTTCAGGTTTTTATTCCCTTTAAAAATGTTTACATTGTTCAAATGAATGACTCTAAATTTTATAAGTCATTTAAGCCATAATGAAATTGGGTTTATCAGATTCTTTCCTAAATGAAACTTCAATTAGCAAATGTTATGAAAATACCTGAAGAGTCTTTTTTTTTTTTTTAATTTTTTATTGTTGGTTGTTCAAAACATTACATAGTTCTTGATATTATTGCTAATTTCTTTATCATTTCAGTTTTAGTATATGTGCTACCAAAGCAACCATGGAAAATGTCACTAGAATTGCAGAGTGCCAGAAAGCCAGCTATCAATAAATGATGAAATTAATTTCTCATACTTCCAAACACCAAGCTGTAGGACTTGTGGAAGTTAATTAACATTTTTAGGCCTTAGTTTCCTTGTAAGATGAGAAGAGTAAATGTGATCATTTCTGAGGTTTCTACAAGTGCCAAGTATCTTTTAGCCACCATATTATACATTTTTGATCTTTTATATCCTCTTTCAGGTAAAATACTCCATATAATATAGGATGGAGTAGAAATTATCATATATTTCATTTGTGCTTAAGACATATACTGGGAATATAATAGGTAAACATTATTTTGGATTTCTTTTTTTAATATCTATTTTTTAGTTTCAGTTGGATACAATACCTTTATTGTATTTATTTTTATGTGGGGCTGAGGATTGAAACCAAGTCCTCGAACGTGCTAGGTGAGTGCTACACTGCTGAGCCACAACCTCAGCCCCCTATTTTGGATTTCTAAACTGTTCATAATTTACAGTTTTCTATGATCAAATAATTAATATTTTTGTGTATTTATTATATAAATGTGGTCACTTTTTCCCAGTATATGTTTTTTTCAAATATTGTCCAGGAAAACAAGCATAGTTTATTCAGATGTCTTCTTTATGACTTTTAAAAATGCTTCCTATCAGGCATTAAAAATAGAGCATATTTAAAGTTAGTTTTTCAGTTGGGAAAGTATTTTAATTTTATATATTTAGAAATTTAAGTCATATGAACAATTTTATACTTTGGATGATTTTGAGTACATTTTGAAAAGTAAACATTGGGTTTTTGCTTTTTCCTTTTCAAAGTATTTTAGTTTTGAAAGTAAATATGACTTGTTCCTCAGAAATGAAATGTCCTAGATGGAGAGTTGTAATGAAAAAGAACATAGATCCCATAAAACATTTTAATGTTTCTAAATGCAAAAGATTTGTGTGAATTTTGTGGACAGATAACAATAGTTAGGAATTAAGCAAATATTCTTTCTAACTTAAGATAAATAGTTCTCAAACATTTGGGCCTCAGGATAGCTGTATATTCTTTTTTGGGGGCATGCAGGTACTAGGGATTGAACTTAGACACTTTTTTGCCAGTAAGCCACATCCCTAACCCTTTTAATTTTTTTGAGACAGGGTCTCCGTGTTTTTTTTTTTTTTTTTTTGTGTGTGTGTGTGTGTGTGTGGGTGTTCTAGGGATTGAACCCAGGACTTTGTGCATGCAAGGCAAGCACGCTCAACTGAGCTATATCCCTAGCCCAAGAGACAGGGTCTCAATAAAATTTTTTATTTTTTTAATATAGTTGTAGATAGCATGCCTTTATTTATTTTTATGTGATGCTGAGAATCAAACCTAGTGCCTCACACATGCTAGGCAAATGCTGTGCCACTGAGCTACAGCCCCAGCCCTCAATAAGGTTTTTACAGCCTTACCAAGTGGCTGAGGCTGGCATTGAACTTGATATCCTCCTTTCTCAGCCTCCCAAGTTGCTGGGATTATAGGTATGTGTCACTGTACCTGGCAGGATGCCTGTATATTTTTAAAAACTGGGGACTCCTCAAGGGATTTTATTTTTTGTGGACCTGAAATTAAAACAGAAAGGTTTTAAAATTATATTTATTTTAAAATAATAATAAACCCTTTATATATATTCACATAAATAACATTTAAATAAAAGCTGTAGTTTTCAAAACAAAATTGAGAAAAATGACATTGCTTTGCATTTTGTAAATATTTTTAATGTCTGACTTAATAGGAAGTTGGATTCTCAGGCCTGCTTCTACATTTACTTTACTTTGTGATGTGTTATTTTGTTGAGTATTAGGAGAGTGACTGGTTTTTGTGTGGTTTTTGTAATAGTATGCATTGGTCATTTGGAAAATGTTGACTAATTGAGTTATGTTATACAGATCTTCCAAATGTTTTCACATACTTTATTTAAGATACCAAATATCATGTTCATTAATTTCCCAAATGATCTTGTCAAGAGTTTTTTTTTTTTTTTTTTTTTTAAAGTTCTGGAAAGCTATCAGGCTAGGAGAAGTCATTATATATTTTTCCAAATTTATGCCATGGGTGGTGGTGTATGCCTGTAATCCCAGTGGCTGGGGAGGCTGAGGCAGGAGGAACATAGTTCAAAGCCAGCCTCTGCAACTTAGTGAGGCCCTAAGCAACTGAACAAGACCCTGTTTTTAAACAAAATATAAAAAAAAGGGCTGGAGATGGGACTGGAGTTGTGGCTTAGTGGTAGAACACTTGCCTAGCATACATGAGGCACTGGGTTTGATCCTCAGCACCACATAAGAATAAAATAAATATATTGTGTCCACCAAAAACTAAAAAACAAATTTTTTTTTTTTTTTAAGGGGCTGGGGATGTGGCTCAAGCAGTAGTGCGCTCGTCTGGCATGCATGCGGCCTGGGTTTGATCCTCAGCACCACATACAAAGAAAGATGTGTGTCTGCCGAAAACTAAAAAAAAAATAAATATTAAAATTCAAAAAAATATTTTTTTTAAAAAAAGGGCTAGGGATTTGGCTCAGTGGGTAAATATCTCTGGGTTCAATCCCCAGTACTGAACGAACAAACAAATTATTATTTTGTCTTGGGAGCTTTAATTTTTATCATTAACAATAAATACTATCAGTTGCTTTCTTCATAGAAATGGAGTTTGTTTTATTTGTTTTTGAGAAAGTATTTTCTAAATATCCAAGTCTGAATAACCACAGTTGTTTTGTAATTCTTTCTAGCAAAAAATGGAAAAAAAGCTGCTAATTTAGCTAGTAATTCAATCATAAACTACTTTTCTGTGAGCATCTTTCTTTGGCCTGCAGTAGAAGTCCTTTATGTGTGGCCTCCACTTTGTTATCTACAATATTAAAAAGATGTCTGTCTACTGAAGAGTTGAGATTTAATAATACTAATTTTTACTACATCAAGAATGTTTTAGCTGGGGGCGGTGGTACATGCCTGTAATCCCAGCGGCTCTGGAGGTTGAGATAGGAGGATTGGGAGTTCAAAGCCAGCCCCAGCAATTTAGCGAGGCGCTAAGCAATTCAGTGAGAACCCTGTCTCTAAATAAATAAAATACAAAATAGGGCTGGGGCTGTGGTTCAGTGGTTGAGTGCCCCTGAGTTCAGTCTCTGGTACCTGCACCCCCCACCACCACCACCAAAAAAAAAAAAAGAATGTTTTAAAGTAAAACTAACATATAATTTTTTTTCATAACTATAAATGCACAGCAGTGTAGAGTATGATGACAACTATTTCACTTTGCTACTGCTTCTTTCCATTAGTTTTACATGTTCTTGTTTTTACAGCTTTAGGGTATATTTCTTTTTTTTTTTTTTTTTAAGAGAGGATTTTTTTTTTTTAATATTTATTTTTTAGTTTTCGGCGGACACAACATCTCCGTTCGTATGTGGTGCTGAGAATCGAACCCGGGCCGCACGCATGCCAAGTCGAGCGTGCTGCCGCTTGAGCCACATCCCCAGCCCTAGGGTATATTTCAACAGTGAAAAATGCAAAAAAGATTAGTATTAATGAAAAATATTTTAAACTTTACAGATCCCTGAAGTGCTTAGAATATAAAATAATAAGTAAGCATTCCTAAGTTCTTTGGGACAGCTATTATGGACTCAGTATTACTCTAAAAATATAATCTTAGCTTAAGATAATTAATAATTATAGAAACAAAACAAAAACTTCAAAGTCCTCCAGATAACTTCTTCTTTCTATCCTAAGAAACTCCTGTGTCTTTACTTCTTAATTGTTCTTGAAAGATGTAATAATGTAGCTCTTCTCTCACTTGTTTTTTTTTACTGGAATGTCCTCCACCCCCACAAGAAGAAAGATCATTCCTTCAATGTATTCTCTTTCAATATACATTTCTATTATTTAGGTTTACTAATTTCTCTGGACTTGTGAAAAGCTTCAAATCTTTGCCTCCTTTCTTTATTTAATTGTGCAGTGCTGAGGATCAATCCTAGGGACTCATGCATGCAACCAAGCACTGAGCTATACCCCCAGAGTTTGCTTCTTTTATCTTTAAATTAAATTAAATTTTTCTTTAAAAGACAGGGTCTTCCTATGCTGTCCAGGCTGACCTCAAACTCTTGCGCTCAAGTGATCCTCCTTCTTTACCCTTATGATTTTAACTGGGACTACAGTTGTGCATCACCATCCCTAGCTTTGCCTCTTCTGAAAATTTGTAGACCTATGTGTTTTCTTTCTCCCATTCTTTAGGATGCAAAAATTGAAGCAGAAGAATTTACAAGGAAATTGTACGTTGAACTGAAGTCTTCACCTCAGCCTCATCTAGTTCCTTTTCTTAAGGTAGAGTCACATTCTTTGAAGAAATTATATGGATTAGATTTCTTTAAAATAATTTGAAGCCTGAATATTCAACATGACAGTAATTCAGTGTGAAGATATAACAGTGTGAGAAGGAACTTTAATACTTTTGTAAACTGTAAGGCTCAGTCATAGTATTGTTTTCATTTGAACATTTTGAGAAAACAGGAGTAATATCTCATTCGTGAATATAATGTTATATTGTTTAACAATTGTACAGGAATACATTCAAATTCTTGTGATTGTGAGAAAATAGGGTTTTCTAATTTGTCCTAATTTCATGTTCTCTTAGAATGATAAACCATAATAGTGCCAAATTTGGTGGGAAAATTATAATTTAAAAAATTAATTTATATTGTTAGGCATAACCTATGATTTATTGAAATATATAGAATCTGGATTGCAGTAGCTTGGATAATAGGAGCTTATTTTTGCAGACTTAAAAATATTCCATTTATATTCTCAGAAGTTAAAAAGGAATTAAATTGAAATCTATAAAGTCATTAAAGAGTCTGGGCTGTAATGAACCAAAAAGCCATGTTTTTTTTGGGTGGGGGTGGGGTTATTGAATCAAGGGATGTTTTACTACTGAGCCACATCCCCAGCCCTTTATAATATTTTATTTAGTGACAGGGTCTCTTGAATTGTTTAGGGCCTCACTAAGTTGCTGAGACTGGCTTTGAATTCCTGATTGTCCTCTGCCTCAGCCTCCTGAGCCACTAGGATTACAGGCTTGTAGTGCCACTGCACCTGGCCTTTTAATATTTTATTTTGAAACCAGATCTTGCTAAGTTGTTTAGGGTCTCACCAAATTGTAAAGGTGACCTTGAGCTTCTGATCCTTCTGCCTTAGCCTCCCAGGTTGCTGAGATGACAGGTGTACACCACCATGCCTAACTCATCCCATAAATTTTGACATAATAGAATGAGGAGTTGCCTTTTGAAATTTTTGGGTTAGTTGTCTAGGGGAGATGTAGGAGGCTTTAAAAACTCCTTTTGTTGCTTCATGAAAGAAGAGTGGAAAGGAAGATGTAAGCATCCCATTTTCATAAGATGTTTTAACACCAGAAAGTATTTCTGAGTAGGTAGCTAAATTGATTAGGATAAGTCATGTGATATGAAGTGTAAATAAAGAGACTGAGAATGTATTAGCCAGAGAAGACTTGATCTGGGGAAATGAAGTCAAAGGATCATTATATATTTTAAGCACATATATATGAAAGAGATTTGTCCTTTACACTTCTAGAATCCATAACTAGGATTGGATAAATTTGCCTAAAAAGATGATGAGCTATTTGTGAAATGATTCATACTCTTTTCTGTATGACCCATTTGTCCACTTGATTGAGAAATTAGAGGCATTTCTTCCTGAATCCCTTTCATTGGAAAGGTCTTCAGCTCTAGGTACTGCATTTCATAATGATGACTCACTCTCTCTGAGTATATGTGTGTTTTGTATTTATTGTTTATACTGTGAAGGAGAAGGAGGAAAATTTATGTAGCAGATGTTGTTAGTTAGCTATCGATTACCATAACATATACCTGAGATGTTTAGACTTTTAAAGAGAAACATTTTGTCACACAGTTCCAGTCCATGATCAGCTGGTCCCATTGCTTTGGCCCTCTGTGAGGCAGTACAGTGTCAGGAGTACATGGCAGAGTGAAACTGC
This sequence comes from Marmota marmota marmota, assembly GCF_001458135.2. Classification (NCBI taxonomy): domain Eukaryota; kingdom Metazoa; phylum Chordata; class Mammalia; order Rodentia; family Sciuridae; genus Marmota; species Marmota marmota. The sequence continues at coordinate 38,430,308 of NW_025999990.1, read as the reverse complement.
TAACCTCATGGCTTGGTGATGAAAGGAAGAAAGAAGAAAAGACTAAGCCCCACAGTCCACTTTGAAGGCATGGTTCAAATAACCCAAAGAGTAGCCTCTTAAAATTTCTGCCGTCTCTCAGTAGCAACATGCTGGGACTGGGGATCAGGTCTTTAACACATGGGTCTTTCAAGGACATTTAACATCCCAAGCAGCCAGGCGTGGTGGCATCTACCTATAATTCCAGCAACTTGGGAGGCTGAGGCAGGAGGATTTCAAGTCTGATGCCAGCTTCAGCAATTTAAGCAAGACTCTGTTTCAAAATAAAAATTTGAAAGGACTGGGGATGTGGCTTAGTGGGTATGCCTGGGTTCAATCGTGAGTAAATCCACCCCCCTCAAAGAAAAAAAAAAATCTAAACCATAACAGATGCTCTGCTAGATCCTTTACATATAATTTTGGAGCTAAGTAGTAGCTTCCATTTTAGAGAGGACCATTTAAATCTACTAACATTATTTTTTAAAATCAAACTTACAGGTCTAGAATTTAGGCTGTTTAACCTGTTGCTAGATAACATTACCTGTAAATTACAAATATTACTATGAAGGATTTGCATTTTATATCCATTTCTTTGAAAGAGAGAGAGAGAGAATTTTTTTAATATTTATTTTTTTTAGTTTTCGGCGGACACAACATCTTTGTATGTGGTGCTGAGGATCGAACCCGGGCCGCACGCATGCCAGGCGAGCGCGCTACCGCTTGAGCCATGTCCCCAGCCCTGTATCCATTTTTTTTTTTTTAAGGATCTTTCTTAGACTCTTTTCTTGAGAGAATTTCCCTGCCCCCATCCCTGAGAGCTTTTGGGGGTTGGGTATGACATAGGGATGAAGGAATTAACATTTTAGTTTAACTCTGGCCGGGTAATGAAAAGATAATTAATTCAAATATTCATTTGCATTCTCTCTCTTATTATTGAATATTTCTTTCCAATTATAGTTTTCTGAGAATCTCCTGTTAGAGTCCCAGTTTAAACTTACTTAAATCATTTTTCCATGTATTTCCAGCTGTTTGTTTTCTGCCATTTTCATATTTTGGAAAAAAGTTTTTGAAGGGTTTTCTGCTTTTCTTAGTTACTATCTATCTATCTCTATCTCTATCTATCTATCTGTGTGTGTGTGTGTGTGTATAAATTGTGCTTTTGCTTTTATTTATTTTTTATTTATTTATTTTTGATACTGGGGATTAAATCCAGGGGCACATAACCACTGAACTACATCCCCAGCCCTTTTTTATTTTCTACTTTGAGACAGGGTCTTGCTAAGTTGCTGAGCCTGGCCTCAGAGTTGCAATCCTCCTTCCTCAGACTCTCAAGTTGCTGGGATTCCAGGCATGCACCACTCTGCCTGGTTTATTTTTTAAAAAATTTTTATTCTTTGAGTATTTCCATTGTTTCTAACTCTTAATAAGCAATGTGACTGAATTTTAAGTGTCACAATAAGGAAATCTTACCAAACAGCTCATGAAGATAACCTACCATTTTTGTATTTTCATATATTTTTTTTCATTTTTACAAACAAAAATCCCAGGAGTGAAAAGGCAAAATCTACAGTTTATCACTTGAATTGTCTTTGTTCTTTTAGTAAAAGATACAAAGATAAACACTTGACTCAAAATTTAGTCATAAAATGTGCTAATAACTCAATTAAGAAAATTGTTTTAGATTGTAAAAATCCATTTGTTTGTATTAGCTCTATTTCAATGTAAAGACAATTTCTATCCAAAGTTTTTAAGTTATTTTACAAGAATTTCTGCTGCATTGTAAATTTATGGCTACTAAAGTCAGCAATGATCTTTTAAAGAGTTTAGATGAATAGAATACAGAGAAATATGATAGTGTTTTTTTTTAATTTGTTCTTTTTAGTTATACATGACAGTAGAATGTATTTTTACATATTATACATACATGGAGTATAACTTCCCTTTCTTGTGGTTGTACGTGATGTGGAGTTACACTGATTATGGATAGTGTTTTATTTTACCAAGTTGGTAATTGAGATATCCAAAATAAGTTTTATACTAAAAATGATAATTTCACATTGAAAAATCACTTTTGGGTTTTAAATTGTATCTTATACTGATTGGATAAAATAGGTTTTCTCAACTGAAACACTTGATGTAGTTTTGATTTGCTTTATGTTATAAAGATGAGAGAGAAGTGTTTTTACTTGTAACTTATTTTCAATATTTACTTCTTTTTCTTCATGTTTCCAGAAAAGTGTTACTGCCTTACGACAACTTCTACCTAATTCCCAGAGCTTCATTCAGCAGTGTGTTCAGCAGACTTCTGGTGAGGTGGTTATTACCACCTGTACCTCAACAGCAACACCTCCTGTGGCAACAACTACAGTTTCTTCAGCCCAGTCTGAAAAGCCCATCATTGTTTCTGGAACAACAACACCTAGAACTGTATCTGTGCAAGCTCTGAATCCACTTGCTGGTCCAGGGGGTGCAAAAACTGGAGTTGTGACACTACATTCTGTGGGTCCAGCTTCTGTACCAGGAGGAACAACAGCTGGAACTGTTTTGCTTCAGACTTCAAAACCACTTGTGACATCGGTACCAAATACAGTAACAAATGTCTCACTTCAACCTGAGAAACCAGTAGTCTCTGGAGCAGCAGTAACACTGGCTCTTCCATCAGTAACTTTTGGAGAAACTTCAGCTGCAGCTCTTTGTATTCCATCTGTGAAACCTGTCATTTCTTCTGCTGGGACCACACTTGACAAACCTGTCATTGGCACTCCAGTCCAAATCAAACTTGCCCAGCCGGGCCCCCTTCTTTCACAGCCAGCTGGTATTCCACAGGCGGTTAAAGTCAAGCAACTAGTGAGTAAAATTTTATTTTTCCTCAGTTACTTATTTGGAAAGTTTCAGACATTCAGAAAATTGGCAAGACTAGTAAAAAACTGGCAAGACTATATATCCTACCAAATTTGACAGTTAATTTTTTATCTCATTTGCTTCATCTCCCTGTCTGTAGTCACATGCACAAAAACACATTTTTTTTTCCATAAATCATTTTTGAGAATTGGCTGCAGAAGTTGTGACAGTGCATTCCCCAAAATACTGTGTCTCTTAACAAAAAAAATTGTTTTTAAACATTAGCAATTCATATCATCATACGTGAGACATTAATATTGGTACAGTTTTACAGTTTTTCCTACTTGTCCCAATAATGTTTCCTGTTCTTGCTTCTAGTGAAGAATTTCTTATTACATTTAGTTATCACTTTTTTAATCTAGAACAATGCACCAGTTTTTTGTGGTTGTTCATTATGTTATAATATTTTAAGTGCCTGGGCTAATTGTTTTATACTGTCCCTGTGTTTTGTATTGCCCAATAGTTAGGACCTTAAATAGGTGATAGTATGATAACATTTCTTTTTTTTCAAAAAAATGCTGATGAAGACAGGTGAACGGATAAATAAGTTGCATTTTTTCCTAAATTTGATCATTTGGGGGATTCTTAGGTGAGAGAAGGAAATTTTAGCAGTTTATTGATTAGTTGATATCTAGAATGTTCTGCTTTATTCAGGAGAAGACAGATTTTGTGAGAAGACTGTGAGTATTGTTAGCTTATGGGAGAGAGTGCATGGTTTTTCTTGTAAAGTTCTTCCCTTCTTTATACCATAACAGAGTTTGCTTTCTTTTGATTTTTGGTGATTGCCCATGTTCTTTTTTGTAAGCCTTTGTGTTAGAGGTTGTGTTTTGAAATTTTTAGTTCATTGTTCTTTGGAGTGTAAACTATGTGTATACTCACCACCCTTGTTTGCAGATCAGAATTAGAGGCTAACATCTGTGGATTATTGTCTTCTAAGGTAGAGGGCTGCTTTGGACATAGAATCAAAGGAGAAGATAAGCCAGGCCCGGTGGCTCATGCCTATAATCCCAGCAGCTTCAGAGGTTGAGGTAGGAGAACTGAGAGTTCAAAGCCAGCCTCAGCAATGGTGAGGCGCTAAGCAACTCAGTGAGACCCTGTCTCTAATAAAATACGAAAAAGGGCTAGGGATATGGCTTAGTTGTTAAGTGCCCCTGAGTTCAATCTCTGGTAACTAACATTCCCCCACACACACAAAAAAGGGGGAAGATAAGGTACCCAGAATTGGAGGGTAGTCTTAACTCTTGGATAGCTGGGAAGTAATAGTAATTTCCTATGCGTGAATCTTTTTTTAGCCCTTCCTATTCTGGGTCTGATTTTCAAATACACCTGCAGTGCAAGATTTCTCTGTTTGCCTCAACTTAATCTCAGAGATAGAGCAACATTTTACATTTTTTTCCAAGCCCCATATATCCAGCTTTATTAAAGATTCTTTTCATAAACATGAGATATTTCAGGTAGGACATGGGTAAGCAATTGTTAAAAGTCTACAGCAACTTTCAAACTCCTTTCTTGGGTAGACTACTAAAATCAGAAAGCACCATAAAACCCAATGAAGTCATCAACTGATGTTCTGAATAGGGAAAGTTTAGAGTGAGGATTGGCATTTCATATTTAACCCTGATTTTCAGGAAATGAAATGAAAAAGGCAGAATTATCAATCTGAATATCATTAATCTAGAAAAGGAACTAATGCTCTTTTGAGGGGCACTATCTCAGTGATGTCACTGGACAGTTCAGATTGCTTGACATATGGGTAAAACCAATTTTGGGGAGTCAGGTCCCTACATGTCTCTGGGTTCAGGGGAGTAAATCCACACTGATAGAGAGGGAGAGGAGAACATAAAGATGAATTTGAGTTTTTCCACACCACAAGGCATTTGTGTCAAGGTGACTGTATGTGCCAGTGTTAGGGAATCCCTCCTCCTGGGAGCCAAGAGGAAATCTCTCAAAACTAGTAGGGTAAGGTGTTTTCCCTACAGCAATTCAATTTTGGAGACATTCTATTAGTGACCTATGTTACTTCCCCCAAAACAATGAAATGTTCTGTTTTAATCAGCTTATTTTTCACTGCTACAACCAAAAGACCTGACAAGAATACTGAAGAGGAGGAAAAGTTTATTTTGGGGCTCATGTTTTCAGAGGTCTCAATCCATCGATGGCCAACTCCATTCTTGGGGCCTGAAGTGAGGCAGAACATCATGGCAAAAGAGTGTGATGGAGGAAAGCAGCTCAGGACACGGCCACCAAGAAACAGAGAGCTCTCCTCACCATACACAAAACGTACCCCAAAGGCATACCCCAGTGACCTGTGCCCTCTAGCCACACCCTACCTGCCTACAGTTACCACTCAGTTAATTCCTATCAGTGGATTAATGCACTGATTTAAGGCCCTCATAACCCAATCTTTTCACCTCTAAACCCTCTTGCATTGTCTCACACTCAAGCTTTAGGGGACGCCTTACATCTAGATTCTAACATATCGTGTGCTAACAATATAGTTTAAAAAAAAGGGCAAAACAAAGTTCTGCATTTTTATGAAACTTGGTAGAAAAAAATAGTATTTTAAACTGTTCAGTCACTAGAAGTACATCATCATCAAAAATGTGCACCTTTCACTCCGTATCTCTAGCACCGTCAGCTTTCTGTGCTTGTCTGTTTTAAGGTATCTCCATCTTCTGCAGTTATTGCCATCCTGGCCAGCATCATGTTTTCACTTGGATACCTTCTCTCCCTTCTTTGCCGGGCCTTTTTAGGCTTGAGCTCTGGCTCGGGAGGAGCAGCAGCTTGCGGATATTCTCTGGTTCATTCTTCAATTTGACTTTGTTAGCATCCCCGGCAGCCTTTCTCTTGGGCATGGGTGGGGATGACAGCTGGACACAGGCACTGGATGAGGGGATGCCGTAGTGTGTGGCTTTGGTTGGTGGTTGGGGGGTAGCTTTGGTTGGTCTGGGAGTTGTTCTTGTTTCTTCTTCCAAAACAAACTTTTTAGAAGCAGTGATTAAAAAATTAAACATTGTTCTGATAAGCCAGGTTTGAGGACCACTGCAACAGAGGAATTGCCCCAAGGAAAGGCTTCTTTGGGGAAGCACTGAATAGAATTGAAATCCTTTTTATGGGTCATAACTGATGATTGAACCAATGCTAACTAATCATTATTGACAATCTTGTAACACATAGGTCCCTAAGGTGAAATAATACTTTGTTAGCTACATAGACTTCTAAGAGCATATTGCTTCTGTGGAATGGATTTTTAAATTCTTATGAGGAAAAGGCTTGGAGAAAACTAAAGATCCAGAAATTCTAAGTGACCTATCCAGTATTAGTCAGCAAGTAGTGGATTTCAGTCTAGAATCCTGTGACTTTGCCATTAGGGTTTGGTTATGATGCTTCCAGCAGGACCTTCTAGGTTTCTGGAATGTCTCGAAGCAGAAAACTATCTGGTAATATAATAATATCTTGACAGCATTTACATTTTTTGGGTTTAACTTGTTATACATTAGAAATAATTTAAATTACAAAAAAATGTAACAAAATCTGATGGTAAATTTTAGGGGGATTTTAATTCATACTTTTATTCCTAAAAGGTTGTGAAAAATTTAATATTCCACAATAATATTAAATATAAAATGTGAATTTTGCTTTCTTTTTTTGGCCTTTGTTTTAATTTTGATTTGATATGCCTATTCGTACCTACCTATTTAAAATGGCAAAATCCACAGTGGCAGGTCACTGAAGATGCCTTGTTAATTTATTGAATAACAGATTTACTTGGGCTAAAAGAACAAAAAGCATTTTGTATGGTAATGTATAGAGAGGACAGAACTAGGGTACTCTTTCAAGTCAACTGATTTAGAAAAATAATATTTTAATGAAAGTATCAATTTAATTTTACTCCGAAGTGAGGCTTAAAATACTGAAGATGCTAGAAAAGACTAAAGCATTTTATATACCTTATAAGAAATATGCAAATAATCATTCAAAGTATGAGAGACCACACCAGACCATAGGATCCATGTAACTCAGTATGGTGTAAAGAATATGCATTTGGCTGTCCTTTTTTTTTTACTACGGATTGAACCCAGGGGTTCTTAACTACTGGGCCACATCCCCAGCCCTTTATTTTTTGAGATAGGGTCTCACTATGTTGCTGAGGCTGGCTTTGAACTTGAAATCTTTCTGCCTCAGCAGATATTCCAGGTATGTTCCACCACACCTGGCTTGGATGACTGTCTAAAAATGTCAAGTTTAAAATTTTGGTAATTTATTTCTTTAATTATTTGTGAATTTAAAACGTTTTCCACAATATTTACTTCTCAATTGTAGTAGTTCTTCTGGAGAATTGTATGGCCTGCCTCTTAGGTAAGGTATCTAAATATTATGCTTTCAAGTTATAAGAAAAATATTCTCAAGCTACCATTGTAGGGATTAGATTTTACATTATTAATATTTTATCAAAGTATACATTTCTATCTATTAACTGCTTTTACAAAAATGGAGTTTTCACTGCATGCTATCCTTTCTGTCTCATTGATTATTATATATTATACTTGGGGGTTCTGCCAAAGCTTTCATGTAAATTAACTGAAATTGTTCAATTTCTTTTAGCTGTTTTTCAGTTTATACTCAGATACTTGAAATGTTGAAATATGGCCCTAATAAGTAGTTCTGGGGATTTTACCTAAGAATTCAGTTCCTATAAATGACTTATGTTATTGGCTGCCTATCAGTGTTGGCATAGTAGCTATTATATTATATACTCAAACTAAATATTGAACTTTACTTCTAGTTTTTGTTTCAAGGTGGAGAGTGGATGAGTTGGATTATGGGTTACTAAAGCTAGGTAAGATAATTAAGTAGAAACTTTCAGAAGACTTTGCTGAAAAATCTTCCCTTAGATATTTGTGGAAAAAAAAAAGTGTTTTACTTGTTTGAGCAAAAGCTAAATTAAATTTCATTTTAATTAGCAAAGCTAATTTAATTTAGAAAAGCTAAATTTTAATTTGTCTGTTCATTTTAAAATATAAATTTTGATAAACATTTTAACTGATTTAACTGAATAAAATAAAAAACCCTCAGATTCACAATATATGCAAATAAAATTCATGAATGAGGAAAGTTAATTCAAAATCCCTGACCTCTATTTTTGCCAGAAAGGTGGATAATTTTGGAGAGTAAGCTGAATATTGTTATAGTAGTCTTGCATTTATTTATCCTTAAGTCTCTTTTTTATTTTTTGCTTTCAAGTATTTTTTCCTTTTTAAAATATACTTTTATTTGTGCATTATAATCATACATAATAGTGGGATCCATTGTATATGCTTGCACATGCACATAATATAATATTATCACTTAAGTATCTTTAAAAATAATTTATACTTGGAGATAAGGTAGGAAATTTTTATTATTATTTGTTTTCTTATTTTAAATGTGTATTTCCCCTCTATTGTATTTCTTCTTTAACAGTATCACAAATATTTAATAAGTGTCCACTCTCCAAATATTACTATTTTGTGGATATAAGAGAAAAACGAATGAGTTATTTGTGCAGTATAAGTGTGATAACTTTCAATTTCACTGTATTAAAGTAAAACTGAACTCCTAAAATAAATTTACCCTAAATACTAAAAAAGAAAAATTGTTGTTGTATTTTTACTTGCACCTAATTATTTTGAGGTAGGAGAAATTCTTAAAGAATTTTACAACAAACACATGCTATGTGAAATAATTAGTGAGAGTTAAGTGTGCTAATTGCCTCTGATGTCACAGTTCTCACAGGATAGGAAAAATATTTTCAAGGTGTAAATTTTAGTTTGTTATCATGGTGGTTGCCAATATTTTCTTTAGAAAAGAGAAAATAAGTAAAAATTGAGTTAGAAAAAAATTGGTAAAATTTTTCATTGGCTCAAGTAGTTGACCCTCAGTTATTGAACTGACCTTCTTGGATCCTAAGTAGTTTGTCTTTTTTTCTTCCTTTTTTGCATTCTATTTATGAGAGTGGAAAGGTGGAATTAGTTTTTGATTTTACTTTTACTTGAATAGGACTAATGAAGAAAGAGGTTGAATCCAAGTAAGGCCTACCATTTATTTACCATATATAAATAGCAGTTGCACAGTAAATTCCTCATGGGCTATAACTGAATTAGAATTTTTATCATAATATTCTTGATATATAGGTTGTTTGATGCTAGTTCATTCAAATTTACTTAAGAGATAGTTTGTTTTATAGGAATATATTAGAATTTGTGGAAAATAAAACTGGAGACATTATAGTGTCCATGTCTTTATATTAGTCAATAAAAATTTTTATAAGAATTTTCATATGTAGAGAAATTGAGATTTATAGTAAATATCATACAACCACCCACCTAGATTCTAGCATTTATAGCTGTTAAACTTGATTTATCGTGTATTTATCCAGATGTCTTTTTAAAAGTTTTAGGTGGACACAATATCTTTTTTTGTTTGTTTGTTTGTTTTTATGTGGTGCAGAGAATCGAACCCAGTGCCTCATGCATGCTAGGTGAGCGCACTACCACTTGAGCCACATCCCCAGCCCTCCAGCTGTCTATCTTAATTTTTTGATGGATTTCAAAGATTTTTTCCTAAATTATTAAATATAGATATCACAGTTAAATATTTGTTTATATTTTTTTCTTTTGAGGTATATCTATTTACAATGACAAAGTACAGATTTCATTTGTACCACATGAAAGTTTTTTTTGACAGTCAGTTCATACTGCTGTGTAATTCAGACCTCTCATCAAAATATAGACTGTTGTTGTTATAATCTCTGAGCTCTCTCCTGCCTCATCTGAGTTGTCAAAATGTAGACTTGTTCTCTCATGCCCCTTCTCCATTCATCAAAATATAGATTATTGCCATCATCTTATTACCCTTTCCCATTCAGACCCCATTGCCATCTTCCAGAAGCAGCAACTGTTTTGATAATTTCCTCCATGGATTAGTTTTGCTTTTCCTAGAACTTCATATTAATGGTATCAAGGTATTATTTAAAATAATTCCTTTTCACATATATCAGATTGTAGTTAATGTGAAAGAAACAAAGAATATTGCTTGGCATTTCTAGACCTGTAATTTCTATAAACTGCTTGAACATTAGTTTATGTTAACATCCCCAATAAAACATCAGAACTTGAGGTGTAAAGAAAGCTAAGGTGTGTACTCTTTCCCTTTCTTTCCTTGATTCCAGAGTTTTGTTTTGTTTTTTACCTGGGATTTAACCCAGGGATGCTTAACCCCCAGAGCCATATCCCCAGACCATTTTTTGTTTTGTATTTTGAGAAAAGGCTTCACTATAAGTTGCTGAGGCTGGCTTTGAACTTGCAATCCCCCTGCCTCAGCCTTCTGAGCTGCTAAGTAATTACAGGTATGCACCACTGCACCCGGCCAGAGTTTGTTTTGAAGGGAAAGTAAATTAGGGTCTTAGTTTTTAAAGAGCACAATAGCTTTTCTTTTCCTTGCCAAATAAGAATAAATATGTCTTCTTTGGGCCAATTTCCATTTCTCTAAAATGATTTCATTCTCCATAAGATGCCTAATAAAGTGGTTTTAGATACTTTCTTTGAAAGAAGACCAGTGAAATCTCTTATACATTATTGCTCATTATGTTTTATTTTGCTTGGCAGGTGTGCAAGAGTGCACGTTGTCCCTTTTTTTTGTTGTTGTTGTTAGATTTTTAGATTAGTTACATGTGCTGCCTTAGGTTAGCATCGTTAAGATGAGGACTGATGGGGACCTAGGTTGTTGCTGTTTGTTTGGTATCAGGAATTGAACACAAGGGTGCTTAACCACTGATTCACATTCCCAGCCCTTTTTATTTTTTTATTTTGAGACAGGGTCTTACTTCTTTGCTGAGGCTGGCTTTGAACTTGCAATCCTCCTACCTCAGCATCTTGAGCCACTGGGATTACAGATGTGCATCACCACACCACGCCTAGGGTTTTTAAATCCCACCTCAAAACTTTATGTAATTTTCATGTACTCATCAAAAATGGTAGGAAGACTAACTGGTAAACAGCTTACTAATAATATCTTATTAATATCTCTCATAATTCAAATACTGAAAAGAAGAAACTTATAAAGTGAAATTGACTTATAAAATGAAATTGACTGCATAAATGAGATTCCAGATATATATTACTTTGTATACTTTAAATCTGATCCCTAGGACTTTATAAAAGTTTGATCTCAACTTCATTGAAAAGCATTATTTTTCCAGTTCTTTTCTGTTACCAAAGAATGATAGCAATTGATTTACTTCAGCTTGTATTTTTTTTCTCTAGGAACATTAGTTCCAGTAGGATTACTTTACAGAACATTATTTTTTCACTGTTTTTTAGTAATATACACTTGCCTTTTAATTTTGTTCACAAATATTAGAAAGTGAAATGAATTGTACTCCCAAGATTCTACTCAGAAGTCTATATCCTGCCCAGACCATTGCTCATTTATATTACCCATATGGGAGTTTAAGTACATCTAAATAGTTCAGTTCTTGGCCCAAATATATGATAATTGTTCCTTGAAGTGAATAAATGACCCTCTGCTGTTCTGGCTTTTCTTTTTCTTTGAAGCCAAAAGTAATAGCACTGTTATTATTTTGTTTGTTTTCTCTCTTTGCCCCCCAACCCTCTTTGAATTTCTTGAATTTTTATCTTGGAGAATGCCTTTAGCATTATCATTTTTCCAAATGGTTTAGGAAGATACTTTTGAAAAACAACACATAAAAAGTCCTTAACTTTTTAGAGGTGTATTTTGAAATATTTATGGATAAAAGTTATATCTGGGATTTGCTTTAAAATAATAAACAATTTTGGGAGATAGAAAAATGGACCAGGTAAAGAAGAAACAAGATTGTTCAAGAATGAGTCATTATTTAATCTGGATAATCTGTATTTTTGTATATGTTTGAAATTTTTCATAAGTTAAAAAGTAAAAATAGGAACCCTGTGGGGATTTTATAAATTTGAATTCTAGTATAATAGTATAGTGTGTGAGATAGTCATGTCTTTCACTTTTGAACAAGATCATTTTACTACATACAAATTTAAATTTTAAATATATTTATAGCTGGGTGAGCTCAGGCAGTTATTAAAAGTGAAATTTTGTCCTTTCTTTTTATAGCATGTTTAGTTGAATGACTGTACTGATAGTTCTAATTATTTCAGGTTGTCCAGCAGCCTTCAGGAGGCATTGCAAAACAAGTGACCACAATTTCCCATTCCCCAGCATTGACCATTCAGAAATCTGGACAGAATAAGATGCCAGTGAACACTGTAATACCTGCTAGTAAGTTTCTTCCAGGTAGACACTGGTCTGGCTTGCCTCATCACACTGTTTGTGGAATGTGGTGGGTTTTGCACAACTTATTTGTTGTATTAAGAGAGATTTGGGGGGCTGGGTTTGTAGCTCAGTGGTAGAGCACTTGCCTAGCATGTATGAGGCAGTGGTTTCGATTCTCAGCACTGCATATAAGTAAATAAATAAAATAAAGACCCATTGATAACCAAAAAAAAAAAATTAAAAAGCAAAATAAAGTTGGATTTTTAAAGTTGGTACCTAAGAAAATACTGAATGATAACTATTATAGTCTTTGAACATATATAGACAGTTATTAGGGGTGTAGGTTGTTTTAGAGTAAATGAAGCAACTACTTATGGTATTCCATAATTAGATAAAAAAAATCTAAATAAGTATTTTTTAAACTTATAAAACTTGCTATAACCTTTTTTAAAATGTAGTTTGGAAATCAGGTAAGGTAGATCTTTTAAGTGTTTTAAATATATATTAATATAAAGGATATATTATTAACGTATGTTTCCATTACCTTTTGTACATGATGTTTTTTGTAGTGATGCTATAGGCAACTTGAGACCATATAAAGAGAAATGGAGGGATCTTTATTTTACAAGATGATTTTTTTAAATGTAGGGAATATATTCATTGTCCTATTTGAATTTAGACAAAGTTCTGGGGAAGCTTGAAATTTTTTTTTGATTAGTGTATATATATATATTTAAAACTGAAGCTCTGAATTTTTCCTAATGTGGCATAATTGCTTTTTTGATATTCTACTTTTTCCTTTCTTGTTTGTTTTTATAGCTTCCATTCTAAAGCAAATTACTTTGCCTGGAAATAAAATTCTGTCGCTTCAAACATCTACTCTTCAGAAAAATAAAGTAAAAGAGAATGGAACTACATGCTTCAGGTAAAGAAAATAAGTAGTTAAAAACTTGGTCTAGTTTAAGGATGTAATATTTAAGGAAAAAAAAAAACAGGTGACAAAGACTAATTCCTAAATAAAACAGATATATTGATGCCTTTAAAATAATCTAACAATACTCTTTTAAGTATTATTTATAAGCAGTAAGGTCTATCAATTTTAAGTATTTTGCTTAATGAATTTTGAAAAACATAATCCAGATGAAAATACTGAATATATCCATGGCCTTTATGCACTTTTCAAATCAATTACCCACATCTCCTGCCTCTGGCAGGTACTGTTCTTATGTCCATCACCATTGATCACTTCTGTGTATTCTTGAACTTCAAATATATGGAATATTTTATTATTATAATAATGTCCCTTTATCTTTAGTTTTGCTTTCTGTGTGTTCAGTGATCAGATGTCAAAGTGGTCTGAAAATATTAAATGGAAAATTCTAGAAATAAATCTTAAGTTTTAAATTTATGTGCTATTCTGAATAGTGTGATGAAATCTCAAGACTTCCATGCCCAGGAAGTAAATCATCTCTTTGTCCAGCATATGCATTCTGGATATGCTAACCATTTGGCTAGTCATTCAGTAGTATCTAGGTTATAGGATTAATTTACAGTGCTTATGTGGTAGTCTAACACAGTATCACAATACCTGTGTCATTCACCCCCCTTCATCTCATCAAGTAGGTATTGTATCATCATAATATCATCATCAGAAGAAGGCTGAGCACAGAATGATAAGATATTTTGAGAGAAACCACGTTCACATAACCTTTATTACAGTATATTATTGTCACTGTTCTATTTTTATTGTTAATCTTTTACTGTGCATAATTTATAAATTAAACCTTACAGTAGGTATGTGTTTATACAAAAAAAGTTGATATATTTGGGGACTGATTCTAGGACTCCACTCCAACACTAAAATCCACAAATGTTCCAAGTCCCTTATGTAAAAGAGTATAGTATTTGTATATAATCTGAGCATAGCCTCCCAAATATTTATTTTTTAATTTTTAATTTTTTTATAGTACTGAGGATTAAACCCAGGGTCTCATACATACTACGCAAGCATTCTACCATTTCCAGCCCTTTTTTTATTTTGAGACAGGGCTTCGCTATGCAGACTGGCCTGAATTTGAGATTATCCTGTTTCAGCCTCTTTTTTTTTCTTTTTAAATATTTATTTTAGTTGTAAATGGACACAATAACTTTATTCTTACTGTTTATTTATTTATCTATTTATTGGTACCAGTGATTGAACTCAGTGGCACTTGACCATCCCCACATCCCCAGCCCTATTTTGTATTTTATTTAGAGACAGGGTCTTGCTGAGTTGCTTAGTGCCTCGCTGTTACTGAGGCCGGCTTTGAACTTGCCATCCTTCTGTCTCAGCCTCCCGAGCCGCTGGGATTAAAGGCGGCAACTTTATTCATTATGTGATGCTGAGGATCGAACCCAGTACCTCACACATGCTAGGCAAGCGCTCTGCCATTGAGCTACAATCCCATCCCCTGTCTCAGCCTCTTAAGTAGCTGAAAATACAGATGTGCCACTACCATGCCACGCTCTTCCATATAGGTATAGTACCTAGTACAGTGTAAATTCTATGTAAATAGTTGTTACACTGTATTTAGAGAATAATGACAAGATCAAAAAGTATGTACATAATTCAGTACACATGCAGTTTTTTTCCTAATTGTGATTTGTTCTTTTCTGTCCCGTGGCGTTCTCAATTTTGTCCTTTTGACTCTTTTTCCAAAAAGTACTGCTCGCTCTCCCCAAGAAGCTATACTTTGTATTTTTTTTCCCCTTGGTTCTGGGTATTTAACCTGGGGTGCGTTATCACTGAGCCACATGTTCAGCCCTTTTTATTTTTTATTTTGAGACAAGGTCTCACTAAGTTGCTGAGGGCCTTGCTAAATTGCTGAGGCTGGCCTGAAACTTGAGATGCTCCTGTCTCAGCCTCTGGAGTTGCTGGGAAAATTGGCATGATCCCACTACACCTAGCAGGAAGCTACACTTTTAAAAATTTGCCAAATTAAATTTTAATATTTTTTGACTTGGAATACACTTAGTCTTCTTTCCCATAGTTTACTTTTGCCCACTACAAGTTCTTTCATCTCTTCAGTCTTTTTCAGACTGCTTTTGCTTGCTTTGATCCTTGAGGCAATTAGGCTCTGGGTCAGGCACCATAGGATGAGAGATGTGCACTGAAATTTACTATTTTTCTCTTTCCTTTATAGTTTTGAAATTTGTATATTCTTTGTATTCAGGTTGTACTGAGGTTATTTAGTATCTGTTTTAGGAGAAATATTGGAAGACAGTGGTCTAGGCAGTCATAATCTTACGCAGTGAGTTTTGACAAAAGGCTAAACCCATGTATCCAATGCCATAATCAAGATACTAGAAATACTCACCCCAAAAGGTTCCTTGTACTTCTCCCCATCTAGTCCCTAAATTATACTTCAGATTCCAACCACTGATGTCCGTAACATTGTAGATTAAATTTGTTCCTAGGGTTTTGCATCCATGACATCATACAATTTGTATTCTTTGGCTTCTCTTGCTCAGTATAAGTCTTTGACTACATCTAGGTTGTTGCATGTGTAAGTAGTTTGACTTTTTATTGCCAAGTAGTATTCCATTGTATGTGTATACTCTTGTTTATGTTGTCCTTTCTTGGTGGATATTCGGGTTGTTTCATTTTGGGCAATTATGAATAAAGCTCCTGAGAATACTGTGTCTAAAACATGTCTTTATGTGGATATAGATTTTTCCTTCTTTAAATACTGAGTTATGTGGTAAGTATGTGTTTGATTCTATTAAGAAACTGCCAAACTGTTGAAATTTTAGCCCTTCTGGTTGATATATAATTATAGCTCATTGTGGCTTTAACTTACATTTCTACAGTGCTTAATGATGCTGAGTATATTTTCATGCCTTATTGACCATTTTGTGTAACTTCTTTAGTGAAATATCAGTTTGGATATTTTACCTATTTTTAAATTCAGTGTTTTTGTCATGAGTTTTTTTCTGAATCTGTTTAAGGTGATCATTGATTTTTCCCCTATTGTCCTAGTATTATAAACATTGATTTTTTAAAAAATTTTCAAATATTATGCCAACCTTTAATTCATAGATTGTTAATTAGCTTTTTTAGATTTTTCTGTCTTTCAATAACATTTGTTAAGGGTTTTGTATTTATGATCATGAAGGATTTCAGTCTATATTTTTCTGGATTTTATAGAAGTTTGTACCCATGGTTGTTCTACCATGGGGTTATATCCCCAGCCCTTTTTATTTTTTGTTTTTAGACAGTGTCACTAAGTTGCTGAGATTGGCTCAAACTTAAAATCCTCTTTTCTCAGCTTCCTGAGCTGCCAGAATTGCAGGTCCTCATGAGGACCGGGGAAAATGTGTAGTATTTGGTTTGAGAGTGTAGTGTTTTGTAAGTGTTAATTTGGTAAAGATAGTTAATAGTGTTCATATCTTCTGTATCCTGGTGGTTGGTTTTTTTTTTTTTTTTTTTTGACTTGTTCCATCACTTACACAGAGACCTGGGTATTCAATCTCCACTAGTGATGGTAGATTTCCTTATTTTTTTCTATTGTGTTTTACATTATGCAGTTGAAGCTTTGTTATTAAGACACTTCAAGACTAGTATGCTTGGTTGTTTTAAACTTTTGTGTAGAGTTAATATTCTTTCTTCCTTAAGTGAAGAATGAATGGAATGTACTTTGTAACTACATAGGTCTGTTGTTTTCTTTTTTTGGAGGGTGGGGATGGTTTTTTATAAAGTCAGTTCATTCATATAAACAGGCTATTTAAGTTTTCTATTTCATCTCAATGTCAGATTCAGAAAGTTGTACTTTTTAGGGTTTTGTACATTCCATCTTAATTTTCAAATTTATTGGCATGAAATTTTTCATAATACTTCCTTTATTTCAAATGCCTGTGGGTCTGTATTGGTAGTGTACTACTATGTAGTTTTCAAGGATTTTGTGTTTTTTCTTAGTAATTAATTTTTTGGGATATAGTTATTTTTTTAGGTACTGGGTTTAAACCCAGGGGCTCTCAACCACTGAGCCACATCTCTACCCCTATTTTGTATTTTATTTAGAGACAGGGTCTCACTGAGTTGCTTAGGGCCTTTCTAAGTTTCTGAGACTGGCTTTGAACTCCTGATCCTCCTGCCTCAGCCTCCTGAGCCACTCGGATTACAGATGTGCGCCACAGCGTCCACCTTCCTTTTTCCTTTTAATGTCTATAAAATTTGTAGTTAAATTCCCTGTTACCTGGCGAGGGTTTTGTTTTAGGCAGACTTTTCCCTCCTGTGACCAAAAGGACCCAACCAGAACAGCTGTAAAGGAGGAAAAGTTTAGGGGCTCACGGGTTTCAGAGGTCTCCATCCATAGAGAGTAGGCTCCATTCCTCCTGCTCACAGCGAGGCTGAACATTATGGCGCAAGAGTGTGGTGATAAGGCTGCGGAGAGAGATTTCCAGGTGCCAGATACAAATATATACCCAAAGCCATGCCCCAATTCCTGCCTCCTCCAGCCACACCCTACCACTTCAGTTACCACTCAGGCAATCCCTATCACGTTGGGTTAGACTCTTATAACCCAATCATTTCTTCTCTGAGCCTTCTTGAATTGTCTCACCGGTGAGCTTTTGGGTGACACCTCACATTCAAACTGCAACAGGTTTTTATTCATTTGTTAATGTTTTTAAGATTCAGCTTTTGATTTTGTTTTTATCCATTTATCTTCTGTCTATTCCATTGATTTTTCTAAAATAAGCATGCCTTTCTTTTTCTTACTCTGAAATTAGAGTACCTTTCTTTTCCTAGCCTCCTAAATTAGAAATTTAGATGATTAAGTTTAAATCTTATTTTTCTGATATAAGCATTGTAAAATTGCTACCAAATATTGATTTAACAACCAAGTAAATAGTACCCCCTCCCCCAATGCTGGGTATCAGATCTAGGACCTCTTGTGCACTAGACACGCAGTGTTTTCTTGAGCAATATCTTCTGTCTCTAAGTACACTTATCCCTCCCATTTTCATTTATGTCAAAATGCTTTTTTTCTCTTTTCCCTCTATGTTATAGTGCAGATATTTGAGGCTTTCATAGATATTTTGTTTTTTTAAAATAAAAATTTTGAGAATATATTCTGTGTAAATTTAGTCTTAAATTTATTGAGACTCCTCAATATAGCCACTCTTTGGGAATATCTCATGAGGACCTGGGAAAATGTGTAGTATTTGGTTTGAAGGTGTATTGTTTTGTAAGTGTTAATTTGGTAAAGATAGCTAGTAGTATTCATATCTTCAGTATCCTAGTGTTTTTGGTTTTGTTTTTTTGGACTTGTTCCATAACTTACTCAGAATGGGTATCAAATCTCCACTGGTGATGGTAGATTTCCTTATTTTTTCCATTTGTTCTCTTGTGTTTTGCATTATGCATTTGAAGCTTTGTTATTAAGAACACTTCAAGCCACTAGGGATGTGGCTGTATAAACTAATGAGTGTTCAGGCCAAAAGTTTTGCCCATTATGTTCCCATTGACAAAGGGTTGCCATCCCTCCAGTTTCTGCTAGCTTCTGTTCAGTTTTCAGATGGTTGCTTTTAAAATTTTTAATTGTTATTAATCAAGTTCTTTTGACATTGCCAAAAAATACAACCCCTATTTCTTTTTTAATGGATTATTGTTCTGTGGTGTAGTTACTTATTTTTTCCTCTTAGATAATTAATCATAGTTACTTTAAAATCACTGTCTAGTATTTCTATTATTTAGGTTACCTTTGGAGTTTGCTTCTGTTATGTGGCTTTTTAGTCCTATTTCTTGGTGTACTTGGTAATGTGTAATTCATTATCAGATGTGAATAAGAAAATATGATAAGAATTTTGCATTAATTCCCTTCGGAGAGAGGATTCAGTCAGCATCCTTTAAGGCACCTTGAGGAGTAATCACCTCAGTTTGGTCTGTGATTGAGCTGGCTCAAAGCAATATGTAACCTTTCCAAGATCCTGTGTAACTTTAGTTCTTCCACCCTAGGATGTAGTCCCTGAAGAATTTCAAGTAAGACTTAGGGTGTTTTCTTTCCTGGAATGTGAACCCAATTTTTGTTTCTTACCGCTTTACTTCAAGAATACCTAAAACTGACTTTTCATGGGTTCTTTATGCTTGGCTTCTTTGATTTTTCTTCTGTAGTGCTTCTGTGTCAGATCCCTCACTTCTTATATGGTCCTATCCTATCCCTCAAGCCATGGAATCCTTGAGCTCCAACTTCCTGTCTCCATGAGATTGCCTAATGCTCTTTTGGCTTATTCTGCCTCTTAGTAGCTGCTGTCTCTGAGGCATTTTAGCATCTTTTCCACATTAAGAATTAACAGATGCCCATGGGTGAGAAACAAGGGAGAAAATTGGGATTACTCTAATGAGGTTTTCTTCTGTCAGGATTGTGTTCCATCAATACCTGGCTCCCTTGGAAGCTCTGTGATGCCTTCAAATGAACTTTTAAAAATAATTGTTCTGGTTGGGTGTGGTGGCACTTGTCTCTAGTTAAGCTGCTCCAGAGCCTGAGGTAGGAACGTCTCAAGTTCAAGGCCAGCCTGGGCAGTTTAGCAAGGTCCTATATCAAAGATTAAAAAGGGGTTGGGGGTGTGGTAGAGACCTTCTAGGTCTAATCACCAGCACCTCAAAAAAAAAAAAAAAGTTCTGACTTTATTACCTTTTCTTTCTCAAAACAATTATCTGATGTAAATAATAGTCTCCAAATAGAATCAGAGTTCTTGTGTGATTTGTAAGAACATTTTGTGTTTATATATTTATTGGAATTAGTGTTTTTCAAGTCACTTTCTATGATGGTGTATTTTGATGAATAGAAATTGTGTTTTTTTTTCCCTTCATGACTTGCAGAAGTTCTTATTTTAAAGTAGATGAATTTGGCAGTTTCTTTCTGAAAAGTGCTTATTTTTGCCTGTAGAGTTCCTCCTGGAAACCATAAAGACATTTTCCTGTATTGTCTTCAAGTTTTACTGTGTGTGTGTGTGTATTGCTGGGGATTGAACCAGGGTCTAGTACATGCTAGGTAAGCACTCTAGTCGAGCCCACAACTACATTCCCATCTCTTGAAGTTGTACTTTTTTTTTAATTTTTTTTTTTTTAGTTACAGTTGGACACAATATCTTTATTTTATTAATTTATTTTTATGTGGTGCTGAGGCTCGAACTCAGCGCCTCGTACATGCTAGGCGAGCGCTCTACCGCTGAGCCCCAGCCCTAGCCCTAGCCCCTGAAATTGTATTTTTTATATTTAAAACTTTATGTCAACATCAGGAGTTTATTTTGTTCTTTTCCTATGGTGTGGATTAGCGATCTTAGTTCTGGTTGCATTGTTGAAGAGTCCATCCTTCCTCAATGACCTATAATACAATCTCCATTGTCATATACGCAGCAGTCTTTTCTGGCCTATCATTTTAGATACTTAAATTTCCTATAGCACACTGTTTAATTTACTATAATTCCAAAAATAACTTTTGTATCTGATAAGGCACATTCTTTGCCTACTTCTCCTTTATTTCATTTCCTGCCTCTATTTCCATACCTCCTCCATCCTCTCTGGATTTCCTTGGCTTACTTGGATTTTTGGTATTCCTTATAAACTTTAAGAACCTCAAAAATATCTTTGAGATTTGAATTGGCATGCCTTGAGTCCATAGGTCCATTGTCCTCCAGGTGATTTCTTGATAATTTTGAGCCTGTGTCTGTGAACATGATTTATGTCTCCATTTATGCACATTTTGTTGCATATATCTGTCATCTTTATTTCTAGGTACCTTGTAAGTAATATTTTTGGTAATTGAAATGTAGGGTTTTTAAAAATCGTTTTCCAGTGGCCTCAAGTTATTATTTTGAATGATTTTTAAGATTATTTGAAGTTATTTATGAAGACACTAATGTCAAGAATAAAATTAGAATTATGGATTGACTTTTGGGGGGCTGTTCACACTTTAAAGATCTCATTCCAGTTTTCTTTGGTATTATGTATGTGTATGTGTTCACATTCAAAGATAAATGTTCAGGGAAAAGTCACCCTTATCAAATTACAGGGAAACATTAACTCACTTGGAATTCCAATGACTTTAGTCATTTGATGACCAAATGTTGAATGTTAAAACTACTATGAAATATTAAAAAATAAAATGCGGAATAAAAGATAAGAAGGCAATGATTTATCTTATTAAAATGAATACAAAGATTTGAAGAAGAACTAAGTAGGATATTTAGGAGTGAAAACTGTAGTTGATCCGATGGGTAAATCAGATTTAACCTGAGGACCTAAATTGAGTTTTCTTTACTTCATTGAGGATTTTTGAGTATTTCTGATAGGAACCAGGGATGACTTGGAACCATATTAGCCCTGTTCTGGCTCAGGAATCTCAGATACTTTTTCCCACTGTAGCAGAGACCCAGGAATTCGTGCTAGCCACAGGCATTGCCCGTAAGGCAATTCTTTCTTTAGGGTGTACTCATTGCTTGTTTTTCCTGACACTTTTTTTTTTATTTGACAGTTTCTGTGAACCCAACAATGGAATGAAAATGTGTTATGCTTGTCTAGTTATAATGCTGTGTAATTGCTCCTCAGTAAATCTAGTCCACTCAGTGCCTGCAGCAAAAGTGTCACCATTAGTATTTTCTCTGGGAGATTTCTAGCTTATTATTTTTGCTTATTTATCTGTTGAGTGATTATTGCTTTCTAGACCTATGTATATATAGTGGACAGTAATTCTTTGTTGTATATGTTATAAGTATTTTTCTTCTAATCTTGTTTAACTCGTAACTTGAATTTTATTGTCTTTGGTATAGGGAATTTTAAAATCACATTATTAGGTTTAGCAGTCTCTTCCTTTATAGCTTTTTAATTCTAAGAAATCCTTCCCTATCATGAGCTCATAAAGATGTACTGCTGTGTTTTTTCCAAGATGTGTGTGTATGTGCGCACGTGCGTGCAGCGTGTGCACGTGCACATGTATACATATACGTATATATATACACACACACCCGTAGAGACTTCCTTCACATATGTACATTTACTCTTATTTCTTCAATAAATCTTGAGATTTACTTTTTCCCAACTTGATTGCTGTCTCAAGAGTTGTTACTGAAGAGTTCATTACCTTTCGAATTTGAAATGCCACTTTCATCTTATAGTAAATTCCCATTTATATAAGTGCATATTTCATGTAAATTGGATGTTTTATTATTATGTTAATGTATTTTCTATTATTATAAGATCATTATTTTTTTATCTAATAGTGTGCATTCTCTTTTTTTTTGTATCAAACGTATACTGATTTTACATGCTGTTTTTCTCTTGTGTGTATATTTTAGCATCAGCATGGCATTTCCAAGAAATTTTTGTATTGAGATTTTTGTGATTAGCTTCATTGGGATGGGGGAGAGAATTGACTTTATTGTAGAAGATTCCCACTTAGGAACATGGTTATACATATTTGTTAAAACTTAGAAAGGTTATAATAACAGAAAAGTGAAAACATCTACAAGATAGAATTTTATTTCTTATATTCAGGAAAAAACTAGAAAACTGGAAAGTAGTGTAGTTGTTATAAGGATTATATTTTATTGTGTAGCAACCCAGGATTTCCTGGGTATGTGTACACATGGGCATGTTTTTTGTTACATTATAATTGTGTATAATAATGGAGTTTGTTGATACTTTCTTGTACATGCACACCATATAACAATTAAATTTGCTCAGTTTTTTCCCCTAGTATCTCCTTTTCCTCAAACTCCTGTTGCAGTCATGGTTCCACTGTACATTTGCACATGTTGGAATGTGCTGCCTTCTGTCCTCTAGTCTGCATATGGTGTGGACCTTTGTTTCACATTTACCTCCTTAGGGAGGCTTTGCCTGACCAAACAATGTGAAGTTGATTCCTCAGTCACATTTGCTTGTCTTGAGACACTTATCTAAATTATTAGTTTATTCATTACCCTTCTGTATATTTTCCACCCCTTTTTATTCTCTATGAAAGTTTACTATAACAGTTGTTTATTATTGTTTATATACCTAGTGTTTAGAACAATGCCTGATTCATATTAAACTTTCAAATATTTGTTGAAATAGTGAATTTTGAAAAGAACAAGACTGTTTATAATCCTAGCTATTTCTGGGTATTTTTTTTGCACTAAGTTGTACTTTTCATTCTAATACTATACTTTCTATTAATTTGAGTTATATGTGGTTTTATGCACACCTTCTCATATTGTTGTCTTTGGGGGGGAGCAGAATATTATATGACATAATTTAATTTAGAATATCCTTTATTTTAAAAGATTATAAGAAAGTTCATATATTGTGGGACACTGTGGTATACACCTGTAATACTAGGGAGTTGGGAAGTTGAGGCAGGAGGATTGCAAGTTCAAGTCAGCCTTAGCAACTTAGTGAGAACTTCAGCAACTTTGTAAGACCCTGTCTCAAAATATAAAATAAAAAAGCATGGGTATGTGCCTCAGTGGGAAAGTACCCCTGGGTTAGATCCCCAAGTACCAAAAAACAAAAACAAACAAAAAAGGAGAAAGTTTATATATTCAGCTTGGGTATAGATCAGTGGTAGAGTGTTTGCCTAGCATATGTAAGGCTCTGGGTTTGATTTCCTAAATAGATGAATGTTTGTGGTGTCATATGGAAGAAATATCTCTTTGCTTTTATTCTTGGCAAAATGAACCAATTTTAGAGATCTAAGTCCATATACAGCAGATTCTATTGCTCTGAGCCCAAGATGAGGCAAAACATGGGAGAAGGCTATGGCAGAGGGAAGCTACTCCCCTCATGGCAGCCAGAAAGCAGAGACAGAGAGTTCATAGTGTTCTCTTAATTTAAATTTGCTTTCCTGGATACTTAATATCACTTTTATTCAGTTATTGTTAAAATGAAACAAAAAATAGACTATTAATATTGATTTTTATTAAATAAGAAGGGGAAGTATATGACATTAGACCTTGTCTTGATTGAACTGGATGAAATTTAATCATAGATTGATGTCTGCCTGTTTTTTTCCCCAAAAAAACTATGTGGTTAACTTAAATTTTTGTTTTTGTTGTTGATTTGTGACTTTTTTCCCTGGGAAACCCTGTTTCCTAATTAGCTCGTCTTTATAGCTGTGATGAATATTGGAAGCTGTATGATGCTTAAACACCAGATGGTGCCAGAGATTCATGTTTTAACTGTCATACTTCTGACAGAATCAGAAATGACCGTATTATAGCACCTCTTCAAGTTTGTTTAATTATCCCTATTTAAACTGAGTGGATATTTTGTGATGGTAAGGACTTTCTTTCCCTCTTTCTCTTTCTCTCTCCTTTCTTCCTGGGAATTGAACCCAGGGATGCAAAATCACTGAACTACATTCCTGGTCCTTTTTTGTTTTGAGATGGGAGTTCACTAAGTTGCTCAAAGTCTTGCTAAATTGCAGAGGCTAGTCTTGAACTTGTAATTTTGGTGCCTTAGTCTCCGGAGTTGCTGGGATTATAGGCATGTATTACCACACCTTGGAATATCAATTTTTTCGATGTGGTAATGCTTCATAGTTTTTTTTAGTCTGTGTTTTAGACATATATAATAAAATACTTATAGATGAATAATAAATTTAATTTTTCTTGTAGTGAAGGCATTTTAACAGTTTAATATGATCCTGTGCTAGCTTTTGATGGAAATTAGGTTCCTGAATATTTTATACAGGGGAATTATTATTATTTTTTTTTTTTACTTTTTTAAAAGACAATCATAAAAATTTTATTTATATGGCAATTCCTGGTTTACAAACTACTTTGTAACTAACTAGTTTGAAATTCCAAACACTTCATTGCGACAACTCTACAATAAATTACCTCTCTTTGCCAATGAGGACTAAGAGCCTTAAATGAAGAATTGGAGATTAGATTATGAAATCTTTTAAAGTTTTATTCACATTTTGTCATAGAAAAATGATTTCAGGATAAATTGTCTTTGTACTTATGTGCAGAATGAACTGAGAAGAAAGAGCTTGGAGGTATGTACACCATAAAACAGATGCTAAAGTTAACTTGTGCAGTAAGGAAGGGCCTGACTTTATTGATTATTGGCCTTCACAAGAACGATCAAAGCCAAGGGACAGTGATAATGCTGCAGTGTGATTCATATTCAATTTCTTAAGATTAATAACCTAAATATAAATATAAATATAAATATAGGAAAGGTCTGATAGATACTTCTGAAATTATTTATAAGTAAATATTTGCTATTATAATATATATCAACAATTTTAGAGTTATCTAGGAAACTTGTTAAAAGTTTGCATTCTGGGTCCATCCAGAATGAAATATCTGGAGACTAAATATGGGAGAAATCTGTATTTTGAAAACCTTTATAGTATTACTGATGTTCATTATAGTTCTTCTAACTACGAATATACAGACCAGTCAGTCTCGAAATGTGGTCTACAGAAAATAATTTAAAAACTGAGACTCTTAACAGGAGACTTTTCGTGTATTACTGTCATAATGTTATTTACCCTTTTCAGAGTGTTATCAGCATGGATGATTGAAAAGCCGTGTGGTGAAACTCTTGGTACCTCAGCACAGAACCAGGCAGTGGTACCAAATCACACTAAGCGGCCACTTATGTATTTATTTTTTTAAAAAATACCTATTCCTCTTTTTTTTAAATATCTTTATTTTTATTTATTTATTTTTATGTGGTGCTGAGGCTTGAACCCAGGGACTCAAGCGTACAAGGCAAGCGCTCTACCACTGAGCTACAACCCCAGCCCCTAAGTGGCCACTTATTATTTCCTTTTATACACTGTAATAAACAAAAAGCAAAGGAAAAATAAATTTTTGGGTGTTCTTAATGAGATAGCACAAGTTATTATTTTATTAACTCTGAACCCTTGAGGACATGCCTGTTTCCTATTCTATGTGACAGAAGCTCTTCTGCTTTGTGTCAGAATACAATGGTCTCAAGACAAGTTCTTATGCTCCTGTTTGAGTTGTGAGCTGAACTGATTTTTTTCCCCCATAGAACACTATTTTTTACTTGAAAGAACAACTGACAGATTATTTAGATTTGGAAATTTGTTATTTTTATGAAAATAAAAGAATTGAGCCTATCATTTCTGGGGGGTGGGGGAGATAGACTTATTTAATTTATTTAGGCCAATGATAAAGTTTGAGAAAAAAATTTTTGAAAAATTTATTTTCCCTACCATGAGGTTGACAGATTTTTCAATACTTATCTTTTCTGATTGCTCAAAATATTAACATGTGGTTTTTGAATTATGTATGTGTCTACATTTGGAAGATGTGTATACCTCAGTGAACCAGTCTTTTCCAAATTACCTATGTGTGATGTTATAAAACCGTGCATGGGTAAAAGACTTATTCAAAGTGCATGATGGTGAGTGGTTTTTTAAAGAGATTTGCAAAAATAGAACACAGTGCCACTGTTAATATTATTATTTTCATCATTATTATTATTATTTTAGTACCAGGGATTGAACCCAGTGGTCTTTAACCAGTGAACCATATCCCCAACCCTTTTTATTTTGAAATGGGGTCTTGCTAAGTTGCTTAGGGCCTTGCTAAGTTGCTGAGGCTGGTTTTGAACTTTCTTATTTATTTATTTAATTTTTTATTGTTGGTTGTTCAAAACATTACAAATTTCTTGACATATCATATTCCACACTTTGATTCAAGTGGGTTATGAACTCCCACCTTCACCCCATACACAGATTGCAGAATCACATCAGTTACACATGCATTGATTTACATATTGCCATACTAGTGTCTGTTGTGCTCCGATGCCTTTCCCATCCTNTTTCCAAATTGGCTGCACCAATCTGAGTCCCACCAGCAATTGTACAAGTGTACCCTTTTCCCCACATCCTCGCCAGCACTTGTTGTTGTTTGACTTCCTAATGGCTGCCAATCTTACTGGAGTGAGATGGTATCTTAGGGTGGTTTTGATTTGCATTTCTCTGACAGCTAGAGATGGTGAGCATTTTTTCATGTACTTGTTGATTGACTGTATGTCCTCCTCTGAGAAGTGTCTGTTCAGGTCCTTGGCCCATTTGTTGATTGGGTTGTTTGTTCTCTTATTGTCTAATTTTTTGAGTTCTTTGTATACTCTGGATGGTTTTGAACTTTCAATCCTTCTGCTTCAGCCACCTGAGTCCCTGGATTGCAGGCATGCACCACCACACCCAGCTTACTATTTTTTTAATTTTATTTTGGTATTAGTTTTCATGAAAATATTCCATATGTTAATGTATAATAGAATTTGTCATTTTTCAGTAAGTAAGTAATATTCTTTAGTTTCCTAGTTTAGCTTCTAGTGTGGTTTTCATTCAAAATTACGTGGTAGGTTAGTAGTTTTTCAAGTGTGGTCCACAGACTGGACCATTTGTGTTATCATCATGTAAGTGTGCTTGTTAAAAAATGACAGATTTCTGGTCTCCATTATAGGACCTAACTGAATGAGAATCGTGAATGCTGTGTAGGTGTGCTTGGCTATGAGACCTGCATTTTAAATATGTCTGCTAGGTGCTTCCTGGAACCACTTAAAGTCTAAGATATACTGTAGAATACTGTGTGCTACCTTTTAGTTAATAAGAAGAAATACAAAGGGACTTCCCATAAGGAAAATGACTTTAGAAAATGCATAGAAGGAAAAAAGGTATTGTGTGAGTTTATAGACATACTGTGGTCAGCTAGAGAGGCCATAGCCAAGAGAGGTGCAAAAGAATATTGAAGGCAGACTTCAAAGGAATCAGTAATGTAAGGAAAGAACTTGGTCATCTTGAGATAAAATTGTTTTGTTGTTGTTGTTTTATTTTGTTTTTTTGAGGTGGAATCTTGTTATGTTGTTGTTCAGGCTGCTTTCGAACTCTTAGGCTCTTCCTGCCCCATCCTCTTGAGTAACTGGGATTATAGGCATGCACAACCCTGTCCAGCTTGCTTGTTCGTATCTAAAAAATAAATTGTCTGTTTGATTAGGTAAAGTATAAAGCATTAACACACTTCTGCATGAACACGAAAGTACAATAGTGGGAAAAATAAGAATCACTTCTCTTTTCTCTGCTACCCAAGGTGCCAGCCTAGAGCCATTCTAGAACTTGTTACCAGTTTCTTGTTTATCTATATATGGTTTTTATCATCATCATCACCATCTTTTTTTTTTTTGGTGGAGTGTACTTTATTGATGGTACATTATAAATGTGCCATTTGTATTGTTTTTTTTTCAGCACAAATGCTAATATACAATAATACATATTTTCTGTTTTGATTTCTACCAGTTAATAATCTTGGAGTTTTCCTGATATTATTAGTACATGTTCATTGTGATTTGATATTTTCAACAAAGCTTAGTAATTATGGATGGTGCTTGGGAAACAAAGCTGCAGTGACTGTTATTTCACATAATTTCTAGGAAGAGTGGTTTGTTCATTTTAAACTCTCAGATACTTCCAAATGGACCTTCTTGGAGATTATATTACCAAATTATTCTCAACAGCAAAGCTTAAAGTAGCACTTTTTCATGTGTTCTGATAAACTTTAAAAAACACTTTGCTAGTCCCACAGGTGAAAAATTATATTCCATATTTCTGTTACAAATGGGTTAGAATATCTTGAGTCATTTTTATTTTCTGTTAACTGAAGATTCATATGCTTCATCCATTTTTCTGTTGGTTCCTTGATCTTTTCCTTAGTTACTTATAGGAGCTTTTTATATGTTAAAGTACAGATGGTCCTTGACTTATTTTTGGTTCAACTTATAATTTTGCCAGCTTAGAATGGTGAAAATAATATGCATTCAGTAGATACCATACTTTATCTTTTGAATTTTGATCTTTTCCCTGGCTGGCAACATGCAGTATGATAGATACTCTGTAATGGTTGGCAGTGGCTACCAGCCCCAGCTCCTAGTTACCCATGAAATCATGAGGGTAAACAGCTGATACTTTGTTATGACTTTTTGGCATGTTTTGGATATAGATATTTGATAAATTACATGTATTATTTAGTACTTTATTGAAAAACAGTCTTTGTGTTAGATAATTTTGCTCAACTGTCAGTTAATGTTAGTATTCTTAGCATATTTAAGGTGACCTTGGCTAAACTATGGTGTTCAATAGGTTAGATGTATTATATGTACTTTCAACTTACTGTGGCCTTGTTGGTACATAACTCCATCATAAGTGGAGAAGCATCTGTAATTCCTTTTTGGTATAACATGAATTGCTTCATTAATTCTCAGGCTAAGTGTAGGGGCTATTATTATTATCATGTTACTGAAGATGAGTTTTAGAGAGGTTAATTGCTTTGTTTTCCATAGATAGTAAGTGACAGAAGTCAGGTTTTCAAGCTAGTCAGTTTGATTCAAAATCTTCATTTTTGCCTATTGTTCTCTACTACTTAGTACATAGTAATCAACAAACCAGCACATTGTTTTGAGCACATAGAAGTTCCTTACATATTTAAATGCAATTTATATATCACTCTGTTAGGAATGATAAATGATTGGTATGATCAATAAAGTTAGTTGTGTTGGCATTTAAGGCAAACACATTGACTATTAGATTAAGTCATTGAAAGACCTACCATAACAGATGAGAATACACTCTCAGATGTTCCAAGTTGTAGCAGTTGGGGGAAATGATTTAAAATTCTGAAAATAAATTAGGCTGGAATTTCTAAAATAGGCATTTGAAGGAGTTTGGTATGTAGATAAGGCTTTGATAGCTGAAAGAAAGGAAGCAAGGTGAACTGCAGGATCAGCACAGGAAAGGAATATCCTGAGCAGATGTGGAATCAGTAAGAGCTATTGATAGCAAATAGTGTGAAGGAGGAAAAATGCTGGGATCACTACCTGAAAGGCCTCCAATGTCAGGCTGACACCATGGGGTCATGAAAGGTTGTTTTGAACAGAAAAGGAATGTGATTCATTCTTCTTCAGATAGTCTAGTGCTATTGCAGATCCTAAGAGGAGATTTAAGAAGGCAGGCATGAACAGTGTGACTTTATCAAAAGAAAAAATAATTAATTAAGCTTCTAAAGCAAGAATACATGAGAAATGAGTGATTTTTTTTTTCCTAGTACTGTATTCCACTCCACAGAATCTTGAGTTGAAAGCTTTTTCTGCTAAGGCAGTCACTATTAAGTTTCCTTTTCTGAGTATCTTCTAAAACAAGATTGTCCAGTACTTTTATCAGAAGGCACTGCATTAAACTTTTCAAGAATTGGTTCAGTGATTCTCATTTTTTTCTTCTTAAAAATTAAATCAGAACATATTAGAATCCTAAACATGGTCTTGATTACTGTCCTCTCCTGTCCTGACTTTACCAATAATGCTGTTGGAACAGTGTTGTCTTTGCTTTCCTTCAGTCAGCCTCCTTTCCTCTAGGGAATTTTTAAACAGCTTGGGATTTGGGTGCTGTTTATTGTGGCACCTTTTCTTATTTCTTCAGTAGGGGTCCTTTTCTGCTCCTGCTGTCATCTGTAACCATGGCAACTGGCAGCTGTACTGGAGGGAACTATGTTCAGCTTGGGGCCAGATAGAAGGAGAGATGACAGGGAAGAACAAATCGTATTGGGCAGTTATTCCTTGCTTATTTGGAGGCAGAGGCTAGTGGATTCTGAATGACAAGGGACTTTCTCCTCGTGCAATCCTGTTCAGTTCATTACTGTGCTTGACCTGGTACTGTTCATTCTAACCTGTGTGTGAGATTTCAGGAGTTTTGTGGGAACCCTGCTAGAGAAACAAGATGCAGTTTACAGGAGCTTATGTACTGGCACACATCTAGGATTATAACAGTCTTTTTTTTTTTTTTTGTACCAGGAATTGAACACAAGAATGCTTAACCACTGAGCCACATCCCTAGCCCTTTTTTTACTTTTTATTTTGAGACAGGCCTGAGTTGCCGAGGCTAGCTTTGAACCTGAGAGCCTCCTGCCTCAGCCTCAGCCTCCTGAGCTGCTGGGATTACAGGTCTGGGCCACCCTGCCTGGCTTATAAACAGTCTTGAGTGTATGTGTGTACAGGTCATATGGAATTACCTTCAATAACTTCAGGTTTACTTTTAAGGAAGAAATGAGCTTATATGTGTAAGTTTCATCTTATTTTCTGTCTTTAGTTTTTTAAATTTTTATTTTATTTATTTTTTATTTTAATTAATTTATTTGTTCTAATCAGTTATACATGACAGCAGAATGCTCTTTGATTCATTATACACAAATGGAGCACAAATTTTGACTTCTGGTTGTACCCAAAGTAGGGTCACATCATTTGTGCAATCATACATGTACCTAAGATAATGATGACCATCTCATTCCACTGTCTTTCCAATCCCCACGCCCCTCCTCCACCTTTGCCCCATTCAGAGTTACTCGATTCATTCCCCCTCCCCATTATGGATTAGCATCTACTTATCAGAGAAAACATTTGGCTTTGGTTTGCGGGGATTGGCTTACTTCGCTTAGTATGATATGCTTTAACTCCATCCATTTACCTGCAGATGCCAAAATTTTATTCTCTTTTATTGCTGAATAATATTCCATTGTGTATATATACCACAGTTCTTTATCCATTCATCTATTGAAGGGCATCTAGGTTGGTTTTATAGTTTGACTATTTGTGAATTGTGCTGCTGTGGACATTGATGTTGCGGTGTCCCTGCAGGATGCTGTTCTTAAGTCCTTTGGGTATAGACCAAGGACTGGGATAGCTGGGTCAATTAAATGTGTGTTTTTAAAACATTAAACTACTCATTCTGATTGGATAAATCACGTATTATAGTACACCTTTAAAAAGATGGGAAACTTTTTTTCCTGTCTCACATGTCCATTTCTATCTCTGGAGGAGAATTTCTCACATATCTTCTAGGTTAATATTCAGATGAGCATCTATGTATTTAAGGTGCATTCTCTTCACTCTTTATCAGTCCAAATACAGCTGCCTCATTCTTCTGAGTTTCCCAGAGGGACTTCACAAAGTAGCTAATCTAAGTCATTTATTTTACATTTACAGAGGAGGAAACTGAGTTCCAGAAATGTTAAGTGACTGGTTAGGACTCTATTTTGAAGTGAATTGACTTTTCCTAATGTATTCTTAGTTTTTTCCCCAAAAAAATTAATTGCTAATAATTGTACATGTATGTGGAGTGCCATATTATATTTTAATACAGGTATACATCGTGCAGTCCTCATATCAGGGCAATATTTTCTGTTTCCTCATATACTTATCATTTCTTTATAGTGAAAACATTCCAAATCCTTTCCTTTAGTGCTTTTTTTTTTTCTTCTTTCTTTGTACTGGGGATTGAACCCAGGGTGCTTAACCACTGAGCCACAAACCCAGCCCTATTTTGTATTTTATTTAGAGGCAGGGTCTCACTGAGTTGCTTAGCACCTTCTTTTTGCTGAGGCTGGCTTTGAACTCACAAACCTCCTGCCTCAACCTCCTGAGCCACTGGGATTACAGGTGTGTACCACCATGCCCGGCTCCCAGCCTTTTTAAAAAAATTTTATTTAGAGACAGGGTCTTGCTGGGTTGCTTAGGGCCTTGCTAAGTTGCTGAGGCTGGCTTTGAACTCGTGATCCTCCTTCTTCAGCCTCCCAAGCCGCTGGGATTACAGGAGAGCATCACTACACCTGGCTTCCTTCAGCTCTGTTGAAATATACCACACTTTATTGTTCTCTGTAGTCACTCTATGGTATAGTGCTGGGCAAAACCAGAACTTCATGTCTGCTAGGCAAGTGCTCTACCCCTCCTCTCAGGCCTTTTAAAATAATGTTTTACTCAGATTTTGGGCCATCTTTAAGTTTATGATTTCTACTATTATTACACTTCATATATTTAAATCTTTAGATGTTTAAATCAGAATATGCTACTTGATTTACACAAGTGGGAAGTTGATTCTTTTTTTTCTTATTTTTTATTCATGTTCTGTAATTGTACATAATGATGGGATTTGTTGTTATGTAGTAGTACTTGGACACTGTATAACAGTGTAATTTGGCCACTGTCACTCCGCAGCACTTCTCCCCTCCCTCCTTACCTCCCATCCCTTGGTTCCTTTCTACTGAAGATCTCCCTTTAATTTTTATGAGATCACTTTTTTCCCCTTTTTCCTCTCTAGTTTCTCATACCAGAGAAAACGTAAGGATCATTGACCTTCTGAGTTTGGCTTATTTCACTTAACATGATGATCTTTAGTGCCAAACATTTTCCTGCAAATAACCCAATTTCATTTTTCTTTATGACTGAATAAAACTCCATTGTGTATATATACCACATTTTCTTTGTCCATTCACCTGTTGATGGACACCTTGTTTGGTTCCATAGTTTAGCTGTTGTGAATTGTGCTGGTACAAACATGGGTATACATGTATCACTATAGTATGGTGACTAATTCTTTAGGATAAATACCAAAAAGTGGGTCATGTGGTAGTTCATGCCTAATCTTTTGAGAAACATCCATACTGATTTCCACAGTATAAAAGTGTTCCTTTATCTCCACATCTCTTCAGCATTTATTATTATTTGTATTCTTGATGACTGCCGTTCTGACTGGTGTGAGATGAAACTCAGTGTAGTTTTTTTTTTTTTTTAGTTATAGGTAGACATAATGTCTTTATATTTATGTGGTGCTGAGGATGGAACCCAGTGCCTCACACATGCTAGGTGAGCACTCTACCGCTGAGCCACAATCTCAGCACCCTCAGTGTAGTTTTTTTGGTACTGAAGATTGAACTGAGGGGTGCTCAATCACTGAGCCACATCCCCAACCCTTTTTTGTATTTTATTTAGAGACAGGGTCTTGCTGGGGTGGTAAATGCTTCACTAAATTGCTGAGGCTGGCTTTGAACTGGAGAATCCTCCTGGCTCAGTGTAGTTTTGATTTGAATTTGTTTAGTTGCTAATGATGTTGAACATTTTAAAAAATCTATTTCTTGGCCATTTGTATTGCTTCTTTTGAGAAGTATCTATTTAATTCATTTGCCCATTTATTAATTGGGTTATTTGGTTTTTTAGTGTGAAGTTTTTGAGTTCTTTATATATTCTAGAGATTAATCCTCTGTCAAAAGAGTAGCTAGCAAAGAATTTCTCCCATTCTGTGGGTTCTCTTTTCACATTCCTAGTTGTTTCCTTTGAAACTTTTAAATTTGATGCCATCCCACTTATTAACTCTTGGCATTATATCCTGAGCTTTGGAGGTCCTATTAAGAAAGTTGTTGCCCAGGCCTATATGCTGGAGTATTGACCCTACATTTTCTTGTAGAAGTTGCATAGTTTCTGGTCTAATTCTGAGGTCTTTGATTAATTTTGATTTGATTTTTGTGCAGGGTGAAAGATAAAGGTCCAGTTTTCTTTTTCTTTTTTTATTTATTATTTATCAGGGGACACAACATCTTTGTTTGTATGTGGTGCTGAGGATCGAACCTGGGCTGCACGCATGCCAGGCGAGTACGCTACCGCTTGAGCCACATCCCCAGCCCCCAGTTTTATTTTTCTAAGTATGGTTAACCAGTTTTCCCAGCATCATTTGGTAAGACTGTCTTTTCTCCAATGTACGTTTTGGGGAATTGATTTCTAGAGCCATTCTGAGCATTCCATATCTCTGACAATAACTATAAAGCACCCCCGCCCCATATACACACTTTTGGACCAGGGTTGAACCCAGAGACTCTTAACCACAGAACCACAACCTTAGACCTTTTTATTTTTTATTTTGTGATAGGATCTCACTGAGTTGCTTACTTCCTTGCTAAATTGGTCTCAAACTTGCTATCTTTCTGCCCCAGTCTTCAAGTCTTTGGGATTACAGGCATGCACCACTGTGCCTGGCTAGTAATGCCCATTTCATTTGGTGGTTTGAGAGATTAATTTTTTTCCCAGTCAAGAGACACTTCTTCTTTTTTTGCTTCACCTTGAACTCTTGCATTTATCTTGCTTCTTTTTTATATATGTTTGTGTATGGGATCTCTCTTTCCCTGACCATTACACATGCTGCATTTTGAAATTGAACACCACAGGGCTTCATTTCTTGAGTGTTTGACAATTACCCCCTCTCCCTCATTCTGGACACAAATGCATTACCACAAGGAGGTTCATAATTAAATCTGGTGACATGAAACTACATGATATAACATTTGGCCCATGCAGTAAAGTGAAACAGCATCTTTTTATATAATCTTACTTGTTTAAATTATGTTATCCATTGATATTTGCCAGTAACTTTCCTATTACTACATATGGTAGAAAGGATACTAATAAGGATTTTAGTATTTTTTTTCTTTTTATGGGTACTCTCAATGGTAGAGTGCATGTCTAGCTGTACAAGTTCCCTGGGTTTGATTCCCTGTACCACACAAAAACAGCATGAAAAAAAGAAAAGTTTACCCTCAAATATATCTATTTACCTTAGTACTGTAGCTGTGCAACATTTCTATGAGATACAGACAGCTGTTAAATTTTTTTGTTGCAAAGCAAGGAGTCCAGGCATACTTTGCATTTTATATTTATGCCTTTTGTACATGTATGTATATTATGTAATTTTATATTTTATATATAGGCCTTTGCAGCCAATTGTTTGAGGATATGGTTTGATATATTTCAGTTGGTACAGATGGAGAACCCTAGAAGTTTAAAGCAGAAAAACAAAACTGGTTTTAAAAATTTGATTTCAGAATAACTAGTTGAGTAAGCAGCTTCTTAAAAGCCTTATGAAGCCTTATGTGGGTACAGACCTTTCAGGTCCCGAGGGGTTTCTGCTGCCCCTCAATGAAACGATGAATTGGGCTATGGAAATCTGCAGAGCTTTTAACTATCTTGGATGAAAACAAAGATGTCTGTTTTCATTTCTTTGTCTTTCATTGCAATGGATTTGTGGATTATTTAGTATAATTCCATATCACTCTTGGTATATTTCATTTACCAGAGAGGGAAAGATAAACTAAAGAAAACAACATTCCTTCTTGATTAATTTTTCTTATATTAAATGTATACTAGTCTTTAGATATGCCAATTAATTTTAATTATTATTATGAAAGATAGCTATTCTTTAAGTCTTCTTTTGATTGGATGAATTAAGTAAAATAATGCCATTAGTTATAAGAAAAGATCTGTAATTTTCTTGCTTTCTGTAGTAACCCATTCTCTCTCTCTCTCTCTCTCACACACACACACACACACACACACACACCTTACCCAAAAAATATAACTTTTTTTCCTATTAGAGATGAAGATGACATCAATGATGTGACTTCCATGGCAGGGGTCAATCTCAATGAAGAAAATGCCTGCATCTTAGCAACAAATTCTGAATTGGTTGGTACACTCATTCAATCATGTAAAGACGAGCCATTTCTTTTCATAGGAGCTCTACAAAAGAGAATTTTGGACATTGGTAAGTACAATTATGAATTTTGGTCTGATAGGAAAATCTGTTGAGGGAAAATATTAAGAGAGACCACCTGGAACTCTGAGGTTTTAAATAAGGCTTTAGAATTAATCAGGATTTGGGGGATGTTATCAAAAGAAGTATTTTATTTTATAGATTATTAATATAATCTAAACCATATAACTTTAGATAATAGAAGATAAGATTTAGATAATAGAAGATAAGATTTCATTCCATTTCTTTTTTTTAAATATATTTTTTTTTTAGTTGTCAATGGACCTTTATTTTTTTTATTTATACATGGTGCTGAGAATCGAACCTAGTGCCTCACACATACTAGGCAAGCACTCTGCCACTGAGCCACAATCCCAGTCCTTATTCCAGTTTCTTGATGGGGAATAGATGTGCATTTTTACATGAATGTATAATATGGTATATTATTTTTTCTATCCTGTTCTTTATTTGGCTCTTAGGCATATATGTGTGCAAATTCACTCTCATGTTACAAGTTTGTATTTATAAGATATAGGAACAGCTACTGAGAGCAAGTCCCTTTTTCCTTGTCTCAACCCTGAAATTTTCTCTAGTTCCAGGAGTAGTTGTCAGTAGGCTTCACTGTGGGAAAGTATATGGGAGAGAACACACCAATGTAGATACTTAGCTTTTTGTTGTTCTTAAATCACAAACTCATTACCATGTAAGACTGCAATCTTCTCCACATGAATTGTTAAAAGACAAGTTGGAGAGAGTATTTTTGTGTCTGAGTTGTGTTTTATATTGAAGGCTTAATACAGAGTTGATTGTGATTTTTTAATATATCCATGATATATTTTTTTAAATATTTATTTTTTAGTTTTAGGTAGACACAGTATCTTTATTTTTATTTTTATGTGGTGCTAAGAATAGAACATAGTGCCTCACACATGCTAGGCGAGTGGGCTACCACTTGAGCCACATCCCCAGCCCTCACCATGGTATTTTTAAGGACTGCAAAGTATATTACTACTACACACTTTAAGTCTACTTCACAATTAATGAATATTTGAACTACACTATGCTCTACAAATGACCGCTTTTCATTTCTACTTTAAATTAAGGATTTGTCTTTTTTATCGTGAACAACTAGAGTTTGTGAGTAGTTGAAAAGATAGGAATTAATAAAATCTGTGAAATGTTTATTTGCTGTTTGTGTTTTTCCTACCTCTCTTTCCTTCAAACCCCTTTCTCCCTCCCTCCCTCCCTCCCTCCCTTCCTCCCTTCCTTCCTTCCTTCCTTCCTGGTATTTTCTTCTTTGCATGTGTATTTTATAATACTGTTTGGATCCAGTTCCTTAATTTTGGAGCAAGCCTAAGCATTATACCTTCTTCTGATAATATAGGAAATTTATTGGTATTTTAATTCCTTAATGCCATATAATTATCTAAAGCATTGGTAGAGTAGAAGTAGATACTTAGGTTTATCAATTCCTGTCCCTGTCCAAATTTTATTTCTAGTTTAATTTAAACTAGATTGATTGTAATGATAAAAAAAAAATTTAGCACTGAAAGAGTATTTTTGGTTACTTAGGACAGGGATCAGCAACTTTTTTCCAAAAAGGGCCAGATGGTAAATATTTGCCACTTTATGGCCCATATGGTTTCTGTCACAGCTGCTCAGCTCCGCTGTCTTAAGGCAAAAGCAACCATAGACAATATATAAACAAATGGGCAAGACTATTCTCTTGGGCTGCTGTAACAAAATATAGCACATTAATGGCTTAAATGAAAAAAACATTTATTCCTTATAGTTGTGGAGGATGGAGATGACCCTGTGTACTTACAGGATCAGGGTCTTGGTGAGGGCCCTCTTGATGGTTTTCTGACTGTAATCCTCCTGCTGTATTCTCATGTGGCAGAAAGAGAGGTAAAGAGAGGTAACTATCTTATCTCTCATTATCCCTTTCATTTGGGCTCTGCCTGTGACTTCATTATCCCCCAAAAGTCCACTGTAAATACAATCACATTGGAAGAGGGTTTCAGCATAAATTGAGGTATTGGGGGGCACAAATTCACTGCAGTGCTATTCCCATAAAACTTTGTGACTATAAAGAGAGATAAGATTGGGCTTGTTGGCCATAATTTGGAAGCCTCTGATTTGGGAGAATAAGGGAACAGCTATTTTTATATTAATTTCTTAATAATGAAATGCAAAGTTGTCATAATATGATAGTCAACTGCAAAATAATAATTCTGAATTAGATAAGCTTTAATAAAAAATAAAACCATTGAGTGAATGGTGTTAATGCATTTCTAGGAATGTTTTCCACTTATAATAAAATTCCTTCTTTACAAAATATGCCAGAACAAAGGCCATTCCTTAAAGACTGAAATTATGCTGGGATGCCTGTAATTCCAGTAGCTTGGAAGGCTGAGTCAGGAGGATGCAAGTTCAAAGCCAGATTCAGCAACTTAGTGAGACCTTCAGCATTTGAGTGAGACTTTCAAAATAAAAAGTAATTTAAAAAGTAGGGGGGAGAGGGGTAGGCTAGGGATGTAGCTCAGTGATAATGTGTGTCCTGGGTTCAGTTTCCAGTAAACTGCAGGTTTCTCCCTATCCCCCTTATAAATTTATCCAAATAAATTTTTAAATATGTTTTTCTACTTGGATAATGTTAGAAGATTAAATGCCTGTGTTCTTTATTTCCCTGATTACCTAAATTAAATTGCACAAACATTAAATAAAATCATATAAGCATGCATGCACTAACTAGTTCTCCTGAATCAACTATGCTGAATTTGTTTAAAAACAGAATTGTACTTAAAAGTGAGAGTTTCTACTAAATGACCTTGCAAGGAGAATGATTCTACAGGCCAAGTGAAACAATATCTGTTTAACTTTGTAACTTTAAATAAATCGTATTTTATTACCAGCTAATGAAAATAATTTAGAAAATTTGTTCTTCTCTAAGCCCTGGAATTATTTGTTAATATTTTAAGAATTGGACATTCTTAATGTTAGATAAATTACCTTTATTTTATAAATATATATGAAATTATTTCAAAGGTCTCCCACCTAAATATTAAATATTTTTAAGTGCTTAGTTTCTTTCAACTTAGCCTGAAATATGTTTGTTTTTTTTATTTACCCTATGTTTAAATGTAATTTTAGTCACTGGATTGTTTTGAAATTTTACTGTTTCTTCTATAGAAGGCCTCACTATTTATTTATGCAGAGGTTTATAATAAAATAGATTTGTTTTGTTTTTTTCCCTGCATGAATCTGAAATTGGAGATGAATTCTATTTTGCTACAGAATAATTAATTACATCTTAAAAGGTGTGGTTTAGGAGAAATTGGAAAAATTTATATCTTCCTTCTATTTGGTTTACTGTAGACAACATTTTAAATTAAAGTTTGATATTTATTATACAGTAATGTTAAGGAATTTGTTTAAGAATTGTTGGATTAAATAAGTCATATTTTTGCTAGAGTTGTTCACCCTTTGATTAGAATGAGCATGTTTCATATAAATTAGCAAGTAGAATGAAACAGTAATTTTTAAAAATTGCTATGCACATATATGTACATGTTAAGAACAATCATAGTAGCATTTTTAAAAGCTCATTTAAATTTGAGTACTTAATTGCCTATATCTTTAGATTTAGATCTCTGTTGATAAGGATAGTTTCACTGTGCCTAACAATATTACTCTGTGTGTGTGTGTGTGTGTGTGTGTGTGTGTGTGTTTTAAGTACTGGGAATTGAAGTCAGGGGCTCTTTTCCACTGAGCCTGAGTCATATCCCTGGCTCTTTTTATTTTTTATTTTGGGACATGGTCTCACAGTGTTGCTGAGGGTCACCTTGAACTTGCCTGGGCTGGTCTCAAACTTGAGATCCTCTTGCCTTAGCCTCAGCTTCCCAAGTCACTTGAATTATAGGCATATGCCATTTTACCCAGCAAGAAATACTATTTAAATACTGATAAGGTTAATATGTAAATGAGCTTCTACCTTTGAGTATGTGGTTCAAATTGTTTTCCTGGAACATTTTTCCTATTTAGTGAAGGAAGAAAAAAGGTTATTTAAGAAGAGAGAAGTTATTCAAAAGGGTGGGTGAAATGATGAAACTTTGAACCCATTTCAACTTGTAAATTGATTACCAGGTCAATTTATCAGAACATGAGTTAGTGCAAAATATATGCATGGTTGGTAGTGGCCAAAAAGAATACAGGTATGTATTATAGGTGAGACATTAC
Source organism: Marmota marmota marmota (assembly GCF_001458135.2). NCBI lineage: Eukaryota > Metazoa > Chordata > Mammalia > Rodentia > Sciuridae > Marmota > Marmota marmota. Next base: position 38,389,446 of record NW_025999990.1, on the reverse strand, counting down.
CAGAGACTTACTATCTGAATTCCTTGAAATAAATGCCATAAATTGTTAACAGTGTCAAACAGGGCAAAATGTAATTTTCTATTTTTTTAATTACTAAAATTAACAGAATATGGCACTAATTTCTGCAGTTACCATTTTCCTCCCTGAACACTAGACTTGATTTGTGTTCTTATTAACTTTGTCCTATAAATGACCTTGCAAGGAGAATGATTCTAGAGGCTAAGTGAAACAATGTCTATATTTTCTGAGGCTTCAGGCTAGGTTTTATTAATGTAATGTCTAAGATCTTTGAAGTTGTGACTTTACCAGGAAAATCATAATCTCCAAACCTTTATTCATAATGGGTATGACTTCCAGGGGGAACAGAATACCTGCTGTGCTAATTATTTCAATTATCAGCCACTACTAAAACATGTAATGGATTTTCTCTGCTTCCACAGGTAAAAAGCATGACATTACGGAACTTAACTCTGATGCTGTGAACTTGATCTCCCATGCAACACAGGAGAGATTACGAGGCCTTCTAGAAAAACTGACGACAATTGCTCAGCATCGAATGACTACTTACAAGGTAAAGGGAGTTGTTAAAGAAGTATGAACTCTTGTCTCTTCTGTAGCATGAATAAAGGGTAGTTTTGGGGCATGGATTCATACTCTAAGTGTATTTTTAAAAGAATAGTTGAGCCATATATTTCATATTAGTAGAAATTCAAAGTCTTCTTAATTGGCTTTATTTAGATATGCTTGCATAACAAAAACTGGAATTTGAAATGGTGTCCAAAACTTCTATGTCGGTATAGATTGTAATATGCATCTGTTCTGCCTGAGGCTTCTCTTCCTTGAGAATTTGATTGAGAAAGAAGATATATTAGGATGAAATATTGGCGACTTTAGTTCTTTTCAGTGGTCTGGACTCTGCTAGCATTCCTATTCTTTTGAGTAAGTTTCCATTATAGCATTGAGTGCTGTTACTGGTACCACTTATTACTATTCTTGGCTTCTTTATAAAAACTATATGCAGGAGTAGCCTATCTTGTCCCTAGTGGTGTGAACTAAATGAAATGCTGTTAACAAGATGAAAGCCCTTGATGTATTTGAAGTGTAGTTTTGGAAGTGGGCAAATATATTGGCTGATTAAGGATTTAAAAATTAAAAAGATAACCTGGAATTTTAAAAAAAAAGATAAAGAAGGAATGTTAATAGCTAGATTTGAACAGAATAATGGTACATGTGAACTTACAAGGTTTTGAGTTTGCAAAAATGGTAATTGCCATGGCATTCTAACCATATTTTGAAAGGAATCCAGGAAAATTATCAGCTATCACACCACCCACCTATAAGTTCCTTGGAGGAATCATTCTATTTTCCTTCTTTTTTGTTTTATTTAGAACTTTAGGAAATACACATAGTTTCTGAAGTTCTTGCTTGTATAAATCTTTGAGAGAAATTATTGATCAACAAAAATATGGGACCAGCAGGACAAAAGCTGTGGAGAAATAAAATAACAGTATTTTGTGTGTGCGCGTGGGTGTGTGTGTGTGTGTGTGTGTGAGAGAGAGAGAGAGAGAGAGAATTGATTCTAGGAATTTGTCTATTTTTTTTCTGGTTATCTAGTTTGTTGTCATGTAACTATTCATAGTATTCTCTTATAATCCTTTTTATTTCTATAAGGTCTGTGGTAATGATCCTACTTTCATTTAAGATTCTAATTATTTGTATTCTTTTTGTCAGTCTAGCTAATGGTTGGTCAATTTGATCTGTTCAAAGAACCAACTTTTGGTTTAATAAATTTTGCCTGTTTTTCTGTTCTCAATTTTATTTATCTCCACTGAAGTCTTCATTATTTCTTCTTCTAACTTGAGTTCAGTTTGCTCTTCTTTTTTTAAATTCTATAAAATATAGATTTTGGTTGTTAACTCAAGATCTTTGTTTCCTAATATAGGCATTTACTGTTATAAATTTCCCTCTGTGCACTGCTTTCACTGCGTTCTAAGTTTTGTTCTATTGTGTTTTTATTTTTATTTGCATCTAAGTTTTTTTCTTGAGACTTTTTTACCTATTGGTTAAGAGTTAAATTTCTACATACTTGTGAATTTTCCAGTTCTCTTTCTAGCTTTATTCCACTGTGGTCAGAGAAGATACTTTGTATGATTCAAACATTTAAAATTTATTGGCACTTGTTTAAACAAATGTGCAGTCTGCCTAAACAATGTTCCATATGCATTGGGTTCTGTGACACAAACCTATAATCTCAGCAACTCAGGAAACAAGGTAGGAGGATTGCAAGTTTGAGGACATCCTTGGCAGTTTAGCAAGACCCTGTCACAAAATAAAAATAAAATGATTGGGGATGTAGCTCAGTGGTTTAGTGCCCCTTAGTTCAATCTCCAGTACTCCAAAACAAAAACAAAAACCCCAAAGGGAATGCTCCATATGTGCTTGAGCAGAATGTGTATTTTGCTTTCATTAAATTTTGATTTGATAGTCTATTAGATGTATTTGGTTTATGGTGTTAAGTCATCTATTTTCTTATTTATCATCTGTCTAGATATTCTATCCATTTTTGAAAGCAGGGTATTAAAGTCTTTTGCTGTATTAACTCAGTGGTTTACATGTGCACAGCCTTGGGTTCAGTCAATACAAAAAAAAAAAAAAAGGAAGGAAGGAAAGAAAAGGAGAAAGCATGAAAAAAGTTTTGACACTGCTTCACTTGTTTGACAATGGTGTATCTTTCTTAGTCATCTTTCTGTTCTATAACAGCTACTTGTTATTTTTTACTTATTAAAAAATAAGAAAGGTTTATTTTGGCTCGCAGTTTTGGAGCTTCTTATCCATAGACAATTGACCCCATTGCTTTGGACCTGTGGTAAGGTAATATATCACAGCAGGAACATGTGCAATGGAGGAAAGATGCTGACCTCATGGCAGCTGGGAAGATAAAAAGAAAAGGAGGAGGAGCCAAGGTCCCCATATCTCCTTCCAGGGCACACCTCCAGTAACCAAACTCAACACTAGGCTTCATCTCCTAAAAATTCTACCACGTCCCTTTGGCGCTACCAGCTGTGGACCAAGCCTGAAGTACATGGGTTTTGGGAGGACATTCAAGACCCAAGCTATTGCAATTCTGATAAATTTAACCTTTTATCAGTATATGATTTCTCATTTCTGCCTCTCTTTCTTTAAATTAAAAAATGGGGTCTTGCTTGCTGTGTTGCCCAGGCTGACCCTGAACTCCTGGACTCAAGTGATCCTCCTGTCTCAGCCCCTTAAGTAGCCTGGGCTACAGACCCACACTGCTACACCCAGTTTCTTTGTTTCTTATAATAGACTTTGACTTAATGTCTATATATCTGATATTAGCATAAATACCAATGCTTCCTTTTGGTTTTATGTGCATGGAATATCTTTTTTCATTCTTTAATTTTCACTCTATTGGCATGTGTTCACCTTAAATTCTTCTCTTGAAGACAATATCTATAAATGGGTCATGTTTTTGTTTGTGCCCCCCTATTCCTCGAAGCCCCCCAACGTCTTGACAGTCTCTGCTTTTTGACTGGGAAGTTTAATCCATTTACATTTCAAATAATTACTAAGAAAGCGCTTCTGCTATTTTGTTACTTATTTTATGTATTCCCTACTGTTTAATTGATATTTTTTTCTTGTACCATTTTGATTTTCTTTTGTGTATATTTTCTTTCTTTTGCTGGGGATCTAACCCAGGGCCTCATGCATGCCAAGTAAGTGCTGTATCACCAAGCCACATCTTCATCCATTTTTGTATATTTTCTAAGTGGTTGCCATGGAGATAAACAACACCCTAAACCTATTCAAACCTAGTTTGAATTAATATCTTTAATTTTGTAACGTGAAGAAATTATAGTCATCTTTTTGGCCCTTTACTCTTTTTAAAGTGTCTTAAACATTTTTTACAACTGAATTCTCCTTGTTCCTACTTAATCATTTTTTTTCAGAAATACATGAGTACATCATCATTTATAGTGGAATGTTTCTGTACAGAATGTAATGTGTACAATTTAGTATGGAAGATAATTTTTCCAAGTAATGTTTACTGAGTGCCACTCAGAGCTCTAATGTGTGTAACCATCAGATAGAATTCTTCTGTTGTTTATCAATAACATATGTTTCAAGAAGTTAGCTGCCCTAGGCAAAAATGGATAGCATCTACTCCACCTGGAAGACCTCACTGACTTAGCTTAAAGCTAATACTTCCTTAACCCTGTCTTGTACACTGCCTATTCGGATTGATTTTCCCCGTGCCCACTTTTCCTCACACATTCCTTAGTACAGCTATGCCACTGTTGGAATTTGCATATGTAGAAAGACAAAGGATTGTCATTCTTCATTAAGCAGAAATAATACTCATTTAATGATACTTGAATTTAATTCAAAATCACCCTTATTTTGTAGATTTTAATTGTAATAATCTTTGCATCAAAGATTTAGCCTTGTCATTGTGTTTTAGTTCATCCCAGTTAGGATTTATTTTTATCCTTACAATGTAAGAAATTCTAGTCACTGAATATATTAAAAAGAGAGATCACCATCTCTTTCTTCTCTGAACCATTTACTTTTGACAATCTTTCACCTGGTTAGGTATAATTCTCTAATTAATCATAAACTATAAACTGATATTTGGGTAAAGAAGTAAAAAATGGCATGCATTACAAAGCTTTTGATCTTGCTGCCAGGTGTTTTCCCACTGAAGATACATTTTAGTTTTCTGTATGCCTGTGGCCATGAAGAAGTTTCATTATTTTCCGGTTGAAAGGTACTATAAGTGGTTCCTTTGGATGGGATTCACTTGATGGTGTTGATATTATTTGGGGCTACATATTTTCATTGCTAAATCATTTAATATGTAATAAGTATGTATGGTAAAGCCCTACTCTTTTGGTACACAAGTCTTCAGTTTGTGAGGCCTGCTGAGATAAAGGAACGTAGTAAAATTGGGGTTAATGCTGTTTAGAAAGGGTTAGGGACTCAGTGGGAACAGGACAGGCACTCCTTTGTTTAGCAGTATCTGGAAGAGAAAAGGAAGAATGTATGATGCCAGAGGCAGTTGGGAGAAAAAAGAAATAAAATGGGAATGTGATAGGGTTAAAATTTAAAAAGTCTGCACCCTTTTTAATTTAGTGTTTGTTGTCCTTTTTACATTAAATCCTGTCAGTAAACTATCTCCAGAGTGTCTAAACACAAAAATGGTAAAGATGAAGTATTTGAGAAACCACTGTTATTATGTTTAACCTCTATAGTTGGCCTATAATGTGTTCCATATTCTATCTTGTATTGTTTAACTTTAAAAAACATTTGGGAATTCTTTGTGTATTAAGCATGAAGTAAAATAAGTAGCACTAATACATCCTTGTTCCTTAAACTATGTAATACTCTTTTGATCTGGTTAAATACCAACAATAAAAATTTAATTTAAAAAGAATCTTGGGCATATGAAATCTCTCATTCCCAGTTAATTGAATCAGCCATAAGCTTGGGGATAAAGCAAAGATGGGTGGGAGTGGTGCTGTACATTGATTTCCAGGCCAGGCACTGACTGTTGAACTTAACATTCAGTTTTTCTGCTATATAGTTGCCTTCAGATGTCTGAAATACTGAGATGAATATATGGTAGGGTGAGTTTAATATTGATTGGAAAGCCCACACAATGAACATGCCCATAAACTATTCAGGAGGCTAAGGCAGGACGATTAAAAGTTTGAGACCAGTCTGAGTAGCTTGGAGAAACCCTGTCTCCAAGTAAATAATAAATTTAAAAAGAAATGACTGGGGATGCAACTTAGTGGTAAAGTGCTTGCCCAACAAGTGCAAAACCTTGGATTCTATTCCCAGTTCAGCAAAAAAAACGAGGGGGAAGAAATCAAGAATATCCCCGTGCTCTTCCCCACCCTACCATTGCTGCCCATCAAACCACACATGGGTGGACAGAGGACAGATAGGGACAGATAGGTACTCATAGGCTAAGAAAATATTTAGACCGAAAAGCAGTGATTTACACTTTAGCATATCAGATTTTACCATCTTTATGGAAAAATTAAGACAGTTATACTTCTGTGTGACTCTCACAGATTATACAGTTACTTTCTTTGACTACAGTTCTATCTAAATTCATACCTTAATGGGATTCTCAAAACAGGGTTTTGGGATTTTAATATTTGTCAGCTTGTCTTAAGTTGTATTTTGATAGAAGTTGTATTCAGTTATTAAGGTTAGACTAACCCAACCATAGTAACCAGAGTGATAACTTTCGTCTTTGGTTTATTTTTCAGTGAGGTGATTGTTTCTTGCTTTTTGTCTTCGGAGGCCTAAGATTTAATTACTTATGTTAAGGTCTGCTAAGATCAACAATAATTTAACTAAAAAGTTTTAAATTATAGGTAAATGGTATACTCTCTTGCATTTTTCTTCTTGTGGTTGGCTTAATTGTTTACCCCAGCTCCCAATGAGGTTTAATAGAAAAATCTCTTTGAAATGTAAATGTTAGATCATCTCTCATATTTTAAGGATGATTAAGGTTCCTGGTTTTTATTTGTTTATTTTGTTAAGTTTGCTTATCAGAAACAAAAATAATACCTGAAAATTTGGCTTCTTCTATGTGTTGATGTTATTGTCTTTAGTTAAATTATAATGATATCTAATGTACAGTGCATTGCCCAGGATCATCATACAAACTTTTTTTTTTCCAGGCAAGTGAAAATTATATCCTGTCTAGTGATACTCGGTCACAGCTCAAATTCCTTGAAAAGCTGGATCAATTGGAGAAACAGAGAAAAGATTTAGAAGAAAGAGAAATGTTACTTAAGGCAGCCAAGGTAAGAGCCTACATGATTTATGAGTGAATGCGGCCTGGCAGTGAGGTCAGAATTGGCTTTATCATTGGTTGGCTGTCTTCGTTTTATTAAGCTTTTAGATTTCTCTGGAGGATTCCTTAAAATGAAATTAGTAATAGTATGTCTCACAGCCAGGATAGTGTGGTACAGTGACTTTCAGTTAATTTAGTTCAATGAGTCATAATCTTTTGTCTCTTCACTTTCATTTCCTAGGAGTTAGGCATCATACCTACCCACCCACCCCACCTCCCAGGTAAAAATGTTTTGTAAAATTTTAGCATAAGAATTGATATGTGCCAAGTTACAGTTCAGGAAAAAAAAATGGAAAGTAGACAGAAACATTGTGGATAAAATTAGGAATAATTTGGATTACATGGACTGAAATATAAGATGGGTGGAAATGAGAGAGGAATAGAGAACAAATAAATGAGACTATATACTCATTTATTTCCTTTCTCCTTTATTGAAATGTTTCCACAACTGTTAATGCCAAACGGAGTAAAAGCTTAATTAGGCTAGAGTTTGCATTATGTAATTCCATGCTTAGGGTCATTGAAAGAAGGATTAAATGTGCTGAGCATTAGAGTCTTTTTTTCTTTTTTTTTTTGGAAGCACCTTAGTTTTGATTTCTAGTTTTCTTAGAAGCTTATCCTTTTAGAGTATTTGTTCCTAATTATGTACTAATTGCTTTAAAAAAATATATATATATTTAGATGTTGATGGACCTTTATCTTATTCATTTATTTATATGCGGTACGGAGAGTCCAATCCAGTACCTCATACGTACTAGGGGCAAGCACTTTATCACTGAGCCACAATCCCAGCCCCCCAATTGTTTTTTAATTTGTTTTTGTTTTTGTGATACTGGGGATTTAACCCAGGAGTGCTAGATCTTAACTTGTGACCCTCCACCTGCTTCAGCCTACCAAGACACTGGGATTACAGGTGTGTGCCACCATGCCTAGGGTACTGATTACTTTTTTGAGAACTAATTTCATATCTATAGAAAAGTTGAGCAGAATTGTATTCTCAGCCCCCTTTCCCATGTTTTTCCATTTAATATTTTACTGTATTTGCTTCATCTCTACTCTTCTCCACCATTTCTAAATACACACACACACTCACACACACACACACACACACAAACTTTCATTAGTTTACCCATATGTCTGTCTTCCCTCCTTCATTTCTCGATTTAGAACTTTTAAAGTATATTCAGAGTTGTATAACTACTGGCACTAAGTAATTGTTTTCTGAACCATTTGAAAGTAGTCTTTAGACACTCTAAACATTCTAGCATGTATTTGCAAAAATAAGGACAGTCTCCTTTGTAAACCTCCAAGCCCAGGAACTCAGCAGTGTAACACTGTCATCAATTGCATAGACCCTTGATTTAATTTCACCAGCTGTCTCCCCTGTATCTTTATTTTTCCTTCATGTTCCATTTTCCATTCAGGAACATGTATTGCATTTTGTTGTTATCTCTTTTCATATTCGTTCAGTTAGTGTTGGTCTTTCATCTTTATTCATGTCTTTGACAATTTTCAACAATATAGACCTTACTTTCTGAATACAGGATGAGCCTCAACCTGGATTCATCTGGTATTTCTTTATGACCAGAGTCATGCATTCTTGGCAGGAATGCACAGAAATGATGCTACATTCTTCTTGGCTGAGTGTATCAAAAGACAGCCTTGATCACCTGTTCATGCAGGTGCCTTCCAGTTCCCTTCATTTTAAATTGACCAATTCCCTCTTTGTAGGTGCCTCAACTCCGCACAAGGATGTGAGCACAATAGCCCTATCTCTGTGCAGTTTCTGCTGTCTCAGCCTCAGCCCCAGTGCTGACCTCTGCCCTGGGACAGGCAGGGAAGTAGGACAGGATGTTCTTCCTTGAGCCCACAAATATCTTCATAGGAAGATATTTAAGATGATATCAACATTCCATTCCTCAAAAATCTTCCATGTATCAGCCTTAGTGTTCATTGTGATATCTGCCTGAATTAGCCCTCTCTGTGATGGTTGCCAAATGCTAATTCTTTATTTCTGTTAGCTTACCTACATTTATTAGTACTCTACTATATAAAAGAGTTCTTTTCTACCTTAGTCATATCAGTATGGGATTATGATTTTCTGTGTCATTCAACCAGTTGTAATCCATTACTGTCTTTTTTTTTTTTTTTTTTTGGTACTAGGGATTGAACCCACTGCTGCTAAATTACTGAGCCACATCCCCAACCCTTTTTATTTTTTGAGATAGGGTCTCACTGAGTTGCTGAGGGTCTCGCTAAGTTCCGTAAGGCCTTGCTAAGTTGCTGAGGCTGACCTCAAACTTGGGATCCTACTGCCTCCGCATCCCAAGCCCCCAGGATTAGAGGCATGTGCCACCGAGCCTAACACTATCATTATTTTGATATTTAAAAATTGCTTGAGTGGGAGACTCTTTCAGAGTAGCACTTTGGTCCTTTATCATATGTCTATCACTCACTGAGCATGTCCTTACTTTCTGGCTCAAGCTATTACAGGCCCAGCCTTTACTATTCCTGCCCCAGCCCTGGAATGAACTATTTCTGTAAGGAATCCTGTTTCTTTTTAGTTGAAGATAATGGTCAGAAACCACTATTAGATATATAATATTGTCATTGCTTAACAGAGTGTCAGGCCCTCTCAGTGAACAAATCTAGGAATTTGTAGTATGTGTATATATGTAACCAACCATACATTCATAATTGTTCCTATATCTGTGTGTGTATATAATACAATCATGAGTTCAGATGGATTCCTCCAACTGTAATCTAGTACCTCAGGGTTCTTTCTACCCTACCTTTTCCATGTTTGTAAAAACTCTCTCCAGTAGTCAGAAACTTGGCTTTTATCACCTTTAATATGTTTAACGTATGTCCTGAATCAATTTAGCTCTCAACTGATCAGTCTTTCAATGTAATTAATGTGACTAATATCTCAACTAGCCATGTTGCTGTCATCTCTGTTACTAGTAATTCTCCCAACCCCATTTCATCGTCCATTCGATTAATCACCACACCCATTGATCCATGCTTCAATGAAGTGCCCCAGACTTTTACCAACCTGTATTCTCAGCCACTTGCCCATACCTTGGTAAGGTGCCTCAGCCCCGCACAAGGATGTGGGCACAATAGCCCTATCTCTTTGCAGTTTCTACTGTCTCAGCCTCAGCCCCAGTGCTGACCCCTGCCCTGGGACAGGCAGGGAAATAGGACAGGATGTTCTTCCTTGAGCCCACAAGTGCTATAAGCAAGCACTCAGCCATTGTAATGAGGTGGTTTATTGGTGCTTTATTTCCAGTTAAAGTGCTGTAAACAAGGTCATAAACTATTAAATACTAGTCTAGTAGTTATTATTGGATAAAAATTATGATACTTTCTCTTGGTCTATTGGCTTTTCCGTTTTTCACCAGACAGACTTCTAATGCCCCAGATTTCAGTCTCTCCCTCTTAATTCTCTCCTAAGATTAATTCCAATTCAGTATACATCCTGAAATTCTGGGCTTCTATAGCTAATTGCCTGCTTCATATTGCTTCAGTGGCTAATAGGTATCTCAAATTTATTATGTCCAAAAAGACTCTGATTTTTCCCATCCCTCTTGCAGCTTTTCTTAATTCAGTAGATGACAGCCATCATTTGCCAGATGTTCAAGCCAAAAATCCTAGGAGTCATCTTTAGCTTCTTTCTTTCTCCTCTTCCCACATTCAGTTCACTTCCTGTTCATTCCCAAAATGTGTCCATGGTGATGTTTTTATCACTACCGTCACCACTGTAGCCTAAACATCTTTTATTTGGACTTTTATAATACCTCCTAACTGATCTCCATTCCCTTCTACAATCCCTACGTCATACTATTGTGAGAATAATATTTTCATCACAAAAACAAAAATCTTTTATTGGCTTCTGCCGCAGTCCGGCTGCAGCAAAGTAACCGGCGGGGGGGGGGGTGACGAGACTGCACATATATACATGCAGGAGTGGGCAGCTG
>NW_025999990.1:38330243-38378546 GCF_001458135.2 Marmota marmota marmota | reverse complement strand
GGGGGGGGGGGGGTGACGAGGAACTTGCACAGATTGATACAGCAGGAGTGGGAGCTGTTTATTGTAGGACCGGAGCGGTACATATACATTCCACACAGCTTTAAGGAATCTCCACACTTAATGGCTCGCTGGCGTTACTTCACAGGCTTCTATTGCATTAAAAATAAAATCCAAACTTTTTACCAAATTTGATAAGGCCTCACATCATCTTGCCCATACCTCCCTCTTGCCTCAGATTGCTCCTCTCACTCACTCCACTCTGACCTTATTCCTGCCTCTTTTGCTCCCGGGGATTGAACCCAGGGGTGTTTAATGCAAAGCTAGATCTCAGCCCTTTTTGTAATTTTTGAGAGGATCTCAATACCTGCAAAGGCTGATCTAGAATTTGTGATCCTCCTGCCTCAGCTTCTTGAGTAGCTGGAAATGTGCTACCACCCCTGGAGGTCTCACTGACCTTTTTGTTCCTTGAGTATGCCAAGCTTGTATCTGCCAGGGTTTCTAATTAGGCATCTAAAACTGAACGTTGGGTTCTTTCCCCCGAAATCTGCTCTTTGTTAGATCTTTGGCTTCTCAGAAAGTTGAAATTACCATCCTTTCTTATTGCTTAGGCAAGGGTCCTGGGAGTCATCCTTGTTTCCTCTCTTTATTTTATTTTCTGTATTCAGCCCATCAACAGCCTGTTTGGCTTTACCTGCAAAATGTGTTTCCAGTCTAATCATTGTCTTCTTTGCTGTGATGCTAGTTCAGTCAGTCTGCATTCATTTTTCTCTCACTCAGTCTCTTACTCACAACAGTTGCTTTGGAATGGTCTTCTTATTGCACTGGGTGCCCCCTCTACATAGCTGCAGAAGACCCCTTTTGAAAGGCACCTTAGGGGCGACTCCTCTGTGCTTTAAACCCTCCAGTGGCTTGTTCTTATAACTGGAATTAACTCCCTTACAAGGCAACACATGATCTTCAACCTTTCTTCCCTTTAAATTTTCTATTTCAAACATAGGGGCTTTCTCTCTGTATTCAGTTATACCCAAGTTTGTTTCCATTATAAGGCTTTAGTATTTGCTGTGCTGTCTGCTTGGAATGTCCTTCCCCCAGATCTTTACATGGCTGCTTCTTTTTTCTCATTCAGACGTCTACTCAAATATCACTCCTCAGAGATAACTTCCCTATCAACTAAAGAGGTACTCACCAGTCTTGTCTGCTCTATCACATCATTCTATTTATTTTCTTTATAGCATTTATCAGTATCAGCATTTTTTTTGTATTTTTACTCATCTAAAATTTTACATATCATACATATCAAGTGTAGAACAGTGATCCATAGTGTAATATTTATACTGTGAATAACCAATAAATGGTGGATGACTAACAAAGATGTAATACCCAAATGTGCCCATTATGCTGGAGCAAACAATCATATACACACATGTACATGCATATTTATCTATAAACATGTACACATTTTCATTCTCTCAATATTATAGATAGAATAACGAAAGAGTCCCAGACAAAGTTGTTTTAGTAGGTTGGGAATTAAAATGGAGAAAAAAAATGCATGCTTTAGGTACAATTTAGTATAGGTAGTTAAGTGTTTGAAATTAAAAGCCATGCTGAAGCCTCTTGTGCTTTCTTTTAACAAAGAAAACCCTCCAACCCTTGTGCTTTTCTTTAAAAAAGGTATTGGTAAATTCATAAAACTATCAGTTAAGCTTAGTAAATAATAGAATACTTCTTAGTTTTTTTTAGCTTGTTAGCTGTCTTTAGTTAGTGAAGATTGAATTTTATAGAGAAAATACTCAGATTTATAGGAGTTAAGTAACTGTTAGGATGAATAAAAAGGTCCACCTATCCCAAGCATCTTTTCTTGTGAATATATATTTATGATATCAGAAATGAGGTTTATTACGTTTTGTTTTATGATTAAATTATGTATAGCTAATAGCTTGTTTTCTTATGCCAATCTTATGAAAAGTGGCAGTCAGTAAACATTTATGAACATTTACTTGTGCCTGACATTCTAATATATGTTATAGAGAAGATATTTTAATGAAAACGTTAAAATGTATTTCCTCCTTTTTAAAATTATGCTTTTAAAAGAGAGATTTGTTTCAAGGTGACTGAAGTTCTTGATTTTCATGGTTCATGAAATAGCATGTTTTCCAAAACTGCCTTTACCTGAAGATGAGCCCAATGTTGATTGTTTTCATTCTTTTGCGCCAACAGTTCTTCTTTTCTTTTTCTTCATGTGTACCATCCATTTTTTAGTTTCCAGTGTTTCAACAAGAACGTCATGCCTCAACTGGACCTGACTGACATTGTTAGCATCATTTCAGTATAAGCTTCCTCTAGGCTAGAATGCAGCAGCCGGCCCAGATGATGAAGGGGGAGTAAGGGCGGGAGTGCAGCTAGACTGGATTGAGGCATTGCCCCTGAAGCTAGGATTTTCAATCACAAGTGAAATTGTCGTTTATTAAATATTTAACTGCGACTATGGTGTTTAGATGCTCGTAATTTCTATTAAAATTTTCTTTTCCTTTGATAGAGTCGTTCCAATAAAGAAGATCCAGAACAGCTGAGATTAAAGCAGAAAGCCAAAGAGGTAGGACTTTCAAGTCACCATGCTTGCCTTTGTGTTTGAGGGAAGGTTGGCAGCTCTCTCCTGGCAATTAGGTCAGGGTTTATTTTGCTGTTGCATACCATTTGCAGAAGCCTTGGGGAAGGACGGGAACTGCTGAAGGCAAGGGCAGTACTTCAAATGAGGTCAATGAGTTATGTGCTGTCTTTTTAAAATTTACTTTCAAGGCTTAGGCCTGTCTAGAAATGACTCTTTGTAAACTTCAGCAGTGTACTTGGAGGAGTATAGTGTGGGATTAAAAAAAAAAAGAAGAAGAAACTTTTGAGATTTAGCATCTGGGACTGTACAATAGGCTACATTTTTCCAGGGTAATTGTTCGTTTTGTAAATCTGATACTGCTTATAATTCTTTGGCTGGGAGGCGGTACTGGGATTTAGTTTTAAATGGAAAATGCCTCTGGCTTTTAATTTTCTGGGCCCAGCAGTTTTCTGTTCTGGAATGGAGCCCTTGTTTCACACAGTTCATGTTTAGCTGCAGGGGTTTTAGTTTATAGCTTAGACTGGTTAAGCTTTTACTCCCAGAGGCCTCTGCATAGCAACTGTAGAAATCAACAAATAAGTTCATTTATGTCTGCAGCCTCCTCTCAGTAGCTGACTTTTTACATTTCCCAATATCCATTTCCTGACTTTTCTAGCCCCAGAGAAAAAAGCTCCACTAATTGGAGCTTATTTTAATTGAGCCTTAATATTGGATCTCACTGGAGTTGCCCCCAGAGCTGCTGAGAACAGAATGAAATGAAAGTACCTAAGGTTGAAGATGTGGTGTGTGTATGATTATGTGTGTGTGTGTGTGTGCGCACACGCACGAGTGTGTGCATGCGTGAAAATTTTCACTTGACCTACAGATTCTTTTCACTCCTGAATAAATCATCAAGCCTGTTCACATTTCTGATTAAGGATCTGACAGCAGACGATAATAAAGACAATTGAGGTGTGAGACGTGTGATATGGAGCTGAAGAAATTGGTTTCTATAGTTACTTGACTGATTTCATGCAATTTTTAAGGATCTTTGTGCTAAATAAGAGTGATTTCCTGAGCAACCTTTTTTCCTTAACTGTGCCTCTTGAACTATGAAATTTGTTGTTGCTTAACATTGCTGCACTTGGCTCCTAGGTGCCAGCAGCAGCAGGTTATTTATGAATGTTTTAAAGGCCCTTATTGTTTGGATTAATGTAGGAGCTGAGGCAAAACAAATGGAAATCTAGTAAGATTCTTACAATCAGTGTGTTGTATTTTCATTAACATACAGAAGGGAAATACATGAACTCTGGGTAGAGAGGTATCAGGGTTGGGACAAGGAATGCCAGAAAGGGAAAACATTAAAAGGAGTTGAAACCATTTTATTTTCATCTCAATATTTCTTGTACTAAATTCTTTTCAGTGGAAAATTTATCTAAAAATGTTAATTTGAGAAATGTACTTGTCTCTTTCATTAAGCAAACCTGGCTTGTTGATAGATTAGTCGGGGATATAAAACCCCATCTTGCTCTTTGTTTTAATTAAGGGCTGCCTGGATACCTACCTCACTTTCTCCTACTTGTATTCCCTTTTTAGAAAACATGTTTCTGAAAGCTTACCCTTTTAACCTTAAAGATCTCACCCTTTCTGTTCCTCCTTCATAAACATCTGAATCTTAGGTCAGTTTTTCCTTTGGTGTTGTTTAAATTTTTTTTTTTTTGAGTGTGTTGTTTGTTGGATTTTTTTTAAGTATTCTGTTTAATTATTCCCTGAGGCATGAATTGGTAGACAGAATTTTTCAAAGAATATTCAGAGAGACAAACAAAACAAAACCCCACTGCCTTTCTTACTGAGAACAGGTAGTAGCAAACCTGTTTATTTTCTTTCCCTTTGCACCTCCACTTTCTTTCAAGCAACATTAAAAGAACTAAATATAATTTCTTTCCAGAGTATCTTGAAAGTTTTCTATTTGCTTCCTGCTGTAAATCCTCTTTGATCAAAAAGGTAATCAAATACATGGCTTTGGTCCAAGAACAGAGCCACTCTGTATTAGTTGCAAATGTTCGAAAGTTAATATTGTCATTTTTGTCATCTTCCTGTCCCCAAAGCTGTTAGTAACTTTAAGGTTCAAAGGACTCCCCTTCAGAATCAGTTACACAAAGGTACCATATTTTATTTGGTTGCATATTGTCCCTACCTTAATATGGAGTTGAATTGTTCTCTTGTGTGGTAATGTGTAAGGTTATGCACTAACCACTATCACCTTGATGTAAACTATAATACTTTGGTTTGTTATTCTTTCCCATTTGACTCTCTGGACAGTTGTCTTCATTGAGTTGTAAAGATTAGCATGGATTGCTTGATGGTGATTAATTTAGAGCTGCTTTGCTTTCCCTTTTTAGGTAATTGGTAATTCCTTCCTATCAAGCTCATCAGAGGAAACAGATTAATGCCAGTATAGAATAAATGAAGAACTCTGAAGAACTGTTTAGAGAAGTTGTAGGCTTTATTTATGCTAGAAACGTTTCAGCAGTGATATTTATCATATAAATATTAAATCATAACCTGAACCACCTTCATAATCTATGTTTGCTTTCAGCCGTTGAGGATGAGGTTTGCTCTTGATCCTTTCTCTTGAGATTATTCTTTTCTCTAATATGATTTTAAAGGCTATTAAATTCTTATGCGGATGAATTGTGTTAAATTGGGTAGGTTTTAAATGGAGATATCCAAAAATTTTTTCAATTCTTCCTGTTGATATGTTTCAATTTTGTCATTCTCGTTAGGTACTTTAATAAAAGATAAGCTATCTCTGGGTTTTCTTGCTCTCAATTCATTGAAGTGGCTCCTGCAATATACTGTTCTTATGGACCTGACGGGTTATCTAATTGAAAACCTTGTTGTCTAGTAAAATGTCTGTGAATATCCTTGTCATGCAAATATTTCATTTTAAATATAGGTGCTTATCTTTTCACTAGTCTTTTTTGCTTCAGTTAAAGAAAAAAATAGATTCTTTATGTCTTATAACTTTAAATTTTTAATACTAACACTTTCAGAATTTCCATTTGCAGGGGGATTGTCCTAGATACCTTACCTAAAATGTAAGGTAGTCTTCCATTTCACCATTATGACAAGTTTTAAATAGATTACTAATTGCTAAATTCTAATTTCAAACAAGCAAGCACATCTTTGTTTAATACAGCTGCAGACTTGTCCGAAATGTGTGGTGTATGTCCTAGATTAACATCTAGCCCTCAGTGTTTTCTTTTCTTACCACATCATCCAAAATTCTGCAGAGCAAGCCATCTGACCTTGCAGTTCAAAAATCCTGATTTCTTAAAACATTTGTTATGTATTTTGTGGCCCTCATTTCCTTTTAAATTTCTTCTTCTCCTTTGGGAAATGTGAGTTCAGTGCATCTGTGCAGAGTGAGACAAAGAATTCCTTTATTTCTTTTTAACAATTCCTAGCATTCCCACTTTCATTTTTTAATCAGTCAGTAGAGGGGAGAAAAAGGAATACAAGCCATATACCTACTGGCACATTGGCTTTGCAGAGCAACCTGTAGGAACTGGGCAAAAGAATAAGCATTGAATGATTGAAATACATAGGAGATTAGGAAACAAGTGCTGTGAAGACTTTTTAAAATTTTTTGTTTAAGGAAATCATAGGATATAAAAAAAACTACAACTTTCCATAAAGCAATATAAATTGTGTAAGAAATGACATACTGAATTATAAGGCTCATTACTAATTAAAACATATATTGTTTAGTTATGAGAGAGGGAAGGTTATTTTCAGGATGAAATTTGAAAAGAGAGTCCGTGAAATGTAATAGTTAAGCTAACCATTAACATAGCAATTGTATTTAAACAATATTGCTTCTGCATGGGCCAAAATTCATGGAACATTGGATGGGGCAAAAGCAAATTTGTCATTAAGAGTACATTCTAGCCAGGCATGGTGGCACATCCTAGAAACTTAGGATGCTGAGGCAGGAGGGTCACAAGCTTGAGACCAGGCTGGGCAATTTGGCAAGATTCTGCCTCAGAATAAAACTTGAAAAAGGACCGAGGGAGGATGTAGCTCAGAGTTAGAATACCCCTGGGTTCAATCTCCATTATGGAAGAAAAAAATAAGTACATTCTTATTTTTTCTCATAATCAAATTGTGGCAGAATGGAGAAGATATTCTTTAAAAAAATTTTTTTTTAGTTGTTGATGGACTTTTATTTTTATGTGTACTTAGGATCGAACTCAGCGTCTCACACATGCTAGGCAGGTACTCTACCACAGTGCTACAACCCCAGACCAAGAAGATAAACTTAAAATGACAAGTTATAAAGAGCTCTTGTATGACGTATCTGAGAAACAACAATTAACACATTAGTAATCTAGGACAGTGATTCTCAAACTTTAATGTGCATGAACATTATCTGGAGGGCATGTAAAAATACAGATTGCTATGCCCCACACCCAGGGTAAGGCCCGAAAATTTGTGTTTCCGGCAGATTCCCAGATGCTGGTCTTATTGCCATTGTTTTTCTACAGATCATATAGAACCATTTGTCTAGGAGGAGATAAAAGGAGGCTTTAATTTTTATTTATTTTCCCTTTAAGTGGTCAGTGAAGGTTAAACAAAATGCTGTGATTTGGGAATCTGAGATTTAGCATGTTGACCTGGAAGACTTCAGTTACTATCCAGAAGATTTTCTCCCAGAACCATGAAGGCTACACAAGATTTTTATTTTCATGTATATTTTCACAAGAGATGTGTGTCTTAACTTTTAGATTAAGAATGTGTGTGAGTCTAAAGAGACATATCACTGTCCCAGGGTAGAAGAGGTACATATTATAGAAAAAAAAAAAGCAATGAATTTAGATAAGGAGTCTTGGATTTCTATTCATTCTGCCATTATCTAGATCTCATTTTGGGGAAGTTATTTTCCTCTTTGAATTTACCTTATTCATTTGTTTTTGTGGTTTGGGGTTTTTTTCTTTTTGGGGTGGTTTAAAACAAATGTAACAATATTTGCTCTGCTTGTGAAACAAGGACGTCATAATTTAGCATGAGAAAAAAATCAGCATCTTAAAAACATTAGCCATGGGAACACTTCAGGTAGGTGGTCTGCAAAGCTCTTTAGAGATAGTTTGAGATTGACAATGATATTTTTGTTTCCCATATTTTTATTGGTGCATTATAATGATGTATGATGCTTGGGATTCATTGTTACATTTTCATACCTGCATATGATGTAACAATATAATTTGTCCAATATAATTTCCTAGTATTTCCCATTTCCCTTCTTTCTTAACCTTCCCGTGGGTCCCTTTCCTCTGTTCTATTCCCTTTGTTTTTTATGAGATTCCCCCCTACCCACCCACCCAACAATTTCTTTTCCTCTTGCTCTTTAGCTTCCATATATAAGAGAAAAAGAACCCTTGGCTTCCTGACTCTGGCCTATATCAAGTTCCATCCATTTTCCTGCAAATGACATAATTTTGTTCTTTATGGCTGAATAGAACTCCATTGTGTATACATATTACATTTTTTTTTTAATCTCAGCATGGATATTTTAAGTTGGTTTCCTTCCAGATTACTCACAAGAAATTAAGAAGAAGAAGAAGAAGAAAAAAAAAAAAAAGAGTGTAAGGACGAGAATTGGGTGGAAATCAAAGTCTTATACTTTATGTTAAATTAGAATAATTATAAATAATAACTATTTTGTCTTTATATAAACTTACTTTCTTGCCTTTTTTTTTTTGTACTGGGAATCAACCCAGGGACACTTAACCACTGAGACCTTTTTATATTTTACTTTTATATTAAAATTTTACTTTTATATTTTACTTAGATGACAGGGTCTCACTAAGTTGCGGAGGCTGACCTCAAACTTGAAATTATCATGTCTCAACCTCCCACGCCACTGGGATTACAGGCATGCACCACTGCACCTGGCTATATGTACTAACTTTAAAAAAAAATTATTTATATATGACAGCGGAATGCATTACAATTCTTATTACATGCATACAGCACAATTTTTCATATGCCCGGTTGTATATAAAGTATGTTGACAACAATTTGTGTCTTCATACATGTACTTTGGATAATGATGTCTATCACATTTCACTATCCTTGCTAATCCCCTTCCCCCTCCCTTTCCCTTCCACCCCTCTGCCCTATCTAGAATTCATCTATTCCTCCCATGCTCCCCCTCTCTACCCCACGATGAGTCAGCCTCCTTATATCAGAGAAAACATTTGGCATTGTTTTTTTGGGATTGACTAACTTCACTTAGCATTATCTTCATCCATTTACCTGAAAATGCCATGATTTTGTTCTCTTTTATTGCTGAGTAAAATTACATTGTGTTTCTATGCCACAGTTTTTTTTATTCATTCATCCACTGAAGGGCATCTAGGTTGGCTCCACAGTTTAGCTATTGTGAATTGTGCGGCTGTAAACATTGATGTGGCTGTGTCCCTGTAGTATGCTGTTTTTAAGTCTTTTGGGTATAGACCAAGGAGAGGGATAGCTGGGTCAAATGGTGGTTCCATTCCCAGATTTTCAAGGAATCTCCATACTGCTTTCCATATTGGCTGTACCAATAATTTGTCCAATATAATTGGACAAATTATATACTGCAGTGTATAATTTGTATAATCATACACTGCAGTCCCACCATCAGCGTACCTTTCCCCCACATCTTTGCCAACACTTATTATTGTTTGTCTTCATAATAGCTGCCATTCTGACTGGAGTGAGATGATATCTTAGAGTAGTTTTGACTTGCATTTCTCTAATTGCTAGAGATGATGAACATTTTTTCACATATTTGTTGATTGATTGTATATCCTCTTCTGAGAAGTGTCTGTTCAGGTCCTTAGCCCATTTGTTGATTGGATTATTTGTTGTTGTTGGTGCTTAGCTTTTTGAGTTCTTTATATACCCTAGAGATTAGTGCTCTACCTGATGTGTGAGGGGTAAAAATTTGCTCCCAGGATATAAGCTCTTTGTTCACTTCACAGATTGTTTCTTTTGCTGAGAAGAAACTTTTTAGTTTGATTCCATCTCATTTATTGATTCTTGGTTTTAATTCTTGCACTATAGGAGTCTAATTAAGGAAATTGGGGCCTAATCCCACATGATGAAGATTAGGGCCTACTTTTTCTTCTATTAGATGCAGGGTCTCTGGTTGTATTCCTAAGTCTTTGATCCACTTTGATTGAGTTTTGTGCATGGTGAGAGACAGGGGTTTAATTTCATTTTGTTGCATATGGATTTCCAGTTTTCCCAGCACCATTTGTTGAAGAGGCTATCTTTTCTCCAATGCATGTTCTTGGCACCTTTGTCTAATATAAGATAATTGTAGTTTTGTGAGTTAGTCTCTGTGTCCTCTATTCTTTACCATTGGTCTACCAGTCTGTTTTGGTGCCAATACCATGTTGTTTTTGTGACTATTGCTTTGTGGTATGGTTTAAGGTCTGGTATAGAGATTTCACCTGCTTCACTCTTCCTGCTAATGATTGCTTTAGCTATTCTGGGTCTCATATTTTTCCAGATGAATTTCATGACTGCTTTTTCTATTTTTATGAAGAATGGCTTTGGAATTTTGATCAGAATTGCATTAAATCTATATAATGCTTTTGGAAGTATGGGCATTTTGATAATACTAATTCTGCCTATCCAAGAGCAAGGTAGAGCTTTCCATCTTCTAAGGTCTTCTTTGATTTCTTTCTTTAGGCTTGTGTAATTTTCATTATGTAGATCTTTCACTTCTTTTGTTAAGTTGATTCCCAGGTATTTTATTTTATTTTTTGAGGCTATTGAAAATGAAGTAGTTTTCCTCATTTTTCTTTCTGAGGATTTGTCACTGATATACAGAAATGCCTTTGATTTATGGGTGTTGATTTTTATATCCTGCTACTTTGCTGAATTCATTTACTAGTTCTAGAAGTTTTCTGGTGGAACTTTTAGGGTCTTCCAGGTTTAGAATCATATCGTCAGCAAATAGTGCCAATTTGAGTTCTTCTTTTCCTATACATATCCCTTTGATTTCTTTTGTCTAATTGCTGTGGCCAGTATTTCAAGAACTATGTTGAATAGAAGTGGTGGAAAAGGGCATCCCTGTCTTGTTCCAGTTTTTAGAGGGAATGCCTTAAATTTTTCTCCACTTAGAATGATGTTGGCCTGGGGCTTAGCATAGATAGTCTTTATGATGTTAAGATATGTTCCTGTTGTCCCTAGTTTTTCTAGTGTTTTGAACATAAAGGGGTGCTGGTTTTTGTCAAAATGCTTTTTCTGTGTCTATTGAGATGATCATATGATTCTTATCTTTTAAGTCTATTGATGTGATAAAGTACATTTATTGATTTCCATATGTTGAACCAACCTTGTATCCCTGGGATGAATCCCACTTGATCATGGTGCACAATATTTTTGATATGTTTTTGTATTCTATTTGTCAGAATTTTATTGAGAATTTTTGCATCTATGTTCATTAAAGATATTGGTCTGAAGTTTTCCTTTTTCTTTTCTTTTTTTTTTTTTTTTGATGTGTCTTTGCTTGGTTTTGGAATCAGAGTGATATTGGCCTCATAGAATGAGTTTGGAAGTGCTGCCTCTTTTTCTATTTCCTGAAATAAATTGGAGAGTAAATAAATAAATTGGAGTTCTTCTTTAAAGGTCTTGTAGAACTCGGCTGTGTATCCGTCTGGTCCTGGGCTTTTCTTGGTTGGCAGACTTTTGATGGGGTCTGCTATTTC
Source organism: Marmota marmota marmota (assembly GCF_001458135.2). NCBI lineage: Eukaryota > Metazoa > Chordata > Mammalia > Rodentia > Sciuridae > Marmota > Marmota marmota. The sequence continues at coordinate 38,367,188 of NW_025999990.1, read as the reverse complement.
GTCACTTGAAATTGATCTGTTTAAATTGTGTATATCATCCTGATTCAATTTGGGCAAATTATATGACTCTAGAAATTTGATGCCTTCAATATTTTCTATTTTATTGGAGTACAAGTTCTCAAAATAATTTCTAATTATCTTCTGTGTTTCTGTAGTGTCTGTTGTGATATTTCCTTTTTTCATCATGTATGTTTGTGATTCCCCAGCCCTTTTTAATATTTTATTTTGAGACAGAGTCTTACTGAGTTGCTTAGGGCCTCACTAACTTGCTGAGGCTGGCTTTGATCCTCTTGCCTTGGCCTACCAAGCTGCTGGGATCACAAGCATGTGCCAGTGGGGCCTGGCTACTATTAATATTCTTAATGATGAAAAGCTGACTACTTTATTCCAAAGATTAGGAAAAAGACAAGATATTTGTTTTTAACCACTATTTTTCAATGGTATACTAATAAGTCCTTGCAGGACAATAAGGCAAGAAAGACGAATAAAGGCTAATTAGACCAAGACAGAGAAGTAAAATAGCTGGTCTTTTAATTTTCTTAAATGTATCTTCCACTGATCAAAATGTTTTCATTTTGCCAAAGACCAGTTTGTCACTTTTTTCTTTTATGGATGCACTTTGGGTATTATGTCTAATAACTCTTTGCTAGACTCCAAGCTATGAAGATTTTCTCCTATGTTTTTTTCCCTAGATGTTTGTGGTTTTCCATTTTGAGTTAATTTTTATAAAAGGTCTGAGGTTTAGGTCCAGATTAATTTGTGTATATGTGTGTGTGCATAGGGGTCTAGTTGCCCGTACATTTGTTGAAAAGACTGCTGGATACTAAAGTGGTAAGGATAGGTTTTATTGATAATATGCTATTGGAACAGGCAAAGTGGTTCAGTTGAACGGAACCAGCCTCCTTTGGTTGGTATAGAAGTTACTGGGCATTTTATTTATTTTTGTCTTGCCATTTACTTGTATCTTTTAACTTTTTTATTTGTTTTTTTTCTTTCTTTCTTTCTTTCTTTCTTTTTTTTTTTTTCAGAATTCCATGATAGTAGAGTGTATTTTGACATATATACATGAAGTATAACTGATTCTAATTAGGATTCCATTCTTGTGGTTGTACATGATGTGGAGTTTCACTGGTGGTGTATTCATATATGAACATAGGAAAGTTATTTCCAGTTCATTTTACTATCTTTCCTATTCCCATTTCCCCTCCCTTTCCTTCATTCTCCTTTGTCTGCTCCACTGAGATTCTGTTCTTCCCTCACCCCTTTATTTTGTCTTAGCATCTGCATATCAGAGAGAACATTTAGTCTTTGGTTTTGGGGGGATTGGCTTATTTCTCCAGTGCCATCCATTTACTGGCAAATACTATAACTTCATTCTTCATGACTGAGTAATAATCCATTGTTTATATATATCACATTTTCTTTATCCGTTCATCTGTTGAAAGGCACCCAGGTTGGTTTCATAGCTTAGCTATTTGAATTGAGCTGATATAAACATTGATGTGGCTTTTTAAATGGAGAATGTGAGAATAGAAGGGCATGAGTGGGAACTCAGTAAAGTTAGTGAAATGAAAAAAACCTTAAAATGGGAACGGGGCTTGGTCTATTTGAAACCCATCTGAGTTTGCTAACTGTTGCTTATTGAAATTAGGCACTTCTCTTCCAGAGGCTGGCAACAAGGGCCTCATCTTCAGGTGCTGGCTAGAACAAACAAGAATTCTTTTGGCAGCCTTGAGTTTTCTTAGGTAGGCCCTTTCTTCAAGAATTGATATCATTCTAAGGATGCAACCTTGAGATGGTACAAACCATGTCAGCATTTTATTTAGTTCTTTTTAAACCAGTGTTGAGGCTTAGTTGAGAAGTGGATTCAGAGGAACATGGGTAGAATTTGGTCAAGAAGAGAATTTTTTATATTTCCCAAATGAATTGTTTTCCAACCTGATCAAATCCAGTTGGCTGTATTTATACAGATCTTCTTTCTGTTCTGTTCCATTAATCTGTCTGTTTCTTTGCCAGTATTACATTATTTTTATTATTATAGTCTTATAGTAAGTCTTAAAATCACATAGTATAATTCTTTCAATTTTGTTCTTTTTTTATCAAGATTAAACCATTCTAATTTATTTGTCTTTTCAGATAAACTAACTTTGTTAGCAGCTGTTTATTTTGTCGTGCTGGGAATTAAATCCAGGGCCTCATGCAGGCCAGGCAAGTGGCCTATTACTGATCTATGTCTAGCCCCCATATAAAATTTAGAACCAACTTACCATAGCTGCAATACCAATTTTATTGCAATTGTGTTAAATGTGTAGGTCAATTTGGAGAGAACCAAAATCTTTATAATGTTGAGTCTTGTGATCCATTAACACAGTGTGTCTCTTATTATGTGTTTTGACTTTACATCTTGTAGTTTTGCTAACCTTATCTATTAGTACTAGAAGGATTTTGGTTTTGTTTTTCATATATAACTTGGGAGTTTTCTGCAGTTAGTCATGCAACAATTTTGTGTCCATGGATGAGCCCCTAAATCAGTGTCTGTTTCTACTAAACTCAACTCAATTGTTGTCATCTTCAACCAGTTTTGCCAAATCTGCAGTATTGCCTAGAACTTCCTCTTATTCTAGTTTTGAGTGTCTGGTTTCTCTTTTTTGTGCTGGCTAAGATAATATTGTAGAGAGTTTGTTAAAAGTACAGGGCCAACCAGAACTATGATCAGTTTCCAATTTTCTGTATGTTAGCAAAATTTTCTATAGCATTGTATGTAAAACTTAAGAAAACCAAAGTAATCATTTGTAGAGTAGAGAAAATTATTTGCTACATAGATTGGGGAATTTGAAGACTGGGGTCAATTTAAAAACATTTTACTTGGTATGACTACCTTGCAGATTCTTTTTCTCTACAGGGAAGAATTTTAAAATATAATTTGATTTGTGCTGTAGGGTAGATTAACTGAATTTTTTTTTCTTTTTTGTCACCTAGAAGTTCTGGATTGTGGCAGCATCAAACTAAACTATTTTTTATTGAGACTAGCAGCAACAAAATATTTTACAACTTCTGAAAACACTTTTCTAATTATTTAAAATAAAACTCACAGATTAAAAGGTATTCTGTCCTACATTTTGTGGAGCAAATGGAAAATGATTCTTAGTTCACTTCCTTACTTTCTTTCTTTTTTTGATACCGTGGATTGAACCCAGGGGTGCTTAATCACTGAGCCTTATATTTTTTATTTTGAGGCGGAGTCTCATTGGGTTACTTATAGCCTCACTAAATTGCTCAGGCTGGCTTTGAACCTGTTGTCCTCCTGCCTCAGCCTCCCAAGCCGCTGGGATTATAGGCATGTGCCACCATGCCTGGCTCTTACTTTACTTTCTTTGGTTAGTTGTTTAAATACATTCTCGTTACTATAACAAAATACCTTAGACTGGGTAGCTTATAACTAATAGGATTTTATTTCTCAAGTTCTGGAAGTGGGGAAGTCCAAGATCAAGATGCCATTTGATTTGGAGTCTGATGAGACCCATTCTTCATATATGCCTTGTTTTCACATGGCGGAAAGAGCAAGGAGTCTCTCTTCTGGCTCTTTCATCAGGGCACTGATCCCATTTGTGAATGCTTCATCCACTGGAACCGTCACCTCCCAAAGGCCCTGCTTCGTAATACTGTCACCTTGGGGGTTCGGATTCAACATTGAGACACAGACATTCAGAGCATACCATCTGTTTTCTACTTTATTAAAGATTCAATTACTATTGGATTACTCATTGTTTTTTTAATATTCAAATAATCCGAAGTTATCTTAAAGTGAGATGTATTTATGCAGTAACATAAATAAATAAATATCAGTTCCAAGGATGAAACTACACAGATTGTTTCCTATTTTTATACTGCTTTTATTCATTCATTTATTTGTTTTGTAGTACTGGGGCTTAAATCCAGTAGTGTTCTACTTGAGCACCAACCTGTTTTATTTTAAGACAGGATCTCACTAAGTTGCCCAGGCTATCCTCCTCCCTCAGCCTCCAGAGTCATCAGGATTGTAGGCATGCACCATTGTGTCTGCCTTCATCCTGTTCTTAAAAAAATAAAAATTTTTTAAAAAAGTATTTAAAATTTGGTTAATGCTCTTTTGAAGAATATTGCCAGTGTTTCTCCATAGGTTACCTTCATTTGACTGTCTTGATCCTGTTAAAATAAGTGACTTTCAGCGAGCCTCATCTTGCCTCTTTGTCCTCTCCAGTAGTAAGGTTTTGATGGGAATTGAATATTGTTCCTCTTTTGGAAAAACTTAGAGACAAATTTAGAAGTATTTTGCTTTTACTTTCACACCTTATTTTTTTCAAAAAATACCTAAATGACACTTAGCTGCCTTGACGAAATGATGCCGTTTCTGCCTTTCATAGGACATCTTTCATGCACATACTCAGAAATTATACCTTGTAGATTCGGGCATTCTGGATTAGTGTGATGAAAGCTATATAAAAAAAAATCACTTCACTTTTTTTTCTGTGAAGATAAATATAGAGTAAAATCCATGATTTTTATTTGCAAAGGAGGCAGCATGATGTATTAAAAATGTTTGTAATTAATGCTTGGCTCCAAGTGCTATTTCTTTCTGTTATTACTTGTGTGACTTTTGAGAAGTTGTCATAGAATTTCACTGTCTCCATTCATAAACAAAGGATGACAAATATATTTAATTTTCATATGTTGAAGTAGTTTTTTTAAAAAAATCTAAAAGGTTGACTTTAGTGGGCCAGTCTTTCTCCAACTTGATGTTCATCATATTCTTCAGACATTTCATAATTGTGCTTACACCAGGGAGAAATTGTGGTTTAGATGCCTTTCTTTTCTTGTGTCTTGTACTCCCTTTACCTAAGTTTTTTGCCTCTTCTGGATAAAAACTAAGGACTAAAGTTCTTGTTTCTGGAAGAAAGGAGTCAGAAAACATGCCCTTGGGTATAAGGGAATCTAATATTTATTTTATACTATAACTTTATTTGGGGAAGTATACAGAAATAGGCTTAGTGATCAGTTTCTTTTTTCCTCTGAGCATGAGTGTATATAAACATGGCTGTTTTTTTTTTTTTCCATCTCCTAGTTACAGCAATTGGAACTCGCCCAGATACAGTACAGAGATGCTAATCTCACAGCTCTTGCAGCTATTGGACCAAGGAAGAAGAGACCACTCGAATCTGGAAGTGAGGTACTGACATAGCACCCATTATTTTATTTTTTATATCAAGCAAGCATGCTAAAAAGACGCAAAGAGATGGAAATAGTTTGCCCTGCTCTGCATGTTGTTGCTGCCAAACTCTTAGACAATTTTTTCCAGGTTTTTAAGATGTATGTCCTTTTGAAAATTTATTCCTACTTTTACTTACTCAAACTTCTTCCTTTCCCCCCATCTCCAGTTGTACTGAGTCTATTTCAACTTTTTGTTTCTGTGTATTCTTTCTAGAGGTTTTATATAATCTTTTCCCCTCTGTTTATCTAAATCTAGCTCATCTGTTAAGATTGAATCTGCTATCTTATTTCTTCCCTGAACCCTGATTATTCATTTCTACACCAACTTCTCCTTTTGTGAGCACTGAATGTGTTTGCATGGCTTAATTGTTGTCTTATTATTTCTTGAAAGAATATGTTTTCTTATCTTAGATTATAAACTTCTTGAGCAAGGATTATTGTCCTATGGGCTAATGTTCCCTGTAGAACTGACCGCATCTATATGCTCAATAAATATTGTTAATTGTTTGATTAATACTAAGGAAGGATCTTATTTATATCTTCAAAGAAATTATTTGAAATATTAGTCTTTGAGTTGAATTATCAGAGCTGACTGAGATAAAGGTCCCATAAGAGCACTGGGATGGGGTCAGCAATAAAAGAGTGACAACTCATCTGTTCTGCCCATAGAATTTAAATGAACTTTGAGGCAGCTTCCTACCAGCCTTGACCCTGAATATTGACAGTTCCTAAGCAAATGCCAATCACCTTAATCGAAGAAAGATTAAATAATTCTAATTATTTTTTATTTCTAATATGATATGTTCCTTAGCCCGTACCCAATCAGATGTAACTACCATTATGTTTTTTCATATCTCTTCAGAAATATTTTATGAATGTGGACATATATCAAGGTGTATTCCCAAAGCTATTTGTTTGATTTTTTTTTTTTTAAATAATTCTCATCATAGATTATTTTTTTTAGAGAGAGAGGGAGAGAATTTTTTAATATTTATTTTTAGTTGGACACAACATCTTTGTTTGTATGTGGTGCTGAGGATCGAACCCGGGCCGCACGCACGACAGGCGAGTGCGCTACCGCTTGAGCCACATCCCCAGCCCTTGTTTGATTTTTTTACTTAAAGATCAAACTATACCTATTGTTCTGCCCTTGGTATTTTCTTCTTCCCATAATTTGCTTCATATAATTTGTTTTTCTGGGCATATGACATTACTGTATTTAGATAAACCATAGTTTTTTTTTTTTCCCCAATCAGTTCTTAACAAACATTAGATTTTTACTTTTATTGCCTCAAAGAACACCCTTATACTTACACTGTAGTGTGCTGGAACAGTGCAGCTAGAGGTGAAAATCTAGAAATTGAACCCCTGGATTGAAGAATATGCATATTAGGAAAACCTTTATGGAAAAACTCAAATGTATGCAAACATAGACAGTCTGAGGATATAACTCAGTGATAGAGCACTTCTTATCATGTGTAAGCCCCTGAATGCAATCCCCCCAGTATTGGGGAAGGGGGATAATGAGCCTCCATATACCCTGCTCTACCAACTATTGATTTAGGCCTGACCTTGTTTCATTTATACCTGCACTAGGTAAGTTTTTCACCTCTCAAACTACTTGAAAGTCAAGCCTACATTCATTTATTCACAACTATTATTTATTGCTTTTGATTTTTGATAATTCCCTCTAAATAACATTTATCAGTTTTTAATATCCATTCGTGCCTATCTTGTATATTCCCATTAATACTAGAGACTATGTTTGCCATCTCATGATTGAAAATGCAATTTGTAATAGTGTTTAAGTGATGAGTAAATTGAGTAATTTTTCATGTGTGTACTGACACATTCAGTTGGCCTTTTTCCCACTGAATTTTGTGTTTTAATTGATTAAAAAAAGTTATAAACATCCCCTCTTATTTTCTTTTAAGTTTGGGCTTTATTCACCTAAAAGTTTTTACCTTTATTCATCTAAAATTTTAATTTTTCTTTCATTCTGTCTTTTAGGATTGTTTTCTATTTAGAAAGTCCATTGGTAACTAGTACTTTAATCATTTTATTTTGTTAGGTGTAAATCTTTGGTTCATGCAGTTCAGATATAGGTTTAGCTTTATTTCTTCCACCCTCCCCTATTCCCCTCTGGCTAATAAATTGTTCCAACACTATTTACTTAATAATTCTTTCCCTACTGATTTGAAATGCCACCTTTATTGCACACAGTTTTGTATCAAATGCAAATTTTCATATGTATTTGAGTCATTTCTGTACACTGAACCAATCCTATCTAATAGAATTTTCTATGGTTATGTTGATAATGCCACATATGGCTGTTGAGCTCTTAAAATGAGGCTAGTATGACTGAGGAAATGATTTTTTAATTTTTTCAAAATTAGCATTATTTTAATAGTCATATATGGTTGGTAGCTACTATATTGCACAGTGTGGAAGGACTGTTCTCCTGGTTGGATAGGGGTGTGTACACACACGTACATACGTGTAAACACACCGGGGATCAAACCCAGGGCCTCACATGCTATGTCAAGAGCTCTATTACTGAGCTTATATCCCTAGCCTCTGTACATCTATAGCTGTTTACATATTAATACTAAAGCCTTTTTCTTTTTTTTTTTTCTGACTTAAGCCATTTTTAAGTGTATAGTTATGTAATATTAAGCATATTTACATTCTTGAAAAGATCTTTTTCATTTTATAAAACTAAAATTCTATACCCATTACACAATTCCTCATTTCTCCCTTCCCTAACTCTCTGGTCACCCCCAGTCAACTTTTACTTCTATGAATTTGACTACTTGGATAACTCATAGGAGTGGAATTGTACAACATTTGTCCTTTGTGATTGGCTTATTTGACTTACCATAATGTTCTCAAAGTCCCATATGGCAAAACTAGTGTAATGGTCAATTTGAATTGTCAACATGATTGGATTAAGAGATACCCAGGATTAGGAGGATTTTGTGTCAGTGAGGGTGTGTCTAGGAATGATTGGCATGTGGGATATTAACTGAAATGGAGACCCTCCCTAAGCGTGAGCAGCACCAACCAGTAGGTTGATGTCTTGGATGGAATAAAAGTTGCAAGACCAAAGCAGCAGCAGCAGCAGCAGCAGCAGCAGCAGGTGCAAGCTCCATTCTTCTTGAATGGCTTCTTGAATGCTGCTGTGATCATGGGATTCTCGCTTCTTCATTCTTCCAACGCAGACTCTGAACAGTGATTGTCCAGAAGGCTTAGGTCTGAAACTAGGGTAACATCCTTGATCCCTCTTGTTCTGGGGCTTTGGCCTCTTTGATTGTGTAGCTGCTGGTTCTTCCAATTCTCCAGCCTGCAGGCGGCCATTGTGGACTGTCCAGCTTCTGGTCTGCTTTTCATAATTACACTTCCTGTTGATTCTGTTCCTCTACAGAACCCTAATACAACTAGTCCAGTAGAGAAATTTTCATTTCTACTTTTCTAGTGTGGGACAACCCACTACCCCATTTTTTTTTTGGTTCACTTATATATCAATGTGTGTAAATATCTTATTAAAATTGGGGCATTCCTCATTAAGGATATTATAAATAGGCCTTGTTAAGCATAGTTTTTCTTTTATGAGAAGAATACTTAATAATTTTTTCATCCACGTAGATATTATTTATAGTATTATAACTCATTTGAGAACGAGTTATAAAGATGTCTAAGTTCCTTTCCTACTTTTCTATTCTAGTAGCATTATATAACAAATTATTTTAAATGCTCACATGCAGGAAATCATCATGGCACATGGGGTTATACATATACATTGGATTTAGACACATCTGAGTTTCATGGTTGCCTCTGTTAGACTTTGTAATTTTGGACAAATTCTTTAAACCCCAGTCCTCAATTAGCCTGCTCTGTTAGATGGGTATAATTACCTGCCTTACAATGCTTTAAGGATTTGTTTATTTGAAGTACTTAATTAGTTTCTGGCCTCAGATAAGTGCTTAATAATTTTTAATATTTATCATCATACTTATAACACCATTATTTCAGCCCTAATTATTCGTGAATTTGAAATGTTAATCATTAATTTCTCCATTCATTTTAGTCTTGTTTGAGTTTGTCACAAATTTAGAGATTAAATGTTTTCCAATTTATAAGTCAGATTTTTAAGTGTTTTTTATTCATTGTATATTTGAGTCCCTAGGAGTATTACAAGAAGCAAATGTGACATTTGTCTTCAAAGCAGTGTTAAAGTCAATTTATGTGACTTACCTCTTAGTATTAAGATGTAAAAATATTTAATTTTTTTCTTTCAAAACAGATGTTTTGTGATTTGGATATAAATATATTGAACTGCCTGGCTCCCATTGTGTTGCCTTGAATTTAAGCTTAGGTAGACGTCAGACATTTGGTTAATGCTATTTTGAACTGAACTATTTCTTCAATCAAGTGGTGACATTTTAGTATAATTCTTATCTGAAAATTAGCTGAAGACTACTTTTATTTTGTTGATTTTTATTCACGGTATTTTAACCATAAGTCTTTTTTTAATATTTATTTTTTAGTTATAGGTGAATACACAATATCTTTATTTCATTTTTATGTAGTGCTGAGGATCGAACCCAGTATCTCACATGTGCTAGGCAAGCACTCTACCACTGAGCCACAACCCCAGCACCGCCCCCCCCGCACACACACTTTTTAATGGGAAACAGGAACCCTGTTGCATGTTTGTTCAGTATACCACTGAAACATGGAAACAACTCGGAGAAGAAAGGGAATATTGTGTAAGGTGTATTTTAAGCAAAATATACCAGGTATACATATACAAAATTTGAAGTGTGGTTTCTACTGAATGCTCATGGCTTTCACAGCAATATAAAGTCTAAAAATTGTTAAATATGACCAGTAAGAAGTTTGGTCCCTTCTCTGTACTTTTGTAACTCCAAAATTGATTTTATATATAATCATGTGATTTTTAAAGACATATTTTAAATGAACCTACTCTTACACTTCAACAAAAAAAAACATTGTTATTAATGTTGGGCCATTAATACATCACAGAACTATTTGAAAGCACTGCTAATGGGGGAAAAGGATAGATTCTTTCTGATTCAAGGATCTTTAACACAGGAAGTAAAGTTTTAAAATTCCACAGAACCCCAAACACATTATCTGCATAATATCTATACATAAAACACACAAGCAAATATGATAAATATTAAAGAATTTTCTGTTTTTCTATATCAATATCTGTACAGCTTACTTAATTCAAAAACTAACTTCATCCACTTCAAACCACATCAGTAAATTAAGGATATATCGAATGTATTCCACTGTAGTAAATTTTAACTCTCTCCCCCAAGCCAGTAGACTCATGGTATAAATTTTTGCTTCAAAATGATAACTGGTACTGACTGCTCTTTGTCAAGACAATCAGAGGAGACAGTATCTGGTGCTTTTCAGCTTTACCAAGACTTCTAAAGATATTAGTATCAACTTTCAAAGGCCAGGTAAATATACATCTTTTACAAATATATTATTTTTAAGGAAAGGGGAAGTTTTACACTTTGTTTTATTATGACAGAAAAAAATACTAATTCCTCCAATTTACCATCAACAAAAAAATGGTAATTTCTGAATTTTACAGGTACTAAGTCACTCTGGGGAGTGAAAGCCAGCTAGTTCAGTAGAAGTGATGATGCCCCTGATTTTTAAAACAAGCACAGAAAACATTCACTAACAGCTTCCCGCCCATAACAAAAAATAAAGTCTGACAAAGCTGGATGGGAGTGTCCTGAAAAGGCAGTGATGGCATCAGAGAGGATTCTATTCAAGAGTACTTGGAACTCTGATAGTTGGTGTGTGTCCATATGAGGCAAAAGGAAATTCAGGAAGCAGAGTGTGATGGAGTCCGTTACTTTGTCTTCTTCAGAGAAGATGGTATTAGGGATTTATGGGGAAAAGTAATTTTCTTCATCACTGCTTTCCTGTGAGTTCATTCCAGCCTTTATTGGGATACAGCTTCCCCCGGATGCAGCACTAGGACCTGTGGTAGTCCTCTCAAACATAGACTGCCCTCACATTTCTTTGTATCTCTCAGAAAATATTTTGTGCCTTTTCTATTCCTATCTAATTTATAAAAGGATAATTATACAGAAATATTAAAACCAGAACTCCTTGGAATGTAATACTTAGATCAAAGTTCAGGAATAACTTTCTGAAAGTGTTTAAACTAGCATGAATTTATCTTGGTATATAATCCCTGAGATTATTTCTGGTGTTAGCCTTCTATAAGTCTCTTAAGATTCTTTGAAATGAAGAGTAATCTCCCTGAAAGAGTATTATAGAAAGAAGATCACTCAGTCAACAAATGATAGTGATTTTGTCGGGGAGGGAGAGCTCTTATGTTTGCCGTAATACTGCTTACTTACTAGAGCTTTTTATTTAAGAGGAGGTGTTTGACTATGGTCACGGAACGTGTCTAATTGGTATAGAAGAATAGGAAAAATAGCTCTTAAGTTTCTTGGATATCCTTTTTGAAAGATTCCATGTATATATTAGGTTAAACCATGTGATCTTGCCCATTTTATTGGTGAAAATGAATATATAATTCAATTACATATGCATAACTCAGAAAATACATATATGCTGGGCTTGGTGGCACATGTAATCCCAGTGGCTCAGGAGGCTGGGGCAGGAAGATAGCAAGTTTGAGACTAGCCTTAGCAAATTAGTGAGGTCCAAACCAACTTGGTGAGACCCTGTCTTAGAATAAAAGAACTGAGAATGTAGCTCAGTGCTAAGTGCCTCTGGATTCAATCTCTAGAACCAATTAAAAAAAAAAAAAAGAAACAAACAAACAAAAAAAGTACATACTATTAATAGTTTACCTTCATCAAGCAATTAGAATGTATTATTTTCATTAGACTTCACAATTTCTCTGTAAGCTTATACTGTTGCTTTCTCTAAATGAAAAACACGAGTTACAGAGAGGATTAGTTGCCATCTAAAATTACATGGTTATTAAGTAGAGGAACCCATATACACTTCTACAGAATTTGGTGTTTGAGTTCTTATTCAATATGATCCCATTATAGGTCATAATGGGATCATATTGAATATGCTGTACTACAACTTGTAGACAATCTATTTTGGACTTTGTATTAGCAGGGCTCTCCAGAGAAACAGAATCAACAAGGTATATATAGATATCTAAGAGGGAATTTTTAAATGGGGATTAGCTCACACAACTAGGGAGGCTGGAAACTCCTATGATATGTTGTATGCAACTTGGAGATACAGGAAATTTGGTGGTATAATTTAGCCTGATTTTTGAAAACCAGGGGAGCCAGTGATGTAACTCTCAGTCCAAGGCAGAAGAGAATTGAGTATTGGTATAATTTCTGGAGTAAGAACCTGGGCTCCGATGTCTAAAGGCAGGGGAGCATGAGTGTCTTTGTTCCAGAAGACAGCAAATTTGCCCTTCTATCTTTTTGCTCTGTGGGTCCTTTGTGGATTAGATCATGCCCTCCCAAATGGTGAGGGTGGATCTTTTATATTCAGTCTACTAATCAAATGCTAGTCTCATCTGAAAAGACTTATATTACAAAGTAATATTCTCCCAGTTGTCTGGGTACCCCTAAATTCAGTCAACCTGACACATAAATTAACTATGAAAGACATTTTCCCATACAGGTACCTGCTCTTGTGTCATAATTCATTGATCCACTGATTGGTAGACATTGAGAATATTTTCACTTATTTATTATAAACAATGAACATCTATATCTTAATAAACTCATTTATTTTGTAGGATTGATTTCTAGAAGTAGAAATTCTGGGTCAAAGTATATGTACATCCTAAAATTTAATAAATAAATATTTTCATAATATAAATATCATGTCTAAAAATAGCAATATCTAAAAATATCATGTCATTTTCTACCAATGAGTGCCTATTTATTCATTCCCTTGCTAGCAACATATATGATCATTTATAAATGTTTGTCACTACAGTTTTTATTTATTGCATCTCTACCATTTCAAAGTGTCCTCAAAGTTGAGGTTCTGTTTCTATGTGGAAACATGGTACAGAAGTGTTGGGAACCTCTGAAATACCCTTTAATACCTGGATTTTAAATGTTTATTTAAATACTAAAATCATTTACAGAAAATTTTCCATAATAGAAATGTGTATGTTTTGAAACAGAAAACCAGATTGAATTGTTATGGATATTTGGATGACATTAAGTGGACATTATTTTCTTGACCATATTTGCTATTTCTTATCACTTGAGGGTATGGTTAGATTATAATTGTAATATTGTCTGAAATGATTTTAGAAAGACCAAAGCCTTAATATAGTTTGAGACAAACTATTTCTCAAAGAAAGGTATCTCCTTCTGGTTGCCATTCCAGGTGATTCTTCCATCTGGAAAGATACTAAGTAATTTAACTAAAAGGCTACTGATCTGAAAGCCCCAAATTTTATCTTCATTTCCTTAAGGGGCTCAGGTAGTAACCATTCTTTACCCCCATCTTCTACCAGACTGTTTTTGGCGGGGGGAGGTGTCAGTGAGGACTGATAACAGACAAGTGTTCAGCGTTTGCTATTATCATAGCAGACTTATGAGAGGTTTAAACCAATTTGTTATCTAATGCTGTTTATCAGTATCATACAGATTCAGTAGAATTTAGAGAATTTTATTACTTCAGATAAAGAAGCAGTTCTTTATATTTTAAAGTATAGTTTTTGTGTTCTGTTTTGTTCATTCTAAATTAAACATATCCACCTCTTTATCTATAAGTGACCTAAATATAAATCTCAACTTAAAAATTGACTTTTTGGGGTCAGCTATCTTTAGTGACTTTCTGTGAAATGTGTTGAATTGCACATTATGGGTTTATCTTTCCTTCTCCCCAAATTCCCCATAAATGATCTTTATTTGCAAGAATAAAGAATAGCAATAAGTATTCGGTAGTATTTAATAGTTATGTGACTTTTAAATACGAAAAAATTGGCAAGGATTACCAGTTAGTTGAGGAAAGCCTCTTCTGCAGAAAATAAAAGGCAGAATATGGAAGAAAAACAAGGTATGAAGCAGAAGGAATTTGAAGGGAGAAAAAAAGGAAAAAAGAAAGGAAGTGGAATATATCACAACCATTGTACAAAATTAGAAGACTAATTTAAAATAATCAGAGAAAGTGAATGACTCTTTGGAAATGGAAAATATGATGCCAGAAATAAGCGATATTAGAAGAATTGCAAGTTAGTCATGACAACCTCAAGTAAATATTGGAAAAAAAAAAAAAGAAGAAGATAGTGTGCTAAATTTGTATTGGGTCAGATTAGCTAATCTAGAACTGTTTCCCAGAATCCTTTTTCTTTCATAGTTCATGGTGAGCATGGGCCTTGTGGTGTTTTGATTCTAAAAAGTAGAAGTGAAACCACAGTCATTGTCTTGTATTTGGCAGATTGGTGTGGGTATACTAGGCGTTATTGTCCTTGCAAACATCATTGACATGGAGGGCTCTTCAGCTCCTCCTCTCTGGGCTTCTCCAAACATTGAGCTAAACTCAGCACCAATACAGAGTCGACAGCTGAACATAAGCTGTCTAACCAGGCTCACAATTACAGGTAGCCAAATCTCCATATTCTATATCATCTCTTGTATTCTCTGAGCAAATGCTAACTGATGTAGAAATTTGTACTGTAGTTAGCTACAGAGAAATAGCACCTTGAACATGGTTTCCTGAATTAGTTCTGGGTTTTGTAGAATTGTTTCTCTAATTAGATCTAAAGATAATAATTACCCTGTTTTTAGTAGTAAAGGTGACAAGGTAGTCCATGGCACTCAGTGAAAAAGTAATTACCAATTGTAGACACTAAAAATCAAGTGCCCTTGGAAGGCACAGTTTTTAGGACAACAGGTATTTACTACCACAGAACACTTAAGTGAAAACATGAGTTGTGGGATAGGTATTTTTCTTCACAGAACACTGGAGAACTTAGGCAAAGAAAAGGCTTCAAATTCTGAGCTCAGAATCCACAGAAGGAAATTAAAGCCTCTGTGATTGCCCTAAGAGAAATCTTTACTTCTTGTATCCAAAAGCAGAGATTTCTGGAAACTAAATCTAAAATCTATTCCTGCAGGTAACTGAATTATAACACAAATTGAATTTCTAGTCTTGTCCGATTTTTTTGTGTTAAAATTGTAACATTTTGTGGGGGGAAAATGGAAACCAAAAATTGAGAACTGGAATATGAATAGATTCTTATGAAGGTGGGTACCTAATTCCTCAGTTTTGTCCTGCCATCTGTGCCAGTCCTTCTAGCCCTGTCTAAGGGAGGTTAGTCTCTGAAGGTAAGTGGACTGCTTCCCTTGCAAATGGACTACTGATCTTCCTCAGAACCTCCCTTCACTACTTCTCATTGCTTCTATACCTATAATCAGGCTCATCTTACAGTGTCCATAGGATGTGGTACTAAGTGTGACCCATGATGACACAAATTGCATGGTTTTGCCTGAATCCTGGGGCGGCGGGAAGTGGCGAGGATGGAATGAATGGACCTGAGTATAGATTCAGAGTAGAAGGCTATAAAGTTGGACCAGGCTGACTTTATTGATAGGGATTCACCAAACAAAGATTTTTGATAGAAGATATTAGGTCAGAGGGCTAGGAAAGGCTTTTAATAAGTGTTTATTTGTTTATTTTGGGTTGGTTGAAAGACCCAAAGGTGGCCAAAACTAAGTGACAATAGAGTTGTATTGTATAGTATGCATATTTGTTTCCAAAGGCTTTAGAGACTGAGATGACAGAGGAAATTTATCATGTAAGACTTGATCACATATGTCCTTCTGGTGTGTCCAGAGGAGACTTCTTTTATCATACTTAGGAGAAATACATTCATGAAGGGAACCTCAGCAACCTTGAACAGCTCTGCTATTTGCTTTAAGCTGGTTATGAAGGGGAGCTCCTGCCATCAAACTAGGCTCCCTGAATTTATTGTGAATGATGGAATCCCAGGTGACAGAAACAAATAGCAGAACTTAATTGCTAAAGATAAGGTGGATTTGGTTACTGTCAGAGTTAGTAAAGCCAATTCAGGAATCAGAATAGTCTGAGTTACAGATATTTGGTATTGACGAGTCAATCATGATATTCTAGGTCTAAAATAGATGGTCAGCCTGTTAAGTCTCCCTGGATTTGTCTAAACAGAAGAACTCTAGGTATTGTAAAGAGAAGTATGACTTGGATTAAGTCAGTAAAAGCTACAGGCCTCTAGGAATTAGACTGTGGTGTAAATTTCTAGCTGATTTGAGCCTCCTGGGATTGGTGCTTTTTGACTAGTTTTTGCAGCAGATGGCGAGATCACAACAGCTCTTCCTGTGTCTAGCCCCTTTTAGTGTTGGATATTTTAACTAAGAAGTAATAAGATTTCACTAAATCATGGTCAGATTTTTTTAAACTTGGGTCATGAGTGTGAAATCCTTAAAATTTATGTTAAAAGTAGGTGTATATACAATTTTATATTAAAAGGAAGGAAATTGTAGCAACTTTTGATGTTTCTTAATCTCTGTTAGAGAAATTAATCTACCCAAATGATCCATTAAGCATTCAGAGTGTTTTTTGGTTCCTTGGAAAGAGGAAAAATAAATTTTTGCTTGTTTGCTTGTCAAAAGCTAGGAAAGAGAAAATTTTTCTATGTAGTGAATTAGATGTCAGAAAAAAAATTCTTTTTGTTCCCGATTTTCAGTTTGTGATATTATCTTAATTTAAAACATTTAAAATAATTTTCAATAAATTCAAAATTTTAAACATTTTGGAATAATCACACAAACAAGTACATAGAGTTATATATAGGCCCTTAATTAGTCCCCAAACATAAGCCAGTTCATAGACTAAAAAACCTTTGAATTAAGAGAAAACCTGGTCCTCTTGAACACAGACCCTGCCACACATCTAAAAATTTATACTGTAAATCAAGCCTTTTCTCCAAGGATCTGCCTGCAGCCTGTTGCCAGGGTAATAGTGCATTAGAGAAGGGGAAATTTAAGGTTAAAAGGGATTCTAGTCAGTGTCTTCTTACATGAATTCTAGAAGACCTAAAGCAACACTATTTTCCATCAATATCAATGGAATTTGACTCTGGTCTGTCACACAGTGGGCCCCTCAACCAACACTAGAGATATTTTCACATTTCTGGAATGCATAATTGAAATAGATGTATTCAATAGCTGAGTTCTCCCTTTGGTTCTCTGGCCCATGGAAGTGAGAGAAAGTACAAGCCACTAAATTTGCATCTGCCTGGCAAAATACTAAGGATTTGAAAAATGCTGAAGTAGTGATTTCTACTATGTCCTCATTTGGCTTTGAGGAAGACAGGTGCATCTTTGAGAATGACAGTGGATTATTGTAAACTTATCAGGTGGTGGTTTCTATTACAGTTGTTTCTGATGTGCCTATTAGTAAACCCAGTTCCTCACCATCAGAATCAGTTTGCTTTTAGCTGTTGAGGCCAGCAGGGCGCCTTTATTAGCCTCATAAAACCTCAGGGTTACATCAAATCTTATATGATAGTATAGTCTGAGGTCCTGGACAGCCTCTTCCTGACACAAATTATATCAGTCCATTATATTAATACCATTCTGATTGTTCTGGTGAGTAAGAAGTAATTACTCCTTCAAACATTTTGGTAAGGTACAGGCATGTTGAACAATAAATCCCATCAAAATTGAGAATCTTGAATGAACTTTATAGGGGTTTAATGATTCAGAGCATAAGATACTCTTTCCAAGGTAAAAGATAACTTGCTGAATCTGGCCTGTGCCATCACAAAGAGGCACATTTGGATCTTAAAGGAAACATATACCTTATTTTAATAAAATGGAGAATGTCCCCATTTCCATGAACACAGCTATGTTCCATGGCCCCAGTCAGAAGCTCCAAAGCCATTGTTTTTCATACAGTATCTGGAGTCAATTCTGTCCTCTTACTATTTTATTTCTAGTGGACCCTTCACTATCAACTCTTCTCAGGTCACTTTTCATGTCAATTAAACCTTTAAACTTCTCAGATTGGTGATTTCTTTTAGTTTGTCCCTTCATTGTTAATATGAATTTTTAAATCAAAAATGTTTGTTTTTATCAAAATAAATACATATTATAGAAAATGTAAAAGAAAAGTTATCCACATTCTATCACATTTTTACAAAATTCATATTGTAATAATACTTTTGGTAATCTTTTTAATGTAATGATATAATGTGTATACATATTTTAGACAATTACTCTTTTTTTTATAACTTTATTTTATTTACTTATTTTTTATGTGGTGCTAAGGATCGAACCTCACACATGCTAGGCAAGTGCTCTATCACTGAGCCACAACCCTGGTCCATAATGTATATTTTATATGCCATTGTTTTGTACATTTCTTTGGCATGTTATAATTTATTCATCTTTTGTTGAACAAACCTATTTGTTCTAATATAATGCTGTACAAACCTATTTGCAATTAAATCCTTGGTCCTTTTTTAAAAAAAAATTCAGAAATAGAATTGGAGGGCCAAATGGATATTTATTATCAAGTTTTAAAAAAAATATTTATTGCCAATTGCGCTTGTCCAAATTGACCTAGTTTTTTCCTACCAGTGTGATATGAAAGTATCTGTTTATTAACATCTCATCAGTATCAGATTTTTTATTCCTTAACACCATTTGTTGTCTCAGTCTTTTGAATTATTAATCTCCTTTTCATCCTTTACTTAGGAAGCATAATAAACTCTTTGAGATGGCATTTGTATTCATTCATTCATTCATTCATTCATTCATTTGCCAAATTGTACTATAATGGTAAAAAGAATGGAACTCGGTTTCAACTTTTGTGCAAGTTACTAGTCCAAAAAGTTGTAGTTTTATAACAGTGGTGTTATATTTATGCTGTTGTGTCCTTTTCTGCCTTGCATGATTACAGGGTACTTGGAGCCCGTGATAAAGGACAATCTTGATAGCACAGCGATCCTTTTAGCAGTTGGCCATAGATACGTGTCATTGAACTGGAAATCAGCATGATATATGTATATAAAATATCAAATTATTCATACAAAACTATCGGTGAACCTTTAAGATTCTTGTTTTTTCCTGAAGTACTTTTATTGTTATACTCCTCTGCTATATTAAGTGTTTTGGTCACTGTTCTTCTCAGGGCAAATTATATTTTAATGATGGATTATATGTAATATTTCAGGCCTTATATGATTTTTTTTCTTCAAAGCACTTATAATTTGCTTAATGATGAACTTATGCTAAGAAAGTTTAATTTTTAAAACTTGTCATGCTTTAAGATGGTTCTAATGAGTTTTATGGATTCCAGAAGCCTTTCTTGAAACCCTATGTATATGCATGCTTTTCCCATAATTTATACAAATTTTTCCCTCCTTCAATTATAGTATTTTAACATAGCCAGTTACATTCTTGCAAGTGTTCCCTAATGCTGCACCAGTAATGTTTGTTTCATCCTCTTATGCAGCTATTTGTTTCACACTTTAGTGACTATGAAGAGCTTGCGTTGCATGTTATATGGTATTACCTGTGATAAAGTATCAGGATTTAGAGGGCTTTCTAAAATGATGGATGAGTGCTAATGAGCAACATTTGTTAGGTTGTTAGTCTATTACTAAGCCTACCTTTCCTTAGTTTAAATGACGGTTAATTTCTCTGTGCAATTTATCCAAATTGGACATTCAGATCTTCACTTAATCTTACCAGTAAAAGCCCAGGTTTCCTGGAAAAACAATGAATCTGTTTTAGGTGTATTTGCAATGGTACCTTCTAATGGCATTGGAATTCCTATTTACACATTTTCCCCAAGAATTCCATAAACTATTGAATGGAAGAGTAAACATAATTTGATTTTGAAGAGTTTATTTGAATTTGGTCTTTTGTTTTGACTCATCAGTTTGTGCCAATTTTTAGTGTTTTGAGGTTTTTGTTGTGATACAATTCACGCACAATAAATTCACCATTTAAAGTGCAAGATTCAGTATTTTTAAATATATTGACAATACTATTCAGTCATCAAGATTATCTAATCCCAGAACATTTTCATCACCCTAAAAATAAATTTCTTTAGCCATTTTTGTCACTTCCCTCAGCCCCTCACAACCACTCTTATCTATTTTGAGATTCTAAGGATTTGTCTATTCAGAATATATATTTGTGTAATTCAAGTGGGACTCATACAATATGTAGTCTTTTGTGTTGACTTCTTTCTCTTCATGTTTTCATGATTCATTCATGCTGTAGCATGTTTCAGTATTGGATTGAATAATGGTTTAGCAATAATGTGCATAATATTATTTATTCATCCAATTGATGAAAATTTGATTATTTATAATTTTTTACTATTATGAATGATATTACTATAAACATTCATATGCAAGTTTTTGTGTATATGTTTTCATTTCTCTTGGTTACATTGTTAAGAATGGAATTTCAGAGACTAAGGTAATTTCATGTTCAATATTTGAAGAACTGCCAAACTGCTTTTCATAGTAGTTGCACCATTTTACTTTGTTACCCACAAAGCTAAAGGAGTCCAGTTTCTTCTTGTCAGTACTTTTTATTGTCTGTTTTTAAAATTATGGCCATCCTAGTATATATGAAATATATTTCCTTGTGGTTTTGTTTTACATTTTCCCAATGACTAATGATATGAAGCATCTTTTCATATGCTTATTGGCTATTTGAACATCTCTGTAGAAATAAAGTCCAATCTTTTTCTTTTGTGTGTGTGTGTGAGGGGGCTGCCGGGTAGTGCTGGGTATTGATCTCAGAGTCACTTAACCACTGAGCCACATCCCCACAACTTTTTTAAAAAAAAATTTTTTTTGTCAGTGGACCTTTATTTATTTATATGTGGTGCTGAGAATTGAACCCAGTGCGTCACACATGCTAGGTAAGTATTCTACCTCTGAGCCACAACCCCTTTTAAAAATATTTAAGGGCTGGGGTTATGGCTCAGTGGTAGAGCACTTGCCTAGCATGGGTGAGGCACTGGGTTCGATCTTCAGCACCATATAAAGATAAATAAATAAAGGTATTATGTCCATCTGTAATTTAAAAAATATTTAGATACAAGGCCTTGCTAAGTTGCTGAGGCTGACTTTGATCTCCCAATCCTCCTGTCTCAGCCTCCCAAGCTGCTGGGATTACAGGTATACTCTACTGTACCTGGCTTTAGTTGTCATATCTGAGAAATTAATGCCTCTTCATAACTCTGCATATATGAGGAAAGTGCTAGTAGCCTTGCAGACCTTGTCACAAACCTTCTAACAAGCCCATAAATGGATATTTTGTATTTTAATTGTAACATGAAAGAAAGTTTGAATATTCAAACCATGAAGAAGATTATGTCTGCTTGATTTAGAGCTGAAATTCAAGGAAATTTCAGTTGTTCCCTAATATTTTGCCACAAAGGACACCATAGGAATAAAGTGTGTTCATGTGTTTTTAAGCCCATGATTACCCATAAATGGACCTTTCACAGGATCTGTCCATGACAGGTTATCTTCTGGACCTTTTCTGCTACTCAGTAATTTGATTTCTAATGTGCTTTCAGTGGTTATGTTTGGTTTCCCTAATTAGAGATTTCAACAAAATCAGTTATTATTCATCTGATCAAGTCAGTCTTATATAGCAAATAAAACATATGTTTTTCCCCATGGAGATTAAGTGAGTAGTGTTGATTAAATCTGTTTTGGAAATAGAATGATAAGGTAGATTAAGTCTATTAATTGGGTGATTTTTTTATACTGCTTACATATGCATTTGGTCATTAGCTTATAGACTATTCTCAACTGGGGGCAGTTCCTACTCCTGTGGGCTGTTTAGAAGTGTGTAGAATATTGTTTTGACACAGTGATTCAGCAGGGTATGGGGTAAATTGTGTGCTACTAACACTTGGTGGCTGGGGGCCAATAATACCAGACTTCTTTTGGGGGCGTGGGGGACTGACATTGTGCAGTGTGAGAGGGGCAGATTCACCCAGTTAAGTTTACCCAGAATTGTAATAACACCACCACTGAGATACGCTGATAACTAAATTTCTTGTGCATTTCAATAATACTTAAAATATTTCATTAACTATATTCTAGAATCTTATAATATTTTCTAGGAAACTATTCATAAACAACTTTCCACATAGATATCGGAGTAAGCTTTTGTGTGTATTTGTGGATATAGAATTCTAACATCACAGATTTCTCAAACTTTTATACCATAGTACACCAAAACACAGAGAAGAGTAGGTTGTCCTTCCAGTTGGTGGATATCTTGAGGAAGGGATGACTTCAAAATCTCAATTTTAAATTTAAATGAAATTTGCACTTGTTTTTCTAGATTGAGATGCAGCTTGTAATACAATAAAATTTGCTGGTTTTAATTGTAACTACTATTCCAAATCAAGATATATTGTGTTAATTTCTACCCCTATTACTTCATTTTTACGACCCCCAGAAAGTTCCATCATGCCTTTCACCATCCCCAACCATTGGATCATAGGACAGGTGTATGTTTAACTTTACAAAGGACTCTAAATTGTTTTCCGGCTGTTTGTACTATTTCACACTCCTATTAGCAGTATTTTTGTTTGTTTAGTGTTTTTGGAAGATCAAAGGTTTTAATTTTGATAATATATAATTTAAATTTTTTATGATTATTGCTTTTTGTGTCCTTAAAAAATAATTTTATATCCCATGTTTTCCCCTAAAAGTTTTATATAGTTTTTTTTTTCATTTTAGATCCTTGATCTATCATGATATAATTTTTGTGTCTGGTAAGGTGGGGATGACATAGTATTTTTAAAAAAATTATCATTGCCAGTTGTTTGTTGCTAATATATCAAAGTAGTTGAATTTTGTATAGATCTTGTATCCTCCATTCTGCTAACTTCATTTAACCCACTAAGTCACTAGTTTTTAATTCTGTATTTCAACAAAATGGTACACAGGTGCATTCAAATAGATTATAAATCATAACCTGGAACTTATATATATATTAATATTATATAATTATATTCTAATTTTCTAATTATATGTATTTATATGTCACATACTATATTTAGTTTTTTTATAGATGTTCAACATTTGAGATGATTGAACATAACGGGTTAATTGTTATAGAGGGTTTTTTGTGTAAATTCTTTAGGATTTGTTAAACAATCATGTTATCTACAACTGAGAATAGTAGTTCTTCCACCATTCCATTTTTATGTTCTTAATTTCCTTTCTTGCCTAGTAAGAGCAGACATTTTTGCCTTATTCCCAATCTTAGAGGAAAAGCATTCAGCATTTCACTCCTAATATGATACATAATATTTATGCATAGTGGTACATGCCTGTAATCCCGGCTACTTGGGGGGTTGAGGCAGGAGCAATTTACTGAAATCCTGTCTCATAAAACAGATATACATACTTAAATTTATATTTGTGTATTATAATATTGATGATAAGTTTTTCATAGAGCACTTTTCTTCTCTTCCTAGCTGAGAGCTCAATTATGGTGAATGTTAAGTTTTGTCAGGGGTGTGAATTTGGGTATCTTATTTTAGTATATGAGTTCTCTTCTTTATTCTTGACTTGTATTGATTTTAAAATTTGAACCCATCTTTTAATCCTGGGATAAATCTCACTTGGTCATAATATATAATTGGTTTTACATGTTTCTGATTCAGTTATGTTTCATTTATTTTGCTAGAACTTTTACATTCATGTTCATGAATGATAGTGGTTTGTAATTTTCTTTTATTCTAATGTCCTTGTTATTTTTGATTGAAGTTTTATAAATGAATTGGAAAATGTTCCTTCTTCCTCTATTTTTGTTTGAAAGTGTTTGTGTAGGATTGGTCTCATTTCCTACTTGGACAGAAGTTCAGTGAATCCTAGAGTTTTTTTTGTGAGGAATGCTCAATATTGGATTTTCTCTTTCTTTTTTAATTGATTTTTGTAAAGCTGTATTTCTCAAAGAATTTTTGTACTCATCTACATTGGCAAGGTCATTCACAAAATTATTTATCATGCCTCATAAGTCTATTAATCTTTTCTAAAAAATAACTTATGGCTTAAATTTTTAAAATTTTTCATCTGTTTCCTATTGTGTTAATTTCTATTCTATTACTTCCTTTCTTCTACATGAATTGAATAAATATTTTCTTTTCCAACTTCTTCAGTAGGGATTTTGCATAATTGACTTTATACATTTCTTTTCTAACATAAGCATTAAAAGCTATACATTTCCTTTATCTTTCTGCTTTAGCTCCACCCTCAGATCCTTTGATATGTTGGATATTTGTTTTTATTATTATTTAGTTTGAAAATATCTTCTAATTTTCTTTTGGTGTTATCTTCTTTGGCATACAGATTATTTAATAGTATGTCATTTTAATTTCCAAATGTTCTTATTTTTATTGTGGTCAGAAAACAGAGTCAGTAATTTCATTCCTTCTCAGCTTGCTATGACTTGGCCTAGTGCATGACTTACCTTGATAAATGTCATCTCTGCCCTTGAGAAGGCTGTGTGTTTCTGCAGTGTTGAGTTAATGTCTGCAGGATTTCCTTGTCCTTACTTAGATTTTTGGCTGTTTTTCCCATTGGTTCTGAGAGAAGTGTTTGCTTTTTCTTTTTTTTTGAACTATGATTGTACATTTGTCTGTTTATAAGTTTTTGCTTCTCTTGTTTAATGGTTTGTTTTTAGGTGCAAATCTATTATGTCTTTCCATTTTATCATTGTGAAGTGACCCTCATTTCTAATAATATTCTTTGTCTTGAATTCTGCTTTAGAATGTTCATTCCACTTACAGTTAATGTAATTGTCATTATGATTGGATTTAAGTCTATCATCTTACTATTTACTTATTTATTTTTAATATTTATTTTTTAGTTGTAGTTGTCAATACCTTTATTTTACTTATTTATTTTTATGTGGTGCTAAGGATCGAACTCAGGGACTTGCACTCGCTAGGTGAGCACTCTACCGCCAAGCCATAACCCAGCCCCAAACTATTTTTTTTGTTGTTAATGCTTTTTAAAAAGGTAATTTGCCCGTGATTTTAAAATTGGCTGTTAGCATTGTTTTTCCCTAATTTCAAAGAATTTTTTTGTGGGGGGAACACTACTAGGGATTCAACTCAGGGATAATTTACTACTGAGCTACATATCCACCCCTTTTTAATTTTAATTTTGAGACATGGTCCTGCTTAGTTTTGAGCCTGGCCTCAAACTTGCCAAAACTAAGCTCAAATTTGCAATCCTTATCCCTTAGCCTCCAAAATGCCTGGGATTACAGGCATGCCAGGTCACCTCACCTGGCCAAAGGATCATCTTTTTTTTTTTTAATTTTATTTTTTTTTTATATTTTTATTTGTGCATTATAGTTGTATAATGGTGGAATTTGTTGTTACATATTCATATTTTTACACAACATAACAATTTGGCCAGTATCATTCATTCTCCAGTGTTTTTTCCCTTTCCCTCTCTTCCTCCCTCCCCATCCCTTTCCTCTACTTTACCAATCTCCCTGCAATTGTCTTTTTTTCCCCTCTCTTCACATTTTTTTTTTTTGGTACTATACAGTTCTACATAATGATGCTACATATTCGTACAGGCATACAATATAACAATGTAATTTGGTCTATATCACTCCCTTCACCCCCTGGTCCCTTTCCTCTACTGATTTTCCTGAGATTGCCCCTTGCACCAATTTTCCCTCTTTTCCTCTCTAGCTTCTGCATATAAGAGAAAATAAATGACCCTTGACCTGCTGAGTTTGGTTTATTTCACTAAACATAGTGATTTCAATTTCTATCCATTTTCCTACAACTGACACAATTCCTTTTTTTTTCTTTAAAGGCTGACTCCATTGTGTGTATATACCATGTTTTCTTTACCCATTTTCTGTCAATGGACACCTAGCCTGGTTCCATTGTACAGCTATTGTGAATTGTACATGGATATGCCTGTGTCACTGTTGTATGATGATTGATTCTTTAGAAGTGATATAGCTGGGTCACACAGTAGTCCATGCCTACTCTTTTGAGGAACTTCATGCTGATTTCCATAGCAGCTGTACTAATTTACAATTCCACCAACAGTCTAGAAGTGTTCCTTTTTTTTTCACATCCTCTCCAGCATTTATTAATTTGTATTATTGAAGACTGCCATTCTGGCCTGTATGAGATGGAAACTCAGTGTAGTTTTGATTTGCATTTGCTTAAATGCCAATGATGTTGAACTTTTTTCATATATTTCTTGGCCATTTGTATTTGTTTAATTTATTTTCCCATTTATTAATTGGGTTATGTGGTTTTTTGGTGTGTAATTTTTTGAGTTGTTTATAATATTCTAGAGATAATCCTCTGTAAAAGGAGTAGCTAGCAAAGGATTTCTCTCATTCTGTAGGTTCTCTTTTCAGAATCCTGGTTGTTTCCTTTCTTATGCAGAAGCTTTTAAATTTGATTCCATCCCATTTATTAACTGTCGGCATTATTTCCTAAGCTTTAGTGGTCCTGTGGAGAAAGTCGTTGTCCATGTCCATATAGGGTAAACACTTACCCTATGTTTTCTTCTAGGAGTTGCAGTTTCTGTTCTAATTCCAAGGTCTTTGATCCATTTTGAGTTGATTTTTATGCAGGGTAGGAGATGAGGTCTATCATGTAGGACCGGAGAAATGAAAAGTTGTGCTGCAGTTGTGTACAATGAATCAAAATGTGTTCTACTGTCATATATAACTAATTAGAATAAATGAAAAAAGAAAGAGAGGTAAGATGTAGCTTCATTCTTCTACATATAGAGATAACCAGTTTTCCTAGCCCACTTGTTTAAAAGGCTGTCCTTTCTCCAATGTTTTTTTGCACCTTTGTTAAGGATCAGATGAGTGTATCTGTGTGGGTTTTTCTATGACTTTCATTCTGTAACATTGGTCTATGTGTCTTTTATGCAGTTTTTTTTATGCAGTTTTTGTTACTCTAGCTCTATAGTGTAATATGAGGTCAAGTATCATGATATCTCCAGCATTGCTTTTTTTGGCTTAGGATTACTTTGGCTATTCTGGGACTTCTGTTCCTTCAAATCAATTTTAGGACTGTTTTTTTCTAGTTTTGTGAAGAATGTCATTGGTGTTTTGATGGGAATTACATTGATTCTGAGCATTTGATTCCTTTCTTCAGTGTTCTGTAGTTTCATTGTAGAGGCCTTTTACCTCCTTGGTTAGATTTATTTCAAGTTTGTTTTGTATTCATTTTTGTTTGAGGCTATTGTGAATGGAATTGTTTCCCTCATTTCTTTCTCAGCAGGTTCATTGTTGCGTTATAGGAAAGCTGTTGATTTTTGTATGTTGATTTTGTAACTGCAACTTTGCCAAATTTGTTTATTAGCTCTAGCAGTCTTTTGGTGGAGTTTTCTGGGTCTTCTAGGTATAGGATCATATCATCTGCAAACAGTGATCATTTGACTTCTTCATTTCCAATTTTTATCCCTTGTATTTCCTTCTCTTGCCTAATTGCTCTAGCTAGAATTTCTAGTGCTGTATTAAACAGGAGTGGTGAGACTGGATCTTCTTGTCTTGCTCTGGACTTTAAAGGAAATACTTTCAGTTTTTCCCCATTTACTGTGCGATTGACTTTGGTTTTTTTCATATTATAGCCTTTACAATGTTGAGGTATGTTTCTTCTATCCCTGGTTTCTTTGGTGTTTTTATCATGAATGGATGCTGAATTTTGTTGAAGACCTTCTCTGTATGTATTGAGATGACTAGTAATTTTTCCCCTTAATTCTATTTATGTGATGAACTACATTAATTGATTTGCATATGTTAAACCATCTTGCATCTCTAGGATAAAACCAATTTGGTCATGATATGCAATCCTTTAATATGTTGTTGAATAAGATTTGCTAATATTTTATCAAGAAGTTTTGCATGTAAGCTGGGCAGCAGCTCATGCTTGTAATTCCAGTGACTTGGGAGGCCAAGGTAGGAGAATTGAAAATTCAAAGTCAGCCTTAGCAGCTCAGCGAGGCTCTAAGGAACTTAGGCAGACCCTGTCTCAAAATAAAAAATAAAAAAGGCTGGAGATGTGGCTTAGTTGTTAGGTGCCCCTGGGTTCAATCCCTGGTAACAAAACAAAACAAATAAAAGTTGTTTTTTGTATTTAAGTTCATCAGGGATATTGGTCTGTAGTTTTCTTTCCTTGGCATATCCTTGTCTGGTTTTGGTATGAGTTTGATACTGGCTTCATATTCAATTTTTTTTCTTTTTCTTTTTCTAATTATTTAATTATTTACTTATTGGTATGTGGTGCTGAGAATAGAACCTAGTGCCTCACACATGCTAGGGAAGCGCTCTACCACTGCGCCACAACCCCAGCCCTTCGTGGACAAATTTGAAAGTGTTCCATCCCCTTCTATTTCATGGAATAATTTGAGGAGTATTAGCATTAGTTTTTTCTTTAACGATATGGTAGGCTTCATCTGAGAATTTCTATTTATTTCTACTTGTCCCCTCCTACTTTTGTTTCACCTTTTTTTTTTCATCTTTTAAGTTAATCAAGTAGTATTTTTAGTATTCCATTCTATATCTTTTGTTGCCTTTTTATCTGTACCTCTTTTTATTTCCTAATGATTGTTGTATCTACTGTTTAAAGATTAAATATGCATCTGTAACTGACTAGTCAACATTGAATTAATACTGTTTCACATATAATGTAAGAGCCTGTGAACCATATGATTCTGTTACACACACACCCCTACCCTTTGTGCTATTATTGCTGTCACCTATTTTACTTCTAATTATTCCAACCTTCACAATAAATTATTATTACTTGGTCATATATCCTTTAAAGAATTTATGAAAGGAAAAACAATGAGTTTAGAAAACTAATATTTACCATTTCTGTGCCTTCAGTTTTTAAATAAATTCTTATTTCTTTCTAGTAATATTTGCTATCAGCCTGTCTACAACTCACCAATTGTAGAATTACTGGAGTTCTAAACAAAGCTACTGTCAATATATTTAAAGGTATTGATAAATATACCTTTAGCTGTGAGGCACAGCAACCCTTATCGATATTGTAGCCTTTTTAAAAATTCACAGCTCTTCAAGGATAAAATCAAAGCTAGTTTTTAAAGAAAAATGTTTAACTGGTAGTCCTTTGAAGAAAATTTAACAAAATAGTAGGTTAAACTGATCTCTGGACATAGTCTAGATGAGTTTTTAATGTGAGTGCTTTAGTAAACATGTAGAGAAAACAACCACATTTATAAATGGGCAAGTCCTAGCTTGACTTTTCATCCTAGCCATAGGAAGCAGTCAGGTCACATTGCTCTTCAGTGTTGACTATTTATTTCACTATTTGCTCTTCATATGTGTTGTAGTACTTGGTGGTTTGAATCACTTTCTCACTGTTCAGAGAAAATGTAAAAAATAAAATACCATTTTTAATAACTCATCTAGTGGCAGCTTGGGGGGCAGTGAACAGTTGAGAAAGGTTGTCAGAGGGCTGGGTACAAATGGCTTTACCAACGTAAATCCTTCAGATTTATTTGACTTAAAGCCAAGAATGACATCAAGATTTTGATTTATAAGGTCCAGAGCCTATAACATGGTTCATTTTCATTGTTCATTTGTGTAAGTGATGATATTGGGTGACACTTTTCACATGGTCATCCTACAAACATTGCCTGGTTACCACCAAGAGACAAAAACTATACAGTATTCTCAGGTGCAAAATCTTTCCCCTTTAGTGAGCGGTAAGTTAGAGGCAATTGCATTGCCCTGAAGACATGTAATGGTAGGGAAAATACAAGATGTCACTGAAGTACAAAGGAGTTGTGCCTGTGTATATCTGGGGTAAGTTTGTGCTTGCGAGCCTTGGGGAAATGTAATGTCTGAGTTGAATTCTAAAGAGCATAGGTGATGTGACTTGAGGATAGGACAGATGGCTTGGAGAATGGGGTTTTAGGAAGAGAGAATGCAATATGCAGTTAGCTGTCTAGATAAAAGAGGCAAAAATTTATTTCTATGATCAGTAGCTTGGGACAGGAAGAAAGGAATGAGAGCAGAGACTGGGGAGGGAGGCTTTAGTGTGCATGTTTGACCGTGTCTGTCATGTGCGGGTATTTAGACTTGGTTGGTTAGGTGATTTTTTTCCAGTGGAACATTTTAAGCAGGAAAAAATATTTTCAGGTAATTTTTTATTTTAGTGATATCATTCACATTACAGTGGAAGTAATATTCATACCAAATATACAGGGAGTCTTTTGAAGATTATTGAAGTAATCTAGGCAGGAGACACTAGAAGTGAAAATGCAGGAAAAAGTAGATGTTTCAAAACTGTTAAGGTAGAATTGTTTAGTGTCAGACCATTGAGGAAGAAAGGGTTGAGGATGTCATCCAGTTTTCTAGCTTGAGCATTGCATCTAAGTGGTATTACCATTCCTTGAAATAAAGAGGAGAAAGGGAAATTTCAAAACATGTTGAATTTAAAATACCTTAAAGTACTTTAAGTTGGAAACTTCATCAGAAAATTGAACAATAGGGTCTGGAATTTAAGAAAGTGTTCTGTTTGATATCAAGATTTGGGGTTGGTCGTTAGCATATGGCAACTAGTAATATTATCCATCTCTCTCACAGTTACAGAACTAGAATGAGAACTCAAAGCCCATGGTTCCATGTTACACAAGTCTTTTTACTTCTGTAAAAGACTTTTTAAAAATTTATTTTTGTTTTTTAGTTGTCGACAGACTTTGATTTTATTCGTTTATTTATATGTGGTGCTGAGAATTGAACCCAGCGTCTCACATATGCAAGGCAAGTGCTCTAACACTGAGCCACAACCCCAGCCCCCCAAATTCTAGGGCGGAAATTGCCATATAGCGTTGTCTGTATTCTGAAATAACTCAGGGAGTAAAATGAAGGTGGATAAAGTGAGATCAAAAGTTGCTTCAAAAGTTCTGCTTGTTGACCAGCAGAGGGCAGTCAATATCGAAGCTCAGTAGTTTCTACTCTGCATTGCCTTTAAGTCCTAGAAAGCTCCGTCTTTGGGATAAGTATTTTCAGTGTTCACATTCCATTGAATCAGGCATCCAGGGCAGTTCTATTTATTGTTGCTTTTGAGTCTTATGTCCAATTTTTATTCTGGTTCCATATCTTTATTTTATTCCCTATTCCCCATGCCCAGTTCTTGTCCTCCTTACAGTTTAGGAGCTGTCTGGTAGCAGGGGATTAAGTGGATGGAAAGTATGAGAAAGGTAGTGAATTTTTGCTGTTCAACTCCTCTGTTTTAAATGCCCCAGTTTTTGTTCTTGGTTAACTGTTAAAATTCCAGGACACATTTGTTTTCTTAGCCTTACTATTCAAAGAATGGAATGAAATGGATTGACTTTTAGCTTCTAGATCCAGTATTGATAAGGCTCTAGAAACTGAAAGCAGCAAGCTCTGCCACTGTTTGATTGCAGGGATGTAAGAAAAACTTTCTGCCCCTGGATATATCCTTCATTCATGTGCCACTGTCTAAAATGCCTCTTTGTCTACTTTTTAGCTTTAGGCACTCAAAGCTCCACTAAAATTCAAAAAGTTCACTGAGGGAAACAAGATAAGTGTGACAGCATGAATTATTTTTCTTACGTTAGCAAGAACTTGAAAGAGAAGGATGTGGGCAGGAAAATCCAACCGGTTGTAACTAGAGGATGGGAGAAAAGGTCTGGAGCTAGAATTATGCTCTTTCCTGTGAATTTCCATGCCTCCCAGCTGACTGACGATTTCATTATGATCATTAAAGGCCAACATTTCTAGAGAGAATTGTGTGTCAGGCACTGTTCTCATTTAATCTTCAAACTGACCTTATGAGATTATTGCTGTTTACTGTCCCTAGTTTGCAGATGAAGAAACTGATGCACAGAGAAATTGCTTGTCTACAATTGCTTATAAAATTAACAACTAACTGATGTTGACTGCTGTGCTGCCTACTATAGCTCTGTGCCCAATAACTCAGATAATTTTGCATTGAACAGAGCATGGACAAGCATGAAGCTAGGTTACCTGGGATGGTGACACTTGGAAACACAGACCCATATGAAGTCAGAGGACCTCAGCAGTATTCCTGAGGCCACAGGATTCATAATGCTGTTGTTCCTACTTCTTGGTATAGCAATCACCTAACCTTAAGGAAACGTGGGAAAAGAAATACAAAAGTTTCATTTCACAGCACTTGCTCTATTAAGCTGAGGGGATAAGAATTTGGATGACTGAATATTTTTAACTATTTAATGTCATTCTTACAACAGTGTTATTTCTCTGAAACTGGTAACTGACTATATTCATGTTTTTCTTTTAAGAGTAAAAGAGTTCTTCAAAAGTGTTTTATAAAAATAGAAACTTTGGTGATATAATTTAACAAATTAACAAAGGCTAACTCCATCAATCTGGCAGTTTTGGGTTATGTTTACATTTGTTTGTTTAGGCTTCCTAGGGTAATTATGTATTAGGTCAGTGAATTGGTTCTTTCATCTTCCATTTTACCCTCTTTCTATCCAGGTGAAGAATTCAGATTAAGGAACATCCTAACCCAGAGAGTTGAGTGGGAGAACCGTTCCTCTGTTTTAGAAATAAGCATTGCATTGTGACAGGAGCCTGTTATTCTTTCTCAAAACTCTGTCCTTAACTATGTTAGTGTTCTTTGGCATTGACAGTGTAGTGTGACCACAGGTCAGACATAGTCAGCTTTGGGGAGGAAGATCAAAATTACTGGCAGAAAGGCGGGTTTGGTATTAGTTCTGAGTTATCAGTGTACACTCCACTCCCTTCTCTGGATAACTGAGAGGTAGCTGATTTTTCTGGGCAGATCATTATGAAGCGAACAAATCAGAGTTGTATCCTTTCTAGACCATAAGGCAAGGGAATAAAGATGCTAGATGTATATTTTGTATCCAAGTTTCAGAAAGATTAACTTTCTAAGTCAGTCACTATTTGGGGGAAGACAATGCTATCACCTTTGTAAAGTTGTGAATTATGAAAGACATTTCTGTGGGTTACTGAATGTCCCTTGGGGTTTGTTTCATTTATAACTTTGCCTCAGGCCTTCTGCTGCATCCTGTTGGAATGACCTCCTTTTCAACCCTTTGTTGGCAGCGATAATACTGCTCTTTCGCCTGGATCCTTCAGGCTTGTCACATGACAAACATGAACTGTGACCCCCTTTGTTCCTTACCCCAGATGATTAGGGGTGATTTTTTTTTTTTAATGCACAACAAGTTTTTTCTTATTTCCTTTCCCCGCTTTTCCTCTCCTCTTATTTCCTACCAAAATAAGATTGAAAACAAAAAAGGTAGCAATTTAATTTTGTATCCAAATGTAACATTGATGCAGACAGTAAACAAATCATAAGCCCACTGAATTTTTACATCTTGAACGTGTCCACATGGACAGTAGTTGGATCAAGAGGGGAAACATCACCAGAACTTGAGAAGACCCCTGTCCCCTCTAGTCACTTCTTAGTTGCCCCATGGGACTCACTGTTGGGACCTTTATAGCTTTATCTGTTCGGAGACTTTGTAGAAATGGAATCATACAATATATGTGTCTGTGTTCTTTCATTTAACATTTTTGTGATATTCATTCATGTTACCCATTTGTTATTGCTGTATAATATTCCATGGTATGAATATTCCACAATTTATTCCACTTATATTAAGTATTGGGGTTGTTTCTAGTTGGACTATTGGGATTGGTAGTGCTAATATTCGTGTACATGAGTTTTGATTAAAATATGACACATTCCTGGGTATTTACATAGAAGTGGAATTGCTGAGACATAGTATCCATCTAGCCATTTAATTGAAAAAATCAGATAAATATAACACTAATTTTAGACAAACTCTTGGTAGGAAACATTTTTAAAAATGTATAGATTTAGCTTTAGCATAATATGTCTAATTTGTAACTAAAGAATGTGCCTCTATTTAAATATACTGTAGTTTTAAACAGATAACTCCTATAAACAAGAAAATTGCCCCTCTCTGCCAATGACATATTTTACTAACTTTCTTCCTAAAGTATACTTTTATTCAGTTTTCCAAAACTGAGTTGGGGGGCCTATTCTGCAAAGATCTTGGATAGTAATAATTTATAGTAATTAAGGCGACATCCAAGTTGTACCATCCCTGAGTAGTGATGCCTACAGAGAATGACTTTACTCACATTTCTTGAAGCAAAGCAATTACATGATAATGAAACTCAGAAAAAAAACAAAAGTTGCTGCCAGAATTAATAGGACCCCGGCTTTGATCTGCTGTTTGGTGTGTCTTTGCTCTTTCTCCATATGCTACTTATGACAAGCATCCATCTCTTCTAAAACATGGGCTTTCCAAAATTTGTTCCATGATTTCTTGTGAATGAGTTTAACCTAATGAGTGTAGAAATACAATTGTGACATCCCATCTCTCAAAAACTGGATAGTACCTTTTATGAAAGTGTTACTTGACTATCAGATAAAGTACCTCCCAAGTCATTCTACCAACATGCATGGAATTAAGTTGACTATTTTTCACCCTGGTGATTTGGAGACCCTAAAGAATTTCCTTCCCCTTCATCAAAACAATTCAATCAGAAGTGTGAAGGGCATGGTTAATTAAAATTTGATGGTTAGGCCTGGGGATATAGCTCAGTTGGTAGAATGCTTGCCTTGCATGCACAAGGCCATGGGTTCAATTCCCAGCACCACACAAAAAAATTGATGGTTATAAAAGAATAGTAAGAGAACGAAAAGATTTGCTTCCTATGTTTGTTAAATATCTTGTATAAGTCTTGAGCAGATAAAGGAGAGTTGCCAATTCAATGGACATGTTTTTTGAAACAAGTATGGTAAATGAAAGAATTAAGAGATTTTACTTTTATAAAATTATCTTTTGAGAATTATTTTTAATTTCTTTAAATTTTGTCTTAAAATATTAGTATATAGACATTATTATTTAAAAACTGTCTTAATATAGGAGTGTTGAGTTTCACTAATTCTTTTTAATGATGCTCACATTGGTTGTTCTGGGGTTTGGTTTTGTTTTGGTTTGGTTTGGTTCTGATTTGAACCAGCAGATTCAATGCAGAAAATATTATTGAATAATCTGTGTTGTTTTTTGTACTTTGTTCAGCCTAGAAGGAACAAAAATGATAATCTCTGTCCTCAGAAAACTTCTGGTCTTGGGGGCATGTGATGGTGATATACAAATTATTGTCACACAATGTAAAGTAACTGAACATGAGAATTCCGACAGACGGTGGGGGGGGGGCAGGGCGACCCATTCAAAGCACAGTCTTATTTTTACCTTTACTGTCAACATCCAAAAGATTACACATATTTACAGTGTACAATCTAATAGTTTTTAATGAATTCATACACCTATGAAATAAGCTGTTGCCAGGGTCCAGCTGAAAGAATGAGGTCATGGAAGAGGTGGGTGGCCTTTGGAGATCGGGCATGCCTGATCTCCAGGACCCAGAGGGTAGTGGGCTAGACTTGACAGACCTTTCCTTTGTGAAAGATCCTTAAGTTAAACTGCTTCTCCTTTTATTTTGTTTAGGGATTAAAAGACAACTTTCTTGCTTCCGGGGCATCAAGCCTGACAGCCACCAAACAGTTGCTTCGTCCAAGAATCACGAGAGTCTGCCTCAGGGACTTGATATTCTGTATGGAACAGGAAAGGGAGATGAAGTATTCTCGAGCTCTGTACCTTGCCCTTCTGAAGTGACCGCTTCCATCCAGATCCTTGCTATTTACTGCCAAAGAAGACAAAAAAAAGAGATGCACTGTCCTGAAATCTCTCTTTCTGGAAAATCAGTCACCAGTATGAAAGACCACTGTTTACAGTTAGAAGTTTTTACTAAATCTTACCTGTACAGCTCATGGGGTTCTTATAGCTGAGAATTCAGTTTGATCTTCTGAAAATCAGTTGTGCAGTACCCTTTACAGAGAAGTAGCATCTGCCCACCTGTGAGTTTAATTATAGCAAGTTAAGGCTCCGTTTGTTACTACCTGCTTCATTTGCCAAACTTCATTTGCCATGAGGTGTCTTTCCCTTAGTACCTCCTGCATTGAGATGTGGAAAAAAAGACGAGTTACCACTTACCAAGAAAAGGTATTTTGTCCTACACTGAGCCTATCTCAAAGTGTTGGGCTTTCTAGGCTGGAATCAGAAGCTGCTTAGCTAACTATGACAGTGGTCACCTTCTCTAGTTGAAGGTGACAGGCCACAGAGTAAGCCTTTGGTAACTTGGGTTGGCTGAGCCCCATTGTTGTCCAGATAAGACACATGGGGACAGGTTGTGCCTGAGGTTGCTAATTCTCTGGCTAATCTCACTATGTGCTGCTTCTGATACCAAGTTGGGGGACGTCCTTGTCAGGAAAACCTTACGGTTGAAGCTGCTGCTTATATACCCTGTTGGAAAATGGGAAAGGTGGGAAGCACTGGAAGGAATAATGAAGGGAAGAAGAAAATGGAATCCTAAGACAGGAAGTGTGCTGCGTGTGCCCAGGGATGGAGGGATGGAATCGGAACTCCTAATAAACTGGTACATGTTCTGTTGATGAAGGGAGAAAAATCACAGTCCAACTAAAAAGGAAAATGGTTATCAAACATTTTCAAAGGGTGTTATTTTTTTTTTTTTTTTT